>NW_022589790.1:2637438-2751742 GCF_004348235.1 Phoca vitulina
TCTCCTCTTTCATTCATGATTTTGTTGATTTGGGTCATTTCTCTTTTCTTTTTGATAAGTCTGGCCAGGGGCTTATCAATCTTGTTAATTCTTTCAAAGAACCAGCTCCTAGTTTCGTTGATCTGTTCTACTGTTCTTTTGGTTTCTATTTCATTGATTTCTGCTCTGATCTTTATTATTTCTCTTCTCCTGCTGGGTTTAGGCTTTATTTGCTGTTCTTTCTCCAGCTCCTTTAGGTGTAGGGTTAGGTTGTGTACTTGAGACCTTTCTTGTTTCTTGAGAAAGGCTTGTATTGCTATATACTTTCCTCTTAGGACTGCCTTTGCTGTATCCCAAAGATTTTGAATAGTTGTGTTTTCATTTTCATTGGTTTCCATGAATTTTTTTAATTCTTCTTTAATTTCCTGGTTGACCCATTCATTCTTCAGTAGGATGCTCTTTAGCCTCCATGTATTTGAGTTCTTTCCGACTTTCCTCTTGTGATTGAGTTCTAGTTTCAAAGCATTGTGGTCTGAAAATATGCAGGGGATGATCCCAATCTTCTGGTACCGGTTGAGACCTGATTTATGACCTAGGATGTGATCTATTCTGGAGAATGTTCCATGGGCACTAGAGAAGAATGTGTATTCCGTTGCTTTGGGATGGAATGTTCTGAATATGTCTGTGAAGTCCATTTGTTCCAGTGTGTCATTTAAAGTCTTTATTTCCTTGTTGATCTTTTGCTTAGACGATCTGTCCATTTCAGTGAGGGGGGTGTTAAAGTCCCCCACTATTATTGTATTGTTGTCAATGTGTTTCTTTGCTTTTGTTATTAATTGCCTTATATAATTGGCTGCTCCCATGTTAGGGGCATAGATATTTACAATTGTTAGATCTTCTTGTTGGATAGACCCTTTAAGTATGATATAGTGTCCTTCCACATCTCTTATTACAGTCTTTGGTTTAAAATCTAGTTTGTCTGATATAAGGATTGCCACCCCAGCTTTCTTTTGGTGTCCATTAGCATGGTAAATGGTTTTCCACCCCCTCACTTTCCATCTGGGGGTGTCTTTGGGTCTAAAATGAGTCTCTTGCAGACAGCATATCGATGGGTCTTGTTTTTTAATCCAATCTGATAACCTGTGTCTTTTGATTGGGGCATTTAGCCCATTTACATTCAGGGTAACTATTGAAAGATAGGAATTTAGTGCCATTGTATTGCCTGTAAAGTGACTGTTACTGTATATTGTTTGTGTTCCTTTCTGGTCTATGTTGCTTTTAGGCTCTCTCTTTGCTTAGAGGACCCCTTTCAAGATTTCTTGTAGGGCTGGTTTCGTGTTTGCAAATTCCTTTAGTTTTTGTTTGTCCTGGAAGCTTTTTATCTCTCCTTCAATTTTCAATGACAGCCTAGCTGGATATAGTATTCTTGGCTGCATATTTTTCTCATTTAGTGCTCTGAATATGTCCTGCCAGTCCTTTCTGGCCTGCCAGGTCTCTGTGGATAAGTCTGTTGCCAATCTAATGTTTCTACCATTGTAGGTTACATATCTCTTCTCCCGAGCTGCTTTCAGGATTTTCTCTTTGTCTCTGAGACTCGTAAGTTTTACTATTAGATGTCGGGGTGTTGACCTATTTTTATTGATTTTGAGAGGGGTTCTCTGTGCTTCCTGGATTTTGATGCCTGTTTCCTTCCCCAAATTAGGGAAGTTCTCTGCTATAATTTGCTCCATTATACCTTCTGCCCCTCTCTCTGTTTCTTCTTCTTCTAGGATCCCAATTATTCTAATGTTGTTTCGTCTTATGGTATCGTTTATCTCTCGAATTCTGCCCTCGTGATCCAGTAGTTGTTTATCTCTCTTTTTCTCAGCTTCTTTATTTTCCATCATTTGGTCTTCTATCTCACTGATTCTTTCTTCTGCCTCATTTATCCTAGCAGTTAGCGCCCCCATATTTGATTGCACCTCATTAATAGCCTTTTTGATTTCGACTTGGTTAGATTTTAGTTCTTTTACTTCTCCAGAAAGGGTTTCTCTAATAACTTCCATGCTTTTTTCAAGCCCAGCTAGTATCTTTGAAGTGATGATTCTGAACTCTAGATCTGACATCGTACTAATGTCCGTATTGAGTAGGTCCCTGGCAGTCGGTACTACCTCTTGTTCTTTTTGTTGAGGTGATTTTTTCCATCTTGTCATTTTGTGCAGAGCAGAATAGATTAATGAGAGAACAAAATGCTAGCAGGGTAACAACGTCCCCAGAAAATATACTCTAAACAAATCAGAAAAGACCTGAAGCAGTGGGAAAAGAAAGGGAAAGAGAGAAAAAAGAAAAGGAAAGAAAAAAAGAAAAAAGAAAAAGATAAAGATAAAAACAAACAAAAGCAGAACAAAACAAAACAAAACAAAAACAATGTGATCAAATATGATCAGGCTGGATTATAGATCAGTGCCACACACTAGATTTTGGGTGTATTTTGGTCTGTTAAAAGAAAGTCCCTCCCAAAATTTTAAAGAAAGAAAAACTTATATATGTACAAAAATAAGGGTTGATATGATGAAGGGATGGAATATGACTGTAAAGATGGAAATTATAAAAAATTTTAAAAAAGGATTTGATAAGTTGTTTGAAAAAAGAAAGAAGAGGATTAAAAAAAAAAGAAAGAAAGAAAAAAGGGAGAGAATGTGATCAGGCAGGGGAGTAGAAAAAAACCATACACTAGAGATTTAGAGTATATTTTGATCTGTTAGAAGAAACTATCTCAAGATTTTAAAGAGAGAACAACTTATATATATATGCCAAAAATACGGGTAACTACTATGAAGGGATAGAATATGACTTTAAAAATGAAAAATAAAAATGTTTTTTTTTAAAAAAGGGATTGATAAGATGTTGGTTGAAAAAGGGAAAAAGAAAAATTCAAAAAAAAAAGAAAAAAAGAAAAAAGAAAAAAAGACAGTTAAAAAAATAATTAACTTTGAAAGACTAAAGAATCATGGTAAAAAAGCCATGAATTCTATGTGCAGTATTCCCCTAGCGCTGAAGTTCTACCATTCTCATTGATCAGTAAACTTGGTCTTGGCTGGCTGTTCTTGCTGATCTTCTGGGGGAGGGGCCTGTTGCCGTGGTTCCCAAATGTCTTTGCCAGAGGCAGAATTGCCCCGCCCTTGCCGGTCCAGGCTAAGTAATTTGCTCGGGTTTGCTCTCGGGAGCTTTTGTTCCCTGCAAGCTTTCCGTACAGCTTTGGAGGCGGGGAGTGAAAATGGCGGCCTCCCAGTCTCCGCCCCGGAAGAGCCGAGAACTCAGGGCCCCGCTCCTCAGCGAGCCCCCCGAGAAAAGCCGTCAGTCACTCCCGTCTCCCCGGTCTCCGGCCACACTCCGCGCTCACCTGGCCTGTGACCGCGCCTTTCTATCTGGCACCCGACCCCGGGTGGAGTCTCCAAACCCAGCAGATCCCCGCGGTGCGCTCCCGCACCTCTCCTCCTGGGGGAGGAAGGGGAGTCTCCCCGGATCTGCCGCTTGTTGGGTCCCTGCTGGAGGAGCAGTGGCCCGACTGTGCTGCGGATCACGGTTTATGACAACCCCGAGCTGAGAGCCCGCGCCTGGGCTCCGTCTCTGCAGCCTGCTTCCCTGCTCCGATACCTGGGAGCTCTGCCGCACTCAGGCACCCCCGGTCTTTCTGTGACCCCGAGGGTCCTGAGACCACACTGTCCCGCGAGGGTTCCACCCCCCACTTCGCCACCAGAGTGACGTCCCTCAGTGGAGCCGACTTCTAAAAGTTCCGATTTTGTGCTCTGCCGCTCTATCACTTGCCAGAAGCGGCCGACGGAGGCCCCTCCCCCGCCGTCTATCCTCCCGAATATCGCCTCGGATTCACTTCTCCGCACGTCCTACCTTCCAGAAAGTGGTCGCTTTTCTGTTCAGAGAGTTGTTGCTATTCTTTTCTTCGATCTCCTGTTGAGTTTGTAGGTGTTCAGAATGGTTTGATCCCTATCCAGCTGAATTCCTGAGAGGAGACGAAATCCAGGTCTCCTACTCCTCCGCCATCTTGCTCCGCCCCTCTGGGTGGTATAGACATTTTAACAGGATTTCTTCTTCCAATCCATGAGCCTGGAATGCTTTTCCTTTGTGTGTGTGTGTGTGTGTGTGTGTGTGTGTGTGTGTATGTGTGTCTTCTTCAATTTCTTTCATAGTGTTTTATAGTTTTCAGAATACAGATCTTCACCTCCTTGTTTAGGTTTATTCTAGGTATGTTATAGTTTTTGGTGCAATGATAAATGGGTTTGATTCCTTATTTCTCTTTCTGTTGCTTCATTATTGGTGTATGTAAGTGCAACAGGGATTCCTCGGTGGCTCAGTTAGTTAAGTTTCTGACTTCAGTGCAGGTAAAGATCCCAGGCTCCTGGGCCGGAGCCCCATGTCAGGCTCCCTGCTCAGAGGAGAGGTTGCTTCTCCCTGTCCCTCTGCTCCTCTCTCCCTGCTCATGTGCACTGTTTTTCTCTCTCTCTTAAGTATATAGTTAAGAAATGCAACAGATATCTGTATGCTGTTTTTATATTCTCTGACGTTGCTGAATTCATGTATCAGTTCTAGCCATTTTCTTTTCTTTTTTTTTTTTTTAAGATTTTATTTATTTATTTGAGAGAGAGAGAATGAGAGAGCACATGAGAGGGGAGAGGGTCAGAGGGAGAAGCAGACTCCCCGCCGAGCAGGGAGCCCGATGTGGGACTCGATCCAGGGACTCCAGGATCATGACCTGAGCCAAAGGCAGTCGCTTAACCCTGAGCCACCCATGCGCCCCTAGCCATTTTCTTTTGGTGAAGTCTTTTGGTTATTCTACATAGAATGTCATATCATCTGCAAATAGTGAAAATTTGACTTCTTCCTTGCCGATTTGGATGGCTTTTATTTCTTTTTATGGTCTGATTGCTGAGACTACGGCTTCTACTCCTATAGTGGTGAGAGTTCATATCCCTGTTGTGTTTCTGATCTTAGGTCTCAGTTTTTCCCCATTGAACATTATATTAGCTGTGGGTCTTTTGTATATGGCCTATATGATGTTGAGGGGTGTTCCTTCTAACACTACTTTCTGGAGGGTTTTTATCATGATGGATATTGCACTTTGTCAAATGCTTTTTCTGTATCTATTGAAAGTATCATATGGTTCTTATCCTTTTATTAATGGCATGTATCACATTGATTTATTTGTGAATACTGAATCACGCTTGCAACCCAGGAATAATTCCCTCTTCAACATGGTGAATGATTTTTTAAAAAATGTATTGGAGGGGCGCCTGGGTTGCTCAGTCGTTAAGCATCTGCCTTCGGCTCAGGTCATGATCCCGGAGTCCTGGGATCGAGCCCAGCATCGGCCTCCCTGCTCTGCAGGAAGCTTGCTGCTCTCTCTCCCACTCGCCCTGCTTGTGTTCCCTCTCTCGCTGTGTCTCTGTCAAATAAATTTAAAAAAAATCTTAAAAAAAAATGTACTGGAGTTGGTTTGCTGGTATTTTATTGGGAAATTTTGCATTTATGTTCATCAGGGGTGTTGGCCTGTAATTCTCTTTTTTGGTGGAGTCCAAAACCAAATAGTTTTGGTATCAAGGTAATGTTGGCTTCATAGAATGATTTTGGAAAATTTCCTTCCTTTTCTATTCTTTGGAATAGTTTGGGAAAAATCGCTATTAACTATTCTTTAAATGTTTGTGGAATTTTATGAAGCCATCTGGTCCTGGACTTTTGTTTCTTTGGAGTTTTTTTATTATTGATTAATTTTTTTTTGCTGGTTATTGGTATATCCAAGTTTTTTATTTTTTTATGTTTCAGTTGTGGTAGTTTGTATGTTTCTAAGAATTTATCTCTTTCTTCCAGGGTGTCCAAATTGTTGGTATACAGGTTTTCATAATATTTCCTTGTGATTGTATTTCTGTGGTGTTGGTTGTTATTTCTTCTCATCTGGGATTTTCTTTACTTGAGTCCTTTCTCTTTTCTTTTTCATAAGTCCAGCCAGAAGTTTATCAATTTACTTCATTTTTTTCAATGAACCAGATCCTGGTTTCATTGGTCTGTTCCTTTTCTTTCTTTCTTTCTTTTTTTTTTAGTTTCTACATAGGTTATCTCTGCTCTAATCTTTATTACTTCATTCCTTCTCCTGGTTTAGGCTTCATTTTTTTTCTATCTCCTTTAGGTATAAAATTAGGTTCTTTGAGATTTTTCTTCCTTCTTAAGGTAGGCTTGTATTGCTATATATTTCCCTCTTAAGACCACTGTTGCCACATTTCAAAGATTTTGGCCAACTGTGTTTCCATTTTCATTTGTTTCCATGTTTTTTTTTTTTTTTAATTTCTTCTCATTCATAATTTAGTAGCATGCTGTTTAACCTCCATGTATTTGTGGTCTATCTACCTTTTTTCTTATGGTTGACTTCTAGCTTTATTTCCATTTTTAAAATTTAAATTCAATTAGCCAACTTTTAGTACATCTAGTGTTCAGTATTTCATCAGTTGCATATAACACCCAGTGCTCATCACATCACATGCCCTCCTTAATGTCCATCACCCAGTTACCCATCCCCCCACCCTCATTCCCTCCAGCAACACTTAGTTTTTTTCCTAGAGTTAGAGCCTCTCATGGTTTTTCTCCCTCTCTGATGACTTCCCATTTTGTTTTCCCTCCCTTCCCCTATGGTCTTCTGTGTTGTTTCCTGTTTCACATATGAGTGAAACCATATGATAATTGTCTTTCTCTGATTTACTTATTGCTCTCAGCATAGTACTCTCCAGTTCTATCCACGCTGATGTAATTGGTATTCATCCCTTCTGATGGCTGAGTAATATTCCATGGGGTGTGTGTGTGTGTGTGTGTGTGTGTGTGTGTATTTTACCACTCTATCCATTCGTCTGTTGAAGGAGGAAAACTTGTCTCCTTCCACATTTTGGCTATTGTGGACATTGCTGCTATGAACATTGGGGTGCAGGTGCCCATTCGGATCCCTATGTTTATAGGCTTTGGGGTAAATACCTAGTAGTGCAATTCCTGGGTCATAGGGTAGCTCTACTTTTAACTTCTCGAAGAACCTCCATACTGTTTTCCAGAGTGGCTGTACCAGCTTACATTCCCACCAACAGAGTAAGAGGGTCCCCTTTCTCCACATCCTTGCCAAAATTTGTTGTTTCTTGCCTCGTTAATTTTAGCCATTCTGCCGGATGTGAGGTGGTATCTCATTATGGTTTTGATTTGTTTTTCCCTGATGTTGAGTGATGTGGAGCATTTTCTCGTGTGTCAGTCATTTTTATGTCTTCTTTGGAGATATGTATGTTCATATCTTTTGCCCAATTCTTGACTGGTATCTTTGTTTTTTGGGTGTTGAGTTTGAGTTCTTTATAGATCTTGGATACTTGCCCTTTATGTGTAATGTTATTTGCAAATATCTTCTCCCATTCTATAGGTTGCCTATTAGCTTTCTTGACTGTTTCCTTTGCTGTGCAGAAGCTTTTGATCTTGATGAAGTCCCAATAGTTCATTTTTGCTTTTGTTTCCCTTGCCTTTGGAGATTTGTCTATCAAGAAGTTGTTGCAGCCAAGGTCAAAGAGGTTGCTGCTTATATTCTCCTCTAGGATTTTGATGGATTCCTCACATTGAGGTCTTCCATCCATCTTGAGTCTATCTTTGTGTATGGTGTAAGCAAATGGCCCACCTTCATTTTTCTACATGTTGCTGTCCAAATTTCCAGCACCATTTATCGAAGAGTCTGTCTTTTTCCATTAGATATTGTTTCCTGATTTGTTGAAGATTAGTTGACCATGGAGTTGAGGATCTATTTCTGGGTTCTCTATTCTGTTCCATTAATCAATGTGTCTGTTTTTGTGCCAGTATCATACTATCTTGGTCACAGCTTTATATTATAGCTTGAAGTCGGGCATTGTGATGCACCATCTTTGGTTTTCTTTTCCAACATTCTTCTGGCTGTTCAGAGCCTTTTATGGTTCTACACAAATTTTAGGATTGTTTGTTCCAGCTCTGTGAAAACTGTCCATGGTATTTTGATAGGGATAGCATTGAATGCATAGGTTGTTCTGGGTAGCATGGACATTTTAAGAATATTTATTCTTCCAATCCATGAGCATGGGAGGATTTTCCATCTCTTTGTGTCTTCTTCCATTTCTTTCATAAGTGTTCTTTAGTTTCTATAGTACAGATACTTTATCTCTTTGGATAGGTTTCTTCTTCTTTTTTTTTTTTTTAAGATTTTATTTATTTATATATTAGAGAGCAAGAGAGAGGGAGAGAAACAGCATGAGAGGGGAGAGGGTCAGAGGGAGAAGCAGGCTCCCCACTGAGCTGGGAACCCAATGTGGGACTCGATCCCAGGACTCCGGGATCCTGACCTGAGCCAAAGGCAGTCGCTTAACCAACTGAGCCACCCAGGCGCCCTGGTTAGGTTTCTTCTTAGGTATCTTATGGTTTTGGTGCAATTGTAAACGGAATCGATTCCTTAATTTCTCTTTCTTCTGTCTCCTTGTTAGTGTATAGAAATGCAACTGATTTCTGTGCATTGATTTTATATCCTGTCATGTTGCTGAATTGCTATATGAGTTCTAGCAATTTTTGGGTGGAGTCTGTTGCATTTTCCACATAAAATATCATGTCATCTGTGAAGAGTGAGAATTTGACTTCTTTGACAGTTTGAATGCCTTTTATTTCTTTTTGTTAGGTTGACTTCTAGTTTTGTAATGTTGCTGGCTGGCTGAGTCTGTGACTGGCATGGGCTTGAGGTCCTAGGGTGTTCTATGTTGTATTTAGTTTGGCAGGAAAGATAGGGCTGTAGTAGGCATAGTCAGAGTAATTCTTGTGCCCTTCACACAGTGAGTGCCTTGGGAGGGCAGTTAAACCTGCTCAGTAGCTGGTTGCTTAAATGCATTAGTCTATGTGGACAAGTAAAGGCTATATAACCAGCATTTCAGCATGCATAAATTAATGACATCCTAACCTACACATTCTCTCTCTAATCTGTGCTTTTTGATAGCTTATCTGGTAACAAGTTGGGTCATAATTATAGGAATTTCACTCCATTTGCCCTCTAACATTCAGTATATCTACTCAGAGTTCCAATATTATATAAATTGTACATATCTGTGTGTGAACTATTTTCACCTCTTGCGTGTTTTAATCTATTCTTTTGCACTTGTATTAAAATTACATAATTTTTTTCTAGACAGGATTCCTTTAATCAACAATATTAGGTATTGAGGGGGCTTTATCTCTTGAAATCCAAGTCATTCAACTGCAGCATATATCATTGAAGCATATCTTCAATATTTTTCTCACTTCCATATGTTTTCAATATCTTTTCTTCAAAAATTCTTGTTTGCATCTTGACACTCTAAAACAAAACCTCAAATTTTATTAACTTTTCCACTTTCTTCCCATACCCATCTTTTTGTTCATTTCTTTAAAATTTTTATTTTAATTCCAGTAGAGTTAACATATAGTGTTATATTATTTACAGGTATGCAATATAGTGATTCACAGTTCTATAAAATAGTGCTCATTGTGATGAGTGTACTCTCAATCTCCATCTTCTATTTCTCACGTCCTCTACCACCCTCCTCTCTGATAACCATGAAGTTTGTTCTCTTTAGTCGAGAGCCTTTTTTTGGTTTTTGTCTTCCTCTGGTATATGTCTTTCTCTGCCTGGCACATTTGGCTTACAATTATACACTGTAGCCCCATTCATTTCTTTGCAGAAGGCAAGATTTCATTCTTTTTAATGGCTGGGTAATATTCCGTTGATTTTATATACTACATCTTCTTTATCCATTGATGGACACTTAGAGAGTTTCTATAATTTGGTTTTTGGAAATACTGCTGCAATAAACATAGAGGTACATGTGTCCCTTTGAACTGCTGTTTTTGTATCTGTTGGCTAAATACCCAGTAGCATGATTTCTGCTTTGTATGGTAGTTCTATTTTTAACTTATTGAGAAACTTCAAAGTTATTTTCCACATTGACTGTACCAGTGTGCTTTCCCACCAACAGTGCAAGAGGATTCATTTTCTTCCACATCCTCACCCACACTCTTGTTCCTTGTGTTTTTAATTTTAGCCTTTTGAAGGCATGAGATAATATCTCATTGTGGTTGATGATAAGTGGTGTTGAGCCTCTTTTTGTGTCTGTTGGACATCTGGATATCTTCTTTGGGGAAATGGCTGTTTAGGTCTTCTGCCCATTTTTGTAATTGGATTATTTTTTTTTTTTATGGTTTTACTTGTATTAGTTCCTTATATATTTTGGATACTAACTCTTTATTGCATATGTCATTTGAAAATATCTTCTCCCATTCAGTCGGTTGTCTTCTAGTTTTGCTGAGAATTTGCTGTGCACAAGCTTTCTATTTTGATGTGGTCCCAATAGTTTTTTCTTTTCTTTTCTTTTTTTTTTTATGTTCTCCTTCATGGCCTTTGGTGTCCTAATTTAAATGTTCAAAATTTAATTTTTATTCCTCCGAAGCTCTAACAATTGTTCTAATTTAATATTTCATATTATGTTCTTATCTCTCTGAGCAGATTAATTAGAGTTTCCTATTGAAAAAAGACTTTTTATTCCTTGCACTCTTTCTTTTTTTAAAAATTCTATTCATTTGCTTTGATTTCTACCTTCTATTTTAGAAGGTTTTTTAAAAATCTGGTGACCCCTGAATTTTTGTTACCAGGAATGTCTCTGGACAAGAGCATATCTTAACTGGCAGGCATCATGGAACTATGATCTCAGTGACTCATTTTTTGGGGAACCTCCAAAAGTCAGTATTCTGGTTATTCTCCTTGGACTGATCTTTTTCCACTGAAAAATAATCTGTCTGATAGATATGCCAGGTTACTCCACCTTTAAGTTTGCAATGTTTCTTCCAGCATGATTTAACTTCCTTTTGAGCATTACGCATTGCCACCTTAATATTTTGCATTTTTTAGCTTTTTTTTTTTTTTTTAAAGATTTATTTATTTGACAGAAAGAGACACAGAGAGAGGGGGAACACAAGCAGGGGGAGTGGGAGAAGGAGAAGCAGGCTTCCCGCGGAGCGGAGAGCCCGATGCGGGGCTCGATCCCAGGACCCTGGGATCATGACCTGAGCCGAAGGCAGATGCTTAACCGACTGAGCCACCCAGGCGCCCCTATTTTTTAGCTTTAATAAGTCAAATACTCTTTATACTTTTGCTTTCTATCTTCTAAAACTTTACTGCTATTGTCTTCTTTTCCAAACTCCTAATCCTTGTGTATTCATGCATTAAGCATAATAATTCTCTCATTCAGTTTGTAAATGTATGTGTAGAAACATAAGGGAATAGAGCTTTAATCAATTCAGTGAAACTACACTATATATAAAGAATCCTTCAAGTAACATCTTCTTTCATTAAGATATGCTTTTGTAAAGATATTTGTAGAAGCCTATGGGACTACACATCTGCCAAATTAATTGACACTACAATGTAAAACAGAAAAATAAATTTTATTTTCCCCTTACTTTTATTTTATTACATTTTTTTACTATCACTCCTTTTTTTTTTTTTTTAATTTTTTATTGTTATGTTAATCCCCATACATTACATCATTAGTTTTAGATATAGTGTTCCATGATTCATTGTTTGTGCATAACACCCAGTGCTCCATGCAGAACGTGCCCTCCTCAATACCCATCACCAGGCTAACCCATCCTCCCAACCCCCTCCCCTCTAGAACCCTCAGTTTGTTTTTCAGAGTCCATCGTCTCTCATGGTTCTTCTCCCCCTCCGATTTCCCCCCTTCATTCTTCCCCTCCTGCTACATTCTTCTTCTTCTTTTTTTCTTTCTTAACATATATTGCATTATTTGTTTCAGAGGTACAGATCTGAGATTCAACAGTCTTGCACAATTCACAGTGCTTACCAGAACACATACCCTCCCCAGTGTCCATCACCCAGTCACCCCATCCCTCCCACCCCACCCCCCACTCCAGCAACCTCAGTTTGTTTTCTGAGATTAAGAATTCCTCATATTAGTGAGGTCATATGATACATGTCTTTCTCTGTTTGACTTATTTCGCTCAGCATAATACCCTCCAGTTCCATCCACGTCGTTGCAAATGGCAAGATCTTATTCCTTTTGATGGCTGCATAATATTCCATTGTATATATATACCACCTCTTCTTTATCCATTCATCTGTTGATGGACATCTTGGCTCTTTCCACAGTTTGGCTATTGTGGACATTGCTGCTATAAACATCGGGGTGCACGTAGCCTTTCGGGTCCCTACTTTTGTATCTTTGGGGTAAATACCCAGTAGTGCAATTGCTGGATCATATGGTAGCTCTATTTTCAACTTTTTGAGGAACCTCCATACTGTTTTCCAGAGTGGCTGCACCAGCTTGCATTCCCACCAACAGTGTAGGAGGGTTCCCCTTTCTCCGCATCCCCGCCGACATCTGTCATTTCCTGACTTGTTAATTTTAGCCATTCTGACTGGTTACTATCACTCCTTTTTAATTGTTATGTTAATCACCATACATTACATCATAGGTTTTTGATGTAGTGTTCCATGATTCATTGTTTCCGTATAACACCCAGTGCTCCCCCTTACTTTTATTTTTTTAATTTTTTAAAAAATTTTATTATGTTATGTTAGTCACCATACAATACATCATTAGTTTTTGATGTGGTGATCCACGATCCATTGTTTTCGTATAACACCCAGTGCTCCATGCAGTACGTGCCCCCCTTATTACCCATCACCAGGCTAACCATCCCCCTCCACCCTCCCCTCTAAAACCCTGTTTGTTTCTCAGAGTCCATAGTCTCTCATGGTTCATCTCTCCCTCCGATTTCCCTCCCTTCATTTTTCCCTTCCTTCTCCTAATGTCTTCCATGCTATTCCTTATATTCCACAAATAAATGAAACCATATGATAATTGACTTTCTCTGCTTGATGTATTTCACTTAGCATAATCACCTCCAGTCCCATCCATGTTGATATAAAAGTTGGGTATTCATCCTTTCTGATGGCTGGGTAATATTCCATTGTATATATGGACCACGTCTTCTTTATCCGTTCATCTGTTGAAGGGCATCTCGGCTTTTTCCACAGTTTGGCTATTGCAGACATTGCTGCTATGAACATTAGGGTGCATATGGCCCTTCTTTTCACTACATCTGTATCTTTGGGGTAAATACCCTGGAGTGCAATCGCTGGGTCATAGGGTAGCTCTATTTTTCAATTTTTGAGGCACCTCCACACTGTTTTCCAAAGTGGCTGGACCAACTTGCATTCCCACCAACAGTGTAAGAGGGTTCCCCTTTCTCCACAACCTCTCCAACATTTGTTGTTTCTAGCCCTGTCCATTTTGGCCATTCTAACTGGTGTAAGGTGGTATCTCAATGTGGTTTTAATTTGAATTTCCCTGATGGCTAATGATGATGAACATTTTTTCATGTGTCTGTTAGCCATTTGTATGTCTTCTTCAGAGAAGGGTCTTTTCATATCTTCTGCCCATTTTTTGACTTTATTTGTTTTTTGGGTGTTGAGTTTGAGAAGTTCATTATAGCTCTTGGACACCAGCCCTTTATCTGTAGTGTTATTAGTAGTGTCTTCTCCCATTCTGTGGGTTGCCTCTTTGTTTTGTTGACTGTTTCCTTTGCTGTGCAGAAGCTTTTTATCTTGATGAAGTCCCAAAAGTTCATTTTTGCTTTTGTTTCACTAGCTTTTGGAGATGTATCCTGAAAGAAGCTGCTGTGGCCAATGTCAAAGAGGTTACTGCCTATGTTCTCCTCTAGGATTTGGATATATTCCTGTCTCACACTGAGGTCTTTCATCCATTTTGAGTTTATCTTTGTGTATGGTGTTAGAGAATGGTCGAGTTTCATTCTTCTGCATGTGGCTGTCCAATTTTCCCAGCACCATTTATTGAAGAGACTGTCTTTTTTCCATTGCCTGTTTTTTCCTGCTTTGTCAAAGATTATTTGACCATAGAGTTGAGGGTCCATATCTGGGTTCCCTATTCTGTTCCATTGGTCTATATGTCTGTTTTTGTGCCAATACCATGCTGTCTTGGTGATCACAGCTTTGTGATATAGCTTGAAATCGGGCAACGTGATGTTTTTGTTTTGTTTTTCTTTTCAACATTTCCGTGGTCATTCGGGGTCTTTTCTGATTCCATACAAATATTAGGATTGTTTGTTCCAGCACTTTGAAAAATGTCATTGGAATTTTGTTTGGGATGGCATTGAAGGTATAGATTACTCTGGGTAGCATAGACATTTTAACAATGTTTGTTCTTCTGATCGATGAGCATGGAACATGTTTCCATCTTTTTGTGTCTTCTTCAATTTCTTTCATGAGTGTTCTGTAGTTCCTAAAGTATAGATCCTTTACCCCTTTGGTTAGGTTTATTCCAAGGTATCTTATGGTTTTTGGTGTTATTGTAAATGGACTCATTTCTCTAATTTCTCTTCCTACAGTTGCATTGTTAGTGTATAAGAAAGCAACTGATTTCTGTGCATTGATTTTGTATCCTGCCACATTACTGAATTGTTGTATGAGTTCTAGTAATTTGGGGGTGGAATCTTTTGGGTTTTCCACATAAACTATCATGTCATCTGTTAAAAGAGAGAGTTTGGCTTCTTCTTTGCCAATTTGAATGCCTTTTATTTCTTTTTGTTGTCTGATTGCTGTTGCTAGGACTTCTAGTACTATGTTGAAAATAGTGATGAGAGTGAGCATCCTTGACGTGTTCCTGATCTTAAGGGAAAGGCTTTCAGCTTTTCCCCCATTGAAGATGATATTCGCTGTGGGTTTTTCATAGATGGATTTTATGAACTTGAGGAATATTCCTTCTATCCTTATAATCTGAAGAGTTTTAATCAGGAAAGGATGTTGTATGTTGTCAAATGTTTTTTCTGCATCAATTGAGAGGACCATATGGCTCTTCTCTCTTGTCTTATTAATGAGTTCTATCAGATTGATTGATTTGCAAATGTTGAACCACCCTTGCATCCCGGGGATAAATCCCACATGGTCGTGGTGGATGATCCTTTTAATGTATTGTTGGATCCTATTAGTTAGGATTTTGTTGAGGATTTTGGAGTCCATATTCATCAGGGATATCAGTCTGAAGTTCTCCTTTTTGATGGGGTCTTTGCCTGGTTTGGGGATTAAGGTAATGCTGGCCTCATAGAATGAGTCTGGAAGTTTTCCTTCTGTTTCTATTTTTTGAAACAGCTTCAGTAGTATAGGTAATATTTCTTCTTTGAATGTTTGGTAGTACTCCCCAGGGAATCCATCAGGCCCTGGACTCTTGTTTTTGGGGAGGTTTTTGATCACTGTTTCCATCTCCTTACTGGTTATTGGCCTATTCAGGTTGTCAATTTCTTCCTGTTTCAGTCTTGGCAGCTTATAGGTTTCCAGGAAGGCCTCCATTTCATCCAGATTGCTCAGTTTCTTGGCATATAGTTGTTGATAATAATTTCTAATAATTGTTTCTATTTCCTTGATGTTAGTCGTGATCTCTTCCCTTTCATTCATAGTTTTATTAATTTGGGTCCTTTCTCTTTTCTTTTGGATAAGTCTGGCCAGTGGTTTATCGATCTTATTAATTCTTTCAAAGAACCAACTTCTAGTTTCGTTGATCTGATCTACTGTGTTTCTGGTTTCTAATTCATTGATCTCCTGTCTAATTTTAATGATTTCTCTTCTAATGCATGGCTTAGGCATCATTTGTTGCTTTTTCTCTAGTCCTTGAAGGTATAGAGTTAGTTGGTGAATTCGGGCTTTTTCTATTTTTTTCAGTGAGGCTTGGATGGCTATATATTTCCCCCTTAGGACTGCCTTTGCAGTATCCCCGAGGTTTTGGACCGACGTGTTTTCATTCTCATTGATTACCATGAATTGTTTAAGTTCTTCTTTGATTTCCTGGTTGAGCCAAACATTCTTGAGCAGAGTGGTCTTTAGCTTCCAAGTGTTTGAATTTCTTCCAAATTTTTTCTTGTGATTAAGTTCCGGTTTTAAAGCACTGTATTCTGAGAATATGCAGGGAATAATTTCAGTCTTTTGGTATTGGTTGAGACCTGATTTGTGACCCAGTATATGGTCTATTCTGGAGAAAGTTCCATGTGAGCTCGAGAAGAATGAGTATTCTGTTGTTTTAGGGTGGAATGTTCTGTATATATCTATGAGGTCCATCCAGTCCAGTGTATCATTCAAAGCTCTTGTTTCCTTGTTGATTTTCTGCTTAGATGATCTGTCCATTGCTGAGAGTGGCGTATTGAGGTTTCCTACAATTAACGTATTGTTATCAATATGACTCTTTATTTTGGTTAACAGTTGGCTTATGTAGATGGCTGCTCCCATGTTGGGGGCATAGATATTTACAATTGTTAGATCTTCTTGTTGGATAGACCCTTTAAGAATGATATAGTGTCCTTCTGACCTTAGTTTAAAATTTAATTTGTGTGATACAAGAATTGCTACCCCAGCTTTCTTTTGAGGTCTGCTGGCATGGAAGATGGATCTCCATCCCTTCACTTTCAGTCTGGATGTATCTTTAGGTTGAAAATGACTCTGTTGTAGACAGCATATGGATGGGTCCTGTCTTTTTATCCAATCTGCAACCCTGTTCCATTTTATGGGAGCATTAAGGCCATTCACGTTGAGAGTGATTATTGAAAGATATGAATTAATTGTCATCATGTTGCCTGTGAAGACGTTGTTTTTATAGATTGTGCCTGTAAATTTCTGTTGTATATCACTCTTGGGGTCTTTCTCCTTTTATAGAACCCCCTTTAATATTTCTTGCAGGGCCGGCTTAGTGGTCACGTATTCTTTCAGTTTCTGCTGGTCGTGGAAGCTCTGCATCTCTCCATCTATTCTAAATGACAGCCTTGCCGGATAAAGTATTCTTGGCTGCATGTTCTTCTCATTTAGTACCCTGAATATGTCTTGCCAGGCCTTTCTGGCTTGCCAGGTCTCTGCGGATAGGTCTGACATTATTTGAATTTCTCCCTCTGTACGTAAGGAATGTCTTCCCCCTAACTGCCCTGAAGATGGTTTCCTTGGTTCTAAGATTTGCAAGTTTTACTATTACATGCCGGGGTGTTGGCCTGTTTTCCTTGATCTTGGGAGGGGTCCTCTCTGCCTCTAGGACTCGAATGTTTGTTTCATTCCCCAGATTAGGGAAGTTCTCAGCTACGATTTGCTCAAATACATCTTCTAGTCCTCTCTCCCTCTCCACTCCCTCCGGGATTTCAATTACTCTGATATTGGAACGTTTCATGGTGTCTCTTATTTCTCTGATTCTATTTTCATGGATTCTGAGTTGTTTTTCCCTGGCCTCCTCTTTTCCCTTTTTATCTATTATATTGTCTTCCAGGTCGCTTATTCATTCTTCTGCCTCACTTACCCTAGCTGTTAGATTATCTAGATTGGATTGGATCTCATTGATAGCATTTTTAAGTTCTGCCAATTCAGCTTTCATTTCTGCCCTTAGAGACTCTATGTTGCCATTAATTGATTTCTCCATTCTAGCCATTGTCTTCACAATTGCTAGCCTGAATTCCATCTCTGAAATCTTGATTATATCTGCATCCATTTGTAAATCTGCAGCATAAGTCATAATCTCTGTCTTTTCTATTTTGGGGGTTCCTCCTAGTTATTCTGTTGATGGGTGGTTGAGGGAATGTATAGAGTCCAAATTATTGACCACAACCAAAGCACCGTGCACCTGTTTTCTAGGGACCTTTGGGTTTTTGGCCTCTTGTTTTCCCAGCCTGTCTTCTGGGGGATGGCCTGCCCCCCTGTTACTCAAGCAACCCTGTTGGGCAGAGTTGCCCTGCCCCCCTGTGGCACGGGATGGGCTCAGTGGGAATCAATTTTTGGGGCTTTTGTTCTCTGGCAGCTTTCTGCATCTCTTCCATGAATCAGAGCAGAAGAGACAGTTTCCAACTCTTTGCCTCAGAGCAGAGATCGCAGTCTGTTCTTCAATGAGCTCTCCAGGCCACACTGTCTCTATTTCTGTCTGTGCTGCTGTAAACTGCAGCGTGCTGGGTTGTGCACCCCTCTGCAGTGCTCCCAGTCCTGCCTCCAGGTTGGGGCATGTCTTTGCCCTTTCTGCTTCTAAAACCGCCAGCCTCTCCCAGTTCGCAAGTGCCACCCCGCCCGCTCCGGGTTTCTGCCCTGGGGGCTGCCCTAAAGTCCTTTCCCCACCACTACTGGTCTGCAAGTCCGTGCCCCATCCCCAGTGATTGAGGCTGTTGCTCACCGGAAGTGTAGGATCCCCACGGCCAGGCTCCCTCTCACTGCCATTTATCCTCCGCTATCTGCCCATGGAATCACAGCTCCCCACTTTGTACCTTGAAACCAACTGCCTGCGATATTCTGTTTGTAGAGATCCAGATCTTCTTACCTCTCAGGCTGGTTTCGTGGGTGCTCAGAGTGGTCTGGTAGATATCCAGCTCAATTCCAGGGACCAGTTAAAATAGGGTCCCCTACTCCTCCACCATCTTTCCTTCCCCCTCCCCCTTACTTTTAAAGGAAAATTTACTTGAGCTTATAATTCTGTATTAGTTTTATTTTCTCAGGATTCTCAACTGACACCTCCTCATCATACATTGATTATTTAGAAGTACATTTAATTTCCACATGAATAGAGATTTTTATAAAATATTTATATTGGTGTGCTATTAATGTCCAGTCTTATATCATTATTACAAGAGGATGCATTGTTGGATTTCAGTTATATTTCTTTAGGTTTATTTTCTGGACTAAGATATGGCCTATTTAATAAATGTTTATGTACCTTTGAAAAATATATTTTTCTATTATCATAATTTCTTGGGTGAAATATTCTGTTATTTTTCTTTTTTCTTTTTAAAGATTTTATTTATTTATTTGACAGAGGGATAGAGAGAGGGCACAAGTAGACAGAGTGGCAGGCAGAGGGAGAGGGAGAAGCAGGCTCTCTGCCGAGCAGGGTGTTGGACGTGGGGCTTGATCCCAGGACCCCAGGATCATGACCTGAGCCGAAGGCAGCCGCTTAAGCAACTGAGCCACCCCAGGTGCCCCTATTCTGTTATTTTTCTACCCTGCTTAGGGTAGGCAGGCTTGCTCTTAAAATTTTATTTTTCATTCAGAATTGTTTTTGACTTTTTTGAGTCTGGAAGACAAGGTCAGTGACAATTTTCAGAGGTACTTTGAGCATACTGGAAACTAAGCCTATGTCTAAAATAAAATCATAATTAAAATTCCATATGTTGAGTTAATCCAACACTTATTCTTATCTTTGTGCTTATTAATATTGACTCAGTGATCAAATTTAGTTCAAAGCTTTATTCAATGTACTTAATAGGCCTGACAAAGAGTGACCTACTCTTTTTTTTTTTTTTAAGATTTTATTTATTTATATGAGAGAGAGAATGAGAAAGAGAGAGCATATGAGAGCAGGGAAGGTCAGAGGGAGAAGAAGACTCCCCACTGAGCAGGGAGCCTGGTGCAGGACTCATTCCCAGGACCCAGGATCATGACCTGAGCTGAAGGCAGTCGCTTTACCAACTGAGCCACCCAGGCGCCCCAAGATTGACCTACTCTTAAAGAAATATTTTAAAATGGAAGCACATGGAACAAATAATAAAAAAAAATTCTTAAAAAGGATTAATTGTATATTGGGGAACAAAAAGAGAGTAAAAAATAATGAAATTATAAGAGAAACAGAAAACAAAAACACATAGCTACCACTTCATCAGGTCACTCAACAGTGAAACAAGCAGTCATTCCTACAATTCTTCCTTTGCTGAATTTTAAGTTGTTCAAATATACCCAATTTATATAACTAGTTTATTTATTTATTTTTAAAGATTTTATTTATTTATTTGACAGAGAGAGACACAGAGACACAGAGAGGGAACACAAGCAGAGAGAGTGGGAGAGGGAGAAGCAGGCTTCCCGTGGAGCAGGGAGCCCGATGTGGGGCTCGATCCCAGGACCCTGGGATCATGACCTGAGCTGAAGGCAGACACTTAACCGACTGAGCCACCCAGGTGGCCCTATATAACTAGTTTAAAAAAGAAACTCCTACTTCTAGAGCTTAACACATAAACTTAATTCTCCATTTCCATCTCCAGGAAACATTTTTAGCTGAGTCCCTCTTTTACCTATTGTGTTTGTGATAGGCATATCTGTATTCCCCACCCCCTTTCTGTTCCACTTTTGGAGATACAGGAAAATCTTAAGACTCTGCCCACTTGAAATTTTATATGGCCATCTGCCTTGCTGCAACCCAGGAGACATGAGGGAAGAAGTTTGTGTAAATTCTAGGAGGAAAAATCTAGTTTTGTAGGATTGGGCTTACAAACTTGTCTTCTGTCATGAGAGTGCATATGGAAACATCTTAAGAACAAAGCATCTTAGAATGTCAAACCTACAAGCACAGTTCACTGCCCCAGAGAGTCATGTGCTCCCACACTGGACTTTGAATGTGGAAGCAATAAACCCATGTTGTTTTTAAGGCACTGATAATCTGTTGTTACCTTGGTATCCTCTTAGGTTCACTGATTATGAGGGTGATAAGGGCCTATTCTGAATAGTATTAATTCTTGCCACCCACTCTAAGCCATATGCTTTTTCTATATTTTGCTATTAGTGTCACTTCCAGACCTCCTACTTAACTAATTCTTGGTAATAACATTTGGCAACTACCCCAAACTTCTGCCAAAAATCAAATGACAGATATTTCTTACAGTGTCTTGTAAGTATAATACAAAATTGGTATTTCTAACAGCACAACAGCTCAGAGCATTTCAGAAAGAAGGAAATTTCCAGATCAATATGTGGTATTGAATTGCTAAGACCACCTTTTAATACCACAGTTTCATTAGGAAAAATTCACTTGGATTAGGCAGAGTTGTGATTGTTTAATGTTATGACAAATAAGAAAACACAGAAAATAGATGAAGCACATAGGATTTAAATACTTCTATTATTTTAAATTGTTCTTTAATTTATGTACGTAGAAATGTAGATTTGGCTAAATATTTATTTTACTTGTAATAAAATGGAGGTTAGATTAAGTTTGGATTTATTTTAGAGATATGAATACCTTTTTACGGTTTAAATAACACAGAGGGACTTCACTGTCATGACATCATCTTCTAAAATTTTAAATAAAAGACGAATATAGCATAGTATATGCAGGTAGCATTTCTTCTTTATACACAAATTTTTATTCTCAGAGTCAAATTAAAAAGGAAAGGCTATACATACATGAGGATATAGGGAAACTACAGGAAAATTTCCCCTTTCTTCAGGCTTGCATAAAAAAAAAAAAACCCTGCACAATATGTAGTTCCTTTTTATTTTTTAAAAGATTTATTTATTTGAGAGAGTGAGAGAGAGAGAGAAAGAGAGAGAGAGAGAAAGTGGGGGGAGGGGCAGAGGGAGAGAATCTTCAAGCAGACTCCCTGCTGTGCAGGGAACCTGAAGCAGGGCTCGATCTCAGGATCCATGAGACCATGACCTGAGCCAAAACCAAGAGTCAGACACTTAACTGACTGAGCCACCGAGGCTACCCTATACAGTTCCTTTAAACAAATAAATAAAACACAACTAATAGATAATTTATAATTTATTGGCTTTCAGAATCAAAACTGTTGAGCTTACGTTGCTTAATAAAAACACATTTCTTGAAGTTTACTCTGCAATAGTATTACAATTGGCAAATATATATCTACCACTTATTTGGTGTCAAAAACTGGCATTGCATTTATACAGATATATTGTTTTAACAAATGACATGTAAAATCATAGGGATAAAGTTAAGTAATAAATTACTGCCTTTGAAACAAAACCACATTTTAAAATGTTTCAAAGACTCTCTGTTATGGAGAATGTGTGAATATCATGATTTTCAACTTCCTTTGTGGTTCAAAGATCAATTTCCACTTTTATGGTGACCCTCTTCTCAGCAGTTGTAACAGGGCATCCTTTACATCTTTGTTCCTCAGGGAATAGATGAGAGGGTTTAATAATGGTGTGACCACAGTGTAGAAGAAGGTAAAGAATTTGCTATATTTTGAAGCAAAGTTGTTCTTAGGGTATGTATACACTGGTGCCACAGTTCCATAAAACATGAAGACCACAATGAGGTGGGAGGAGCAGGTGGCAATGGCTTTCTGCCTTCCATCCTTAGATTGGATTTCACCTAATGCTTGGGCTATGTAGCCATAAGAAGTCAGGATCAATCCCAGTGGCATGATGGTGAAAAGAACAGCAGAAACTGTCATCTGCCACTCACTGGCAAATGCGTCTCCACATGTCAAGTGTATAAGGCCTGGAACCTCACACAGAAAGTCATCTAGGTAGTGGTGGGTGCAGAAGGGAAGCTGAAGTGTGACAGGAATTGGGTAACAGATTCTATCAGTCCAGACAGCCAGGCTATGAGCACCAGCTTCCAACAGAACTGATGTTGCATGATGATGGTATAGTGCAGGGGCTGGCAGATAGCAATGTAGCGGTCAAAAGCCATCACCACCAACATGACACATTCTGTGGCACCAAGACAGAGCAACACACAGAGTTGGATGACACAGCCTGTGTAGGTGATGATCTTTCCTGGCCCCACAAGTTGGACAACATATGGGGCACAGTGGTTGTGGTAAAGCAGAGATCCAAGAAGGAAAGATTACTAAGAAAGAAGTACATGGGGGTGTAGAGATGAGGGTCCACACAAGAGAGCAAGATAATGGTTGAGTTGGAGAGGATGATCATGGTGTACAAGATGATTACAATCCAGAAAAGAACCTTTTCTAGATGGGGCCATTCAGAGAAGCCAAGAAGAATGAAGCCCATTGGGAAACTCTTGTTTGTCATCATTGGTGCTTTTGGTATTGGAATCTGAATATAATTTTAACAAAAACATCATTAATTGATTTTTGAAAGTTATTCTGTCATTTTTTTCAGAGAAGGCAAATATTACTAGTTTTCCAGTGGATCTTAGGAAAGGAGACATATGTGTGTTTTCTCTTATACTAGACCAGCAAGATAAACTTCTGTTGTTTTTATACAAAAGAGGTATTTGTAAAATATTACCCTGTAGAATTATCACAAAATCTGAAATCACAACATTCTCTGTAGACACCCTGATACAATTGCTTTAGATTATGTGCATGTTTCTTCTAGATTGTTCTTTCAGCTATATATGTAGTATCTCTCTAAAATATTTGGAATGACATGTTGAAAACAAAGTTGTATTTTTCAAATATGTAGTACCTCTATGTATTGTGGTGTTCTTTGCATTGTTCAGTGATATTTATAGAAACACAGGAAATGGAGATTATCCCAGAAACAAGATCTTTCTGTTATCAATGTAGACTCTAAACAATGAGACCTTAACCTTGATTCTCTGAGTGTCTTAAGAACCATCTCGGCATAAGAGAAATACCAGTTTTTAAGGGAGGAAAATCTATGTTGAATACATGGTATTAATTAAAGTTTTACCTTAAGTAATTAAAATTTCTTTAGGTAAACAACTTAAAAATCTTCAGTCAATATTTTTATCAAAGAAATGACTATAATAATTCAAACATCAGTGGATTAGGGTCAAAATTATAGAAATGATAACCTTCTACTTTTAAGCACAAAATACTAAACATGATTAAAGTAGTGAAAAGAAAGCATTACATATGCTGTATAATTTTTGCCTCAAAAGTCATTATTGTTCTAGTCAATTATCAATCAGACTAAATATATTCCAATCAGAAACAATAATTATAAAATAGAATTATATTATAGTAACAAAATTATGAAATATATGATTATTTTAAATCTTTACTTCATGTGCAAAAGGCAAAGAGAGTGCAGAGGTGTTAGCTATGAAATACTAAGGTAGGATATTGGATTTTGGGAACACTGTCCTGGATATTAATTTTCTGTCTCCCAGCAACTGTGGAATAGTTCAAAGGATAAAAAAATATGAGATGCAGAGTATACAAAAAAAAAAAAAAAAAAAAAACCGCTGTCAAGTGAAGGAAACTGAGTTATTATATTATGAAAATTAAATTTTGCAAGTAGTCAACACAGAAATAGGGGGAACATTACAGAGGTCTGCTTCTATTCAGAAACAACCTCATAGGTATTTATTCATTGCTCTTAAGGCCCTGGACTATGATGTGGAAATAATTTGAACAAGAGAAATTGAATCCATGTTCATATAGTGCTCCAAGCCCTGTGGGAGACAGATATAGCAAGTAAAGAAATAAGCAAGTAAATCATGAGGATTTAATTATTTCAATGATAAATTCTAAAAAAAAAAATGAAAAAGAAATAGTGTATTGTAATTGAAGACAACAATGGAGGTTGTAAGAAGCAGAAGAAGATTGTTTTACACATGGGGAAAAAGAAGAGCAAAATGTCTGATGCTGAGGAAATACGCAAGCTCCAAGAAGTTCAGCTGCCTGGGAAATTCAGAGCTGTCTGCAAGGGATGTGGCCAGATATGACAGCCAAATTCAGCTTTTCTATTCTATGATCTTGAAGTGAGCTGATCTAATTTTTTTCCACTTATAGGACATTCTGATTTAACCACACAAGTCCATTCTGTTCTCCTAGTGTTTTTTCTATAGTTTTCTTAGTGTTAAGATTTTTCATGGGCTTACCTTCACTTGGCTCAGAATGCAATACTGTATTAAACTGTGGCATTTGGAGAAGAATATTCACATTTTTCATCTGGCTTTGTTTTGAAATTACATCATTGGTTCAGTTTTTCATTATGGAAAGAAAAAAATTCAAGTTTAATCTGAATTGTTTTAAAATATTTTCACTTCATAATTGTATTATTAACACTGTAGATAATTTAACACATATGGAACAAAAGAAAAATAGAGGCATATCCAATCCCAACATTAAATATGATATTTACTGTAAAAGTTTCATCTATTCTTTTCAATATATATTTGAATAAATAATGCATACAGGTAGATATGGATATATAAAATATATCAGATATATAATAGAATTATGCTATGTATAGTTCTATATTTCCCTAAATCTTATAATTGTATATATATATTCCCCTTTCTTTAAATACTTAAAAATATAATTCTTATGAACATAATTTAAAGATCCCTATTATTTTACCTTACTAAAATAATTCCCATAACAATTTTATATTTTAAATGTAATATTCTTTTTTTTAAGATTTTATTTATTTATTTACTTGACAGAGAGAGACCCAGTGAGAGAGGGAACACAAGCAGGGGGAGTGGGAGAGGGAGAAGCAGGCTTCCTGCTGAGTAGGGAGCCTGATGTGGGGCTCGATCCCAGGACGCTGGGATCACGACCTGAGCTGAAGGCAGATGCTTAACGACTGAGCCACCCAGGCACCCCTAAATGTAATATTCTTTAACACTTTTACTAAACTAAAACAATACTGAGAAAATTATCTGTGTAAAAAAAAATCCCCAGATTCTATATGATGATTTATTTTCGTCAAGAAAATAGTAGATTTAATAAATAAATATGTTTATTTTAGTTCTAAATAGGCTATAGCTTCCTTAAGGCTGCCCCTGTTTCATATTAACACAAAAGTTCTGAAGATGTGAAATCATTTAACTCTAAGGTTTATTGTAAAATAATATTTAACAAATTAATCCAATGCCTAACTTTTTATACCTTTTAATATGAGGGTTTTAAAAATACACTGCTGTGATATGAAAAATGAAATAGTGTGCTGTAAAATTTTGGCAACAACACAGTCAAAAACCAGAATTAAGTTTGTGTGTTTGTGATTTTTATCATAAATTTTATACATACATTTACAACACAGGATCTTTGGGGCTAAATAGAACACAATAACAATTTGTGCATTTTCAAATATAGCTTGTTCAACTAAGTTCCACAGATCTGAGCATAACTTTCCTTTCTTCTTCGTTTTCTAACCATTCCACCTCAAAATTTAAGTAGCTTACCTGTGTAGGAAAACAGGTCAGTGGCTGAATGGGAAAAATATAGCCTGCCCGGGAGTCATCTATATAACATCCATTCATTGAGGTTTTCTCAGACTTGCCCACTCCAAGTAACTCTCCAGTTAAGTGTATAACAACGTAGTTATTAGGAGATGACAAAGAAGGTGTGAGCAATTTTATTTCAACTGAAGGATAGAACAAAAGGAATACAAATGGAAAGGGGTTTCTTGGAGGTCCCTGGAGGTTCTATTTTTACAGGTAATTAGCTTCTAGTCCAAACTGCTGTAAAAACCTAAAGAATGACAACAAAAATACTTCCTTGTTTTCTTTTTTTTAGATTTTATTTATTTATTTGAGAGAGAGAGAGAGCATGAGTGGGATGAGGGACAGAGGGAGAAGCAGACTCACAGCTGAGCAGGGAGCCCGATGCGGGACTCCATCCAATGACCTTGGAATCACGACCTGAGCTGAAGGAGACGCTTCACCAACTGAGCTATCCAGGTGCCCCTACTTCCTTGTTTTCAGTGAACGAAATGACCTACCACTTAGCTGTTTTCAGTTAACAGTTTAACTGATTATCCATTAACATAATTAAACAAGTCACTTATTATATACGTTAAAAAGTTTAAGACGTCATTGGTTTACTTATTGACTCCTAAAATTTTTTGTGTCTGTTCTGTGCCCATCCATATGCTAGTCACTGGAGACACAGTAGGGATGAAAGAAATCAGAAAGAATAAAAACAATATGCTTTTTCAGTCTTAAATTGTTTGTGCATGCTATTAGCTAAAAATAGTCCACGGAGATTGAAAAATCCAAAGGTTTACACAAGAGAAAATAATTCATAAAAATAAAGATTTGGCACTTAAGGATAAAATGGAAGAAAAAGAAGCAAGTTTTATTTCAGACATGCAATGATAGGTAGCATAAGTATATATAGGACTGTTTGATAGTTTATTGTTCTAGGAAATGTGTAACATGTGCAAAAGATCTGAAAGTCTTTAAATATACTTCAAAACCAATTCCTGAATAAAATACATCAATATTTAAGAATAGAAACATATTAAAATATAAAATATTTCAAATTAGACAACATAGTATATCAAAAGTAAAAATAGGAGAATATGTTATGTATGACAAGAAGGAACAGCAAATGCAGGAGTGGTATTAGCATGATGGCAGCATAAGACATTTCTTTATTTTCCCCATCAACAGTACAATTTTGTCATCCCTCTGTAGGCAGAATTGCATTTGAAGAAACACTATATGTTAAATAATCAGTTCAGAACCTTTGTGATGCAACCAAGGCTGTCCTACGAGGGAAGTATATAACAATAGAGGCCTTTCTCAAAAAACATGAAAAGTTACAAATACATTTAATCTTATACCTAGAGACGCTGGAAGAAGAACAGCAAATAAAGCCTAAACCCAGCAGGACAAGAGAAATAATTAAGATTAGAGCAGAAATCAATGAAATAGAAGCTAAAAGAACTACAGAACAGATCAATGAAACTTGGAGCTGGTTCTTAGTTTTTTTAAAATTTAATTTATTTTTATTATGTTATGTTAGTCACCATACAGTACATCATTAGTTTTTGATGTAGTGTTCCATGATTCATTGTTTTCATATAACACCCAGTGCTCCAAGGAACACATGCCCTCCTTATTACCCATCACTGGACTAAGCCACCCCCCACGCACCTCCCCTCTAAAACACTGTTTATTGGAGTCCATAGACTCTCATGGCTCATCTCCACCTCTGATTCCCCCCCTTCATTTTTCTCTTCCTTCTACTAATTTCCTTCATGCTATTCCTTATATTCCACAAATTAGTGAATCCATATCATCATTGACTTTCTCTGCTTGACTTATTTCACTTAGGATAATCTCCTCCAGTCCCATCCATGTTGATGAAAAAGTTGGGTATTCATCCTTTCTGATGGCTGAGTAATATTCCTTTGTATATATGACCACAGCTTCTTATTTTTTTTATTTTATTATGTTATGTTAATCACCATACATTACATCATTACATTTTAATGTAGTGTTCCATGATTCCTTGTTTGTGTGTAACACCCAATGCTCCATTCAGTACGTGCCTTCTTTAATACCCATCACCAGGCTAACCCATCCTCCCATCCCCCTCCCCTCTAAAACTTTCAGTTTGTTTCTCAGAGTCCATAGTCTCTCATGGTTCGTCTCCCCCTCCGAATCCCACCCCCTTCCTTTATCCCTTCCTACTATCTTCTCTTTTTTTTAACATATAATGCATTATTTGTTTCAGAGGTAGTCTGTGATTCAACAGTCTCACAATTCACAGCGCTAACCATAGCACATACGCTCCCCAATGTCTATCACCCAGCACCACATCCCTCCCACCCACCACCACTCCAGCAACCCTCAGTTTGTTTCCTGAGATTAAGAATTCTTCATATCAGTGAGATCATATGACAGAAGTCTTTCTCTGATTGACTTACTTCGCTCAGCATCATACCTTCCATTCCATCCACGTCGATGCCAATGGCAAGATTTCATTCCTTTTGATGGCTGCATAATATTCCATCCACCTCTTCTTTATCCATTCATCTGTCGATGGACATCTTGGCTCTTTCCATAGTTTGGCTATTGTGGACATTGATGCTTCCGATCCCTTCCAATCCCTACATTTGTATCTTTGGGGTAACTACCAAGTAGTGCAATTGCTGGGTCATATGGTAGCTCTATTTTCAACTTTTTGAGGAACCTCCATACTGTTTTCCAGAGTGGCTGCACCAGCTTGCATTCCCACCTACAGTGTAGGAGGGTTCCCCTTTCTCCTCATCCCTGCCAACATCTGTCGTTTCCTGACTTGTTAATTTTAGCCATTCTGACTGGTTTGAGGTGGTATCTCATTGAGGTTTTGATTTGGATTTCCCTGATGCCGAGTGCTGTTGAGCACTTTTTCATGTGTCTGTTGGCCATTTGGATGTCTTCTTTGGAAAAATGTCTGTTCATGTCTTCTGCCCATTTCATGATAGGATTATTTGTTCCTTGGGTGTTGAGTTTAAGAAGTTCTTTATAGATTTTGGATACTAGCCCTTTATCTGATATGTCATTTGCAAATATCTTCTCCCATTCTGTTGGTTGTGTTTTGGTTTTGTTGACTGTTTCTTTTGCTGTGCAAAAGCTTTTTATCTTGATGAAGTCCCAATAGTTCATTTTTGCCCCCGCTTCCCTTGCCCTTGGCGATGTTTCTAGGAAGAAGTTGCTGCAGCTGAGGTCAAAGAGGTTGCTGCTTGTGTTCTCCTTTAGGATTTTGAAGGACTCCTGTGTCATATTTAGGCCTTACAACCATTTTGAGTCTATTTTTGTGTGTGGTGTAAGGAAATGGTCCAGTTTCATTCTTCTGCATGAATTTTCCCAACACCATTTGTTGAAGAGACTGTCTTTTTTCCATTGGACATATTTTCCTGCTTTGTTGTAGATGAGTTGACCATAGAGTTGAGGGTCCATTTCTGGGCTCTCTATTCTGTTCCATTGATCTATGTGTCTGTTTTTGTGCCAGTACCATCCTGTTTTGATGATGACAGCTTTCAGAAGAATAGGTATTAGTTCCATTTCTATTTTTTGGAACATTTTCAGAAAGATACATATTAATTCTTCTTTAAATGTTTGGTAGAATTCCCCTGGGAAGCCATCTGGCCCTGGGCTTTTGTTTGTTTGGAGATTTTTGATGACTGCTTCAATTTCCTTAGTGGTTATAGGTTTTTTCAGGTTTTCTACTTCTTCCTGGTTCAGTTTTGGTAGTTGATACATCTCTAGGAATGCATCCATTTCTTCCAGGTTATCTAATTTGCTGGCATATAGTTGCTCAAAGTATGTTCTTAGAATTATTTGTATTTCTTTGGTGTTGGTTGTGATCTCTCCTCTTTCATTCATGATTTTATTTATTTGGGTCATTTCTCTTTTCTTTCTGACAAGTCTGGTTTATCAATCTTATTAATTCTTTCAAAGAACCAGCTCCTAGTTCCATTGATCTGATCTACTGTTCTTTTGGTTTCTTTATTATTGATTTCTGTTCTGATCTTTATTATTTCTCTTCTCTTGGTGGGTTTAGGCTTTCTTTGCTGTTCTTTCTCCAGCTCCTTTAGGTGTAGGGTTAGGTTCTGTATTTGAGACCTTTCTTGTATCATGAGATCCCAAAGATTCTGAAAAGTTGTGTTTTCATTTTCACCAGTTTCCATGAATTTTTTTAATTCTCTTTTAATTTCCTGGTTGACCCATTCATTCTTCAGTAGGGTGTTCTTTAGCCTCCATGTATTTGAGTTCTTTCCTACTTTCCGCTTGTGATTTTCTAGTTTCAAAGGATTATGGTCTGAAAATATGCAGGGAATGATGCCAATCTTTTGGTACCATTTGAGACCTGATTTGTGACCTAGGATGTGATCTATTCTGGAGAATGTTCCATGGGCACTAGAAAAGAATGTGTATTCTGTTGCTTTGGGATGGAATGTTCTGAATAGGTCTGTGAAGTCCATTTGGTCCAGTGTGTCATTTAAAGTCTTTATTTCCTTGTTGATCTTTTGCTTAGATGATCTGTCCATTTCAGTGAGGGGGGTGTTAAAGTGCCCCACTATTATTGTATTGCTTTCGATGTGTTTCTCTGCTTTTGTTATTACCTGGCTTATATAATTGGCTGCTCCCATATTAGGGGCATAGATAATTACAATTGTTAGATCTTCTTGTTGGATAGACACTTTAAGTAGGATACAGTGTCCTTCCTCATCTTTTATTATAGTCTTTGGTTTAAAATCTAATTTGTCTGATATAAGGATTGCCACCCCAGCTTTCTTTTGGTGTCCATTAGCATGGTAAATGGTTTTCCACACCCTCCTTTTCAATCTGGGGGTGTCTTTGGGTCTAAAATGAGTCTTTTGCAGACAGCATATTGATGGGTCTTCTTTTTTTATGCACTCTCATAGCCTCTGTCTTTTGATTGGGGCATTTAGCCCATTTACATTTGGGGTAACCATTGAAAGATAAGAATTTAGTGCCATTGTATTGCCTGTAAGGTTACTGTATATTGTCTGTGTTCCTTTCTGGTCTATGTTACTTTTAGGCTCTCTCTTTGCTTAGAGGAGTCCCCCTTTCAATAGTTCTTGTAGGGCTGGTTTCGTGTTCACAAATTCCTTTATTTTTTGTTTATCCTGGAAGCTTTTAATCTCTCCTTCTATTTTCAATGACAGCTTAGCTGGATATAGTATTCTTGACTGCATATTTTTCTCAATTAGGGCTCTGAAGATATCATGCCAGTTTCTACCATTGTAGGTTACAGATCTCTTCTCCCGAGCTGCTTTCTGTATTTTCTCTTTGTTTCTGAGACTCGTAAGTTTTACTATTAGATGTCAGGGTGTTGACCTATTTTTATTCTCTGCTGTAGTTTGCTCCAATATACCGTCTTCCTCTCTCTCTTTTCTTCTTCTTCTGGGATCCCAATTATTCTAATATTTTTTCATCTTATGGTATCACTTATCTCTCGAATTCTGCCCTCGTGATCCTGTAGTTGTTTATCTCTTTTTTTCTCAGCTTCTTTATTTTCCATCCTTTAGTCTTCTATATCAATAGTTCTCTGCTCTGCTCATTTATCCTAGGAGTTAGAGCCTCTATTTTTAATTGCACCACATTAATAGCCTTTTTGATTTTGAATTGATTAGAGTTTAGTTCTTTTATTTCCCTAGAAAGGGTCTCTCTAATATCTTCAATGCTTTTTTTTTTTTTTTTTTTAAAGATTTTATTTATTTATTTGAGAGAGAGAATGAGATAGAGACAGAGAAAGCATGAGAGGGGGGAGCATCAGAGGGAGAAGCAGACTTCCTGCTGAGCAGGGAGCCCGATGTGGGACTCGATCCCGGGACTCCAGGATCATGACCTGAGCTGAAGGCAGCCACTTAACCAACTGAGCCACCCAGGCGCCCCTCTTCAATGCTTTTTTGAAGCCCAGCTAGAGTTTTTAAATCGTCAATCTGAACTCTAGTTTCGACATCTTACTAATGTCCGTATTGATTAGGTCCCTGGCAGTTGGTACTGCATCTTGTTCTTATTTTTTTGAGGTGAATTTTCCATCTTGTCATTTTGTCCAGAGGAGAATAGGTGAATGAGAGAACAAAATGCTAACAGGGTAACAAGGACCCCAGAAAAATATACAGTAAAAAAAATGAGAAGAGACCTGAGACTGGGGGAAAATAAATGGAAAGAAACAAAAAAGAGAAAAAAGAGAAAGATAAAAATTAAAAAATTAAAAAAACAGAATATGATCAAATATGATCAGGCTGGTGCATAGATCAGTGCCACACCTAGATTTTGGGCATATTTTCATTGGTTAGAAGAAAGTGCCTCTCAAAATTTTAAAGAAAGAAAAACATATATATACAAAAATAAGGGTAAATATGATGATGGGATGGAATATGACTGTAAAGATGAAAATTATAAAAGATTTTATAAAGGGAATTGATAAGATGTTTGTTGAAAAATGAAAGAAGGGATTGAAAAAAAAATGGGGAGAGAATGTGATCACGCAGGAGACTAGAACAAAGCCATACACTAGAGGTTTAGGTTATATTTTGGCCTGTTAGAATAAAATCTATCCCAAAATTTTAAAGAGAGAAAAACATATATATATACCAAAAATAAGGTTAACTACTATGAAAGGATAGAATATGACTCTATAAACGAAAAATAAAAGATTTTTTTAAAAAAGGGATTGATAAGATGTTGGTTGAAAAAGAGAAAAAGAAAATTTCAAAAAAAAAGAAAAAGAAAGTAAAAAAAATTAACTTTGAAAGACTAAAGAATCATAGGAAAAAATCGATGAATTCTATGTGCAGTATTCCCCTAGCGCTGGAGTTCTGCTGTTCTCATTGATTGGTAAACTTGGTCTTGGCTGGCTGTTCTTGCTGATCTTCTTGGGGAGGGGCCTGTCGCAATGGTTCTCAGATGTCTTTGCTGGAGTTGGAATTGCCCCGCCCTTGCCGGGGTCGTGCTGAGTAATCTGCTCGGGTTTGTTCTCCGTAGCTTTTGTTCCCTGCAAGCATTCCATACAGCTTTTGAAGATGAGAGTGAAAATGGTGGCCTCCCACTCTCTGCCCCTGCAAAGCCGAGAACTCGGGGGCCCCACTTCTCAGTGAGCCCCCAGTAAAAAACAATCACTCCCGTCTCCCCGGTCTCCAGCGGCACTCAATGCTCACCTGGCCTGTGACAGAGCATTTCTATCTCTAGCTCACGACCCCATGTGGAGTCTCCAAACCCAGCAGATTCCTGCCGTAGGCACCTGCGCCGCTCCTTTTGGGGGGAGGGGGGAGTCTCCCCGGATCTGCCGCTTGTTGGGTCCCTGCTGGAAGGGCAGTGGCCCGACTGTGCCGCAGGTTACAGTCTATTGCAACCCCGAGCTGAGATCCCGTTCCTTGGCTCTGTCTTTGCAGCTGGCTTCCCTGCTCTGACATCTGGGAGCTCTGCCGCACTCAGGCACCCCCGTTCTTTCTGTGACCCCAAGGGTCCTGAGACCACACAGCCCCAGCGAGGGTTCCACCCACTGCTTAACCACTGGAGCGACGTCCCTCGGAGCACACTTCTAGGAGTTCTGATTTTGTGCTCCACTGCTCTATCAATTGCCAATAGGGGCTGTTGGAGGCTCCCTCCCCCTGCTGTCTGTCTTCCTGAATATCACCTCGGATTCACTTCTCTGCACATCCTACCCTCCAGAAAGTGGTTGTTTTTTTGTTCTGCAATTCTTTTCTTCGATCTCCTGTTGAGCTCATAGGTGTTCAGAATGGTTTGATCCCTATCTACCAAATTCCTGGGACCAGATAAAACTTCAGTCTCCTACTCCTCTGCCATCTTCCTCAAAAACCTCAGACTACGTCTTATTTATCCTTTCATGTGTTGAAGGGCATCTCTGCTCTTTCCACAGTTTGGCTATTGCGGACATTGCTGTTATGAACATTGAGGTGCATATGGACCTTCTTTTCACTACATTTTTCTATGGGGTAACTACTCAGTAGAGCAATTGCTGGGTCATAGGCAAGCTCTATTTTTAATATTCTGAGGCACCTCCACACTGTTTTCCAGAGTGGCTGTACCAGCTTGCATTCTCACCAACAGTGTAAGAGGATTCCCTTTTCTCCACCACCACTGCAACGTTGGTTGTTTCTTGCCTTGGCAATTTTTGCCATTCTAACTGGTGTAAGGTGGTATCTCAATGTGATTTTGATTTGAATTTCGATGATGGCTAATGATGAACATTCTTTCATGTTTCTAATAGCCACTTGTATATCTTCTTTGGAAAAGTTTCTGTTACTGTCTTCTGCCCATTTTTTGACTTGATTATTTGTTTTTTGGGTGTTGAGTTTGAGAACTTCTTTATAGATCTTGGATACCAGCCCTTTATCTGTAGTGTCATTTGCAAATATCTTCTCCCATTCTTTGGGTTGCCTCTTTGTTTTGTTGACTGTTTCCTTTGCTGTGCAGAAGCTTTTATCTTGATGAAGTCCCAAAAGTTCATTTTTGCTTGTGTTTCACTAGCCTTTGGAGATGTATCTTGAAAGAAGTAGCTGTAACTGATGTCAAAGAGATTATTTCCTATGTACTCCTCTAGGATTTTGATGGATTCCTGTCTCACATTGAGGTCTTTCATTCATTTTGAGTGTATCTTTGTGTATGGTGTTAGAGAATGGTCGAGTTTCATTCTTCTGTATATAACTGTCCAATTTCCCCAGCACCATTTATTGAAGAGACTGTCTTTTTTCCATTGCATCTTTTTTCCTGCTTTGTTGAAGATTATTTGACCATAGAGTTGAGGGTCCATATCTGCGCTCTCTATTCTGTTCCATTGGTCTATATGTCTGTTTTTGTGCCAGTACCATGCTGTCTTGGTGATCACTCCTTTCTAATATAGCTTGAAATCAGGCAACATGATGCCCCAGATTTGTTTATTTTATTTTTTCAACATTTCCTTGGTGATTCAGGGTCTTTTCTGATTCCATACAAATTTTAGGATTGTTTGCTCCCGCACTTTGAAAAATGTCATTGGAATTTTGATTGGGATGGCATTGAAGGTATAGATTGCTTTGGGTAGCATAGACATTTTAACAATGTTTTTTCTTCTGATCGATGAGCATGGAAAGTTTTTCCACCTCTTTGTGTCTTCTTCAACTGCTTTCATGAGTGTTCTGTAGTTCCTAGAGTATAGATCCTTTACCTCTTTGGTTAGGTTTATTCCGAGGTATCTTATGGTTTTTGGTGCTATTATAAATGGAATCATTTCTCTTATTTGTCTTTCTACAGTTGCATTGTTAACGTATAAGAAAGCAACTGATTTCTGTGCAGTGATTTTGTATCTTGCCACCTTACTGAATTGCTCTATGAGTTCTAGTAATTTGGGCCTGGGGTCATTTGGGTTTTCCCCATAAAGTTTCATATCTCTGAAAAGAGAGAGTTTGACTTCTTCTTTGCCAACTTGAATAGCTTTTATTTCTTTTTGTTGTCTGATTGCTGGTGCTAAGACTTCTAGAATTATGTTAAACAATATTGGTTAGAGTGGGCATCCTTGACGTGTTCCTGATCTTAAGGGAAAGGCTCTCAGACTTTCCCAATTGAGAAAGATATTTGCTATAGGTTTTTCATAGATGGATTTTATGAACTTGAAGAATGTTCCCTCTATCCCTATACTCTGAAGAGTTTTAATCAGGAAAGGATGCTGTATTTTGTCAAACACTGCTTCTGCATTGTGATATGGTTCTTCTCTCTCCTCTTATTAATGTGTTCTATCACATTGATTGATTTGCGAATGTTGAACCACACTTGCATCCTGGGGATAAATCCCACTTGGTCGTGGTGGATGATCCTTTTAATGTTTTGTTGGATCTTATTAGCTAGGATTTCGTTTAGGATTTTGTAATCCATATTCATCAAGGATATCGGTATGAAATTCTCCTTTTGATGGGGTCTTTGCCTGGTTTGGGGATTAAGGTAATGCTGGCCTCATAGAATGAGTCTGGAAGCTTTCTTTCTGTTTCTATTTTCTGAAACAGTTTCAGGAGAGTAAGTATTATTTCTTCCTTGAATATTTCGTAGAATTCCCCAGGGAATCCATCGGGTCCCGGACTCTTGTTTTTTGGGGATTTTAAAAAAAATTTTTTATTGTTATGTTAAACACCATACATTACATAATTAGTTTTTGATGTAGTGTTCCATGATTCATTGTGTATAACACCCAGTGCTCCATGCAGAGCATGCCCTCTTTAATACCCATCACCAGGCTAACCCATCCTCCCACTCCCTTCCCCTCTAGAGGCCTCAGTTTGTTTTTTAGAGTCCATTGTATCTCATAGTTCGTCTCCCCTCTGATTTCCCCCCCTTCATTCTTCTTTTTGGGAGGTTTTGGATCACTGCTTCCATCTCCTTACTGGTTATTGACCTATTCAGGTTGTCAATTTCTTCCCGTTTCAGTCTTGGCAGTTTATAGGTTTCCAGGAAGGCATCCATTTCATCCAGGTTGCTTAGATTATTGGCATATAGCTTTTGATAATAATTTCTTTTTCTTTTTTTTTAAAGATTTTATTTATTTATTCATGAGAGACAGAGAGAGAGAGAGAGGCAGAGGCAGAGGGAGAAGCAGGCTACCCACAGAGCAGGGAGCCTGATGTGGGACTCAATCCCAGGACCCTGGGATCATGACCCGAGCCAAAGGCAGATGCTTAACTGACTGAGCCACCCAGGCATCCCTTTGATAAAAATTTCTAATAATTGTTTCTAATTCCTTGGTATTAGTCGTGATCTCTCCCCTTTCATTCATAGTTTTATTAATTTGGTTCCTTTCTCTTTTCTTTTGGATAAGTCGATCTTACTAATTCTTTCAAAGAACAAGCTTCTAGTTTCGCTGATCTGATCTACTGTGTTTCTTGTTTCTAATTCATTGATCTCTGCTCTAATTTTAATTATTTCTCTTCTAATACGTGGTTAAGGCGTCGTTTGTTGCTTTTTCTCTAGTTCTTTAAGGTGTTAGTTGGTGAATTTGGGATTTTTCTATTTTTTTGAAGGAGGCTTGGATAGCTATGTATTCCCCCTTAGGACCGTCTTTGCAGTATCCCATAGGTTTTGGACCAATGTGTTTTCGTTCTCATTGGTTTCCATGAATTGTTTAAGTTCTTCTTTGATTTCCTGGTTGACCCAAACATTCTTGAGCAGAGTAGTCTTTAACTTCCTTGTGTTTGAATTTCTGCCAAATTTTTTCTTGTGATTGAATTCCAGTTTCAAAGCCTTATGGTTTGAGAATATGCAGGGAATAATCTCAGTCTTTTGGTATAGATTGAGACCTGATTTGTGATCCAGTATATGGTCTATTCTGGAGAAAGTTCCATGTGCTCTTGAGGAGAATGAGTATTCTGTTGTTTTAGGGTGGGACATTTTGTATATACCTATGAGGTCCATCTGGTCCAGTGTGTCATTTAAAGCTCTTGTTTCTTTGTTGGTTTTCTGCTTAGATGATCTGTCTATTGCTGAGAGTGGAGTATTGAGGTCTCCTACAATTAATGTATTGTTATCAGTATGACTCTTTATTTTGGTTATCAGTTGGCTTATGTAGTTGGCTACTTCCATGTTTGGGGTGTGGATATTTACAATTGTTAGATATTCTTGTTGGATAGACTCTTTAAGAATGATATAGTGTCCTTCTGTGTCTCTAACTAGAGTCTTTAGTTTAAAATTTAATTTGTCTGATATAAGAATTGCTACCCCAGCTTTCTTTTGAGGTCCGTTGGAATGGAAGATGCATCTCCATCCCATCCCTTTCAGTCTGGATGTATCTTTAGGTTCAAAATGAGTCTCTTGTACACAGCATATGAGGCGCCTGGGTGGCTCAGTGTTTAAGTGTCTGCCTTCGGCTCAGGTCATGATCCCAGGGTCCTGGGATCGAGCCCCACATCAGGCTCCCTGCTCTGCGGGAAGCCTGCTTCTCCCTCTCCCACTTTCCCTGCTTGTGTTCCCTCTCTCGCTGTGTCTCTCTCTGTCAAATAAATAAAATCTTTAAAAACAACAACAACAACAACAACAAAAAACCAAAATGAGTCTCTTGTAGACAGCATATAGATGGGTCCTGTCTTTTTATACAATCTGCAACCCTGTGCCATTTTATGGGAGCATTTAGGCTGTTCAAATTGAGAGTGATTATAGAAAGATATGAATTAATAGTCATCATGTTGCCTGTGAAGACCTTGTTCCTATAAACTGTCTCTGTAAATTACTGTTGTATATCACTCTTGGGGTCTTTCTCCTTTTATAGAACCCCCCTTAATATTTCTTGCAGGGCCGGCTTAGTGGTCACATATTGTTTTAGTTTTTGCCAGTCTTAGAAGCTCTGCATTTCTCCATCCATTCTAAATGACAGCCTTGCCGAATACAGTATTCTTGGCTTCATGTTCTTCTCTTTAGTACCCTAAATATGTTTTGGCAGCCCTTTCTGTCTTGCCAGGTCTCTGTGGATAGGTCTGACATTATTCTGATGTTCCTCCCTCTGTATGTAAGGAATCTCTTCCCCCTAAATGCCCTTAAGATGGTTTCCTTTGTTCTAAGATTTGTGGGTTTTACTATTACATGCCAGGGCATTGGTCTGTTTTCCTTTATCTTAGAATGGGTCCTCTCTGTCCCTAGGACATGAATGTTTGTTTCATTCCCCAGATTAGGGAAGTTCTCAGCTATGATTTGCTCAATTATATGTTCTAGTCCTCTCTCTCTCTCCACCTCTTCAGGGATCCCAATAATTCTGAAATTGGAAGGTTTCATGGTGTTAATTATTTCTCTGATTCTCTTTTCTTGTATTCTTCTATTTTATAAGATTTTATTTATTTTACAGAGAGAGACACAGCAAGAGATGGAACACAAGCACGAGGGAGAAAGAGGCTTCCTGCCTGGCAGGGAGCCCGATGTGGGGCTCGATCCCAGGACCCTGGGACCATGACGCTTAACGACTGAGGCAGACACTTAACGACTGAGCCACCCAGGCATCCCTTTTTTCTTGAATTCTGAGTTGTTTTTCCCTGGCCTCCTCTTTTCCCTTTTTCTCTATTATTTGGTCTTCTAGTCACTCATTTGTTCTTCAGCCTTGCTTACCCTAGCTGTTAGATTATCTAGGTTAGATGGATCTCATTGATAGCATTTTTAAGTTCTGCCAGTTCACTTTTCATTTCTGCCTGTAGAGACTCTATGTTGCCATTAATTGATTTCTGCATTCTAGCTATTGTCTTCACAATTGCTAGCCTGAATTCCATCTCTGACATCTTGGTTATATCTGAATCCTTTTGTAAATCTGTGGCATAAGTCATAATCTCTGAGTCCTTCCTATTTTGTGGGTTCCTCCTCCTAGTCATTCTGTTGATGGGTAGTTGAGGGAATATATACAGTCCAAATTATTGACTACAACCCAAGCAAGATGCACCTGCTTTATAGGAACCTCTTGTTTTCCCAGCCTGTCTTCTGGGGGAGGGGCCTGCCCCGCTGTTACTCAGGCAACCCTGTTTGGGCAGAGTTGCCCTGCCCCATGTGGTGGGGATGGGCTCAGTGTAAACCATTTTTGGCAGGGTTTTTTTTCTCTCATGGCTTTCCCTTGTGGCTTTCTGCGACTCTTCCAAGAGTCAGAGCCGAAAATACCATTTCCAACCCTTTCCCTCAGAGCATAGAGATTGCAGTCTGTTCTTCAGTGAGCTCTCCAGGCCACACTATCTCCGTTTCTGTCTCTGCTGCTATAAACTGCAGTCCTGGGTTGTGCGTCCCTCAGCAGCACTTCCAGTCCTTGCCTCCAGGTTAGGGCAGGTGTCTGCCCTTTGTGCTTCTGAAACCACCAGCTGCCCACAATTCACATGCATGGCCCCACCGCTCTGTGTTTTCGTCTGGGTGGCTGCCCTAAAGTCCTTTCCCCATCGCTACTGGTCTGTGAGCCTAAGCCCTGTCTTCAGCGTGGGAGGCTATTGCTCACTGGTGGTGTAGGATCCTGATGGCTCCCTCCACCTTCCATTTATCCTCCAATATCTGTCCATGGAATCATGGCTCCCCACTTTGTACCTCAAAACCAACTGCCTGCAATATTCTGTTTGTGAAGTTCCAGAGCTATCTTCTTACATCTCAGGCTGATTTTGTGGATGTTCGGAGTGGTCTGGTAGATATCCAGCTCTATTCTGTGGACCAGTTGGAATAAGGTCCCCTACTCCTCCGCCATCTTTCTACATGTATACTTTTACCTTACAGTAACAGTATCTCAAGTTCCCCATTAAATACTTTTCTTAAGCTGAACTATGCGGACAACCCATAGATAATTATGATGGTCTGCTAAATCTGTGAATCATGCTAATCACAATAGATGAGAAAAAATTTTGTGTAATAGGTGTCCTAGATAGGTTCAGATAATGTGATATTTAGCCTTGAGATTCAGTGGCTGACTTCATCGGCAAAAAAAAAAAAAAAAAAAAAAAAAGACCAGTATCCTGGGCTATTCTAAGATAGTCCTTCTAGAACAAGGGAAAGATGATTCTTTATTGCACTTCTAAATACAAAGAGGGAGGGAAAATACCTCAGAGAACCCTGGCTTAGAGGCATCATTTCCCACAACTGGGACTATTTCTCTAGTCAATAACCAATGTGTCACGGAAAGTAGAAGGTATAATGACGCCAGGCAAGGAAATTTCTCTACAATATACTTTGGCTGAAATGCTGTTGATCTTAATGTTTGTGGCAGTATCCGGCAGACTACTTGTTATTGGGGATGCCAATGGTGAGAAGCGGTTTTCTTTGGGGGGGATGTTTAGTGTTAGGGTATAGGCGTGTTGTTTTGCAGTTCAGAGACCTTTCCAGAGAATAAAACCCCACATTTCTGCTGGGGTGAGAATAGACATGGCAGCCATCTACTGAGCTGAGGCAAGGAAGGGATTAGGGGCTCTAAGTACTCTTTAAATAGATATTCAATAGGACCCAGTTCTTGAATGTTTGGGATCTTCTCCAGGATAACCAGGTTTCTTCTCAACTTTTCTTATTGTGTGTTCAGGAAGCCACTTTCTCAGATATAGGGTTGGATATGTGCCTGGGATTTTGTAGTTTAGAGACCTCTCCTGGAAATAAAACCACAGACTTCTTCTGGGCTGAGAAAAGACAGGGCAGCCCTCCAAAAAACTGAGACAAGGAAAGGATGTAGGGTTATAAATACTCTTTAAATATATATTGGTGGGAAGAGAATTTAAGGGTAGTGTGTTGTGTACCCCAGTAGGAAAACATCTACTACAGATGAAGTACTAAACAATCTAGTAGAAAAAAACCACATTTTTCTTTTTTCAATTTATGTTTTATTATTATGTTCAATTAACCAACATATAGTTCATCATTAGTTTTTGATGTAGTGTTCAACTATTCATTAGTAGTGTTTAAAACTCAGTGCTCATCACAACATGTGCCCTCCTTAATACCCATCACCCACATTTTCTGCCAGGTGATATCCTTTAGACTCTGTTATTGGTTGGCAATATGTGCATATTAATGTAGTAGCCACATATCAGGGTAGATGTGTGTGCATGGTCCCCATCTCATAGGCTCCTACTCACCAAGATTGATCTGAATGTAGTCACTGCCAAGTCTTCAACTTTCAGTGGCAGAGACTGATGCTACTATGATAAGGAGACATCTCTAGAAAACCTACTGTGCCTTTTAGTGCAAAGTTGATTATATTGGTCCAATTCCATCTTGAAGTGATTAATTTTTTTATTTTTTTAAAGATTTTAATTATTTATTTGACAGAGAGAGAGACAGCGAGAGCAGGAACACAAGCAGGGTAGTGGGTGATGGAGAATCAGGTTTCCTGTTCAGCAGGGAGCCCAATGTGGGGCTCGATCCCAGGACCCTTGGATCATGACCTGAGCTGAAGGTAGATGCTTAACGACTGAGCCACCCAGGAGCCCCTGGAAGTGATTAATTTTGACTGAAGTAGACATATATTCTAAAAACGGGATTTTATTTCCTGCTCTTAAGGTGTTAACCAACACTACTGAGAACTTTTAGTGTATTTGATCCACTGTCATGGGATCCACATATCATTGATCAGTATAGTTGACCCACATTACAGCACAGGAAGTTTAGCAATGGATAAATAACAATGGGATCCACTATTTTTACTGTGCAGTGCACTATCCAAAATCTCTCTTAATGTGCAATGAAACAGCTTGTTAAAGATATAGTTGAGGTGATAGATTAAAGAAGACACCATAGGATGGTAGAATTTCATCCTCTAGGATACATTATCTACTCTAAATTGCTGAAAACCATAGGATTCTGAATACTTATTTGGTAGAATACACTGATTTAGTTATTAAGATATCAAAGTAGGTATGACAAATTTAATGTTATTCCTAGTTTTCCACTTGAGGAATATATAATTTTTTGAAAATATTTTTATTTAAATTACATTTAATAAGCATACAGTGTAATATTAGTTTCAGGTATAAAATTTGGTGATTCAAAATTTACATAAAGATCCAGTGCTCATCACAACAATTGCACTCCTTAATCCCCATTACCTAGTTAACCCATTCCCCTCTGGTAACCATCAGTTTTTTCTCTATAGTTAAGAGTCTGTTTTTTGGTTTGCCTCACTCTCTTTTTTCCCCTATGCTCATTTGTTTTGTTTCTTAAATTCCACATATGAGTGAAATCATATGGTATTTGTCTTTCTCTGACAGACTTTCCTTAGCATTATACTCTGTAGTTCCATCCATGTCATTGCAAGTGGGATGATTTCTTTATTTTTTATGGATTAGTAGTGCAATTGCTGGATCATAGGGTAGTTCTATTTTTAACTTTTTGAGGAACTTCCACACTGTTTTCCACAGTAGTTCACCAGTTTGCATTCCCTCCAACAGTGCAGGAGAGTTCCTCTTTCTCCAAATCCTCACCAACACCTGTAGTTTCCTGTATTTTTTTTATAGTTTTGTGGGTTTTTTTAAAGATTTTATTTATTTATTTAACAGAGACATAGCGAGAGAGGGAACACAAGCAGGGGGAGTGGGAGAGGGAGAAGCAGGCTTCCAGCTGAGCAGGGAGCCCAATGCAGGGCTCAATCCCAGGACCCTGGGACCATGACCTGAGCCAAAGGCAGACTCTTAACGACTGAGCCACCCAGGCGCCCCTGTCTCCTGTGTTGTTGATGAGAATGCATACATATTATTATTCCTTCCACTCTTGGGCTCGGCTGGTTAAGAAGTCTGTTTTCCTAATAGTGAGCTGTTCTATAAGAGTGAACTACAAATTTCCATTGAATTTTAAGCTATGGCTGCCCCCCTGGTAATCTTGGGTCCCTCATACTATGTAGCAAGCAGACCAAGGGAGAAGTCACCATTCTGGTTGGGGTACCTAATTTTGTAGGCTTTAAGGCTACTATTATATGAAAGAGAGAGGGAGAAATTTGTTTGGTACACAGATTATCGATTTCGGTATCCCTTATTACACCCGAGTCCAGTTGTGACAGTAAATAGAGAATTGTAACAGGAACGGTAATAAGATTCTAAGTCCCACTACTTGTCATACTATCTTTTCATTGATGGTAGATGCAATATCAAGTTGTTCCATTAATATGCCTTTCAACTTTTTCTAAGGAAGTTGAATTCTGAACTTGCTGAAGAATATTAATCAATATTTTACTATATTCTCTTCTATAATTACTATTGTTATGAGAAATATTTTTCATAAATTACAAAATCAATGTATGAAAGTAATACAATTATAACATGCCACACATATGCACAGGAAAACTGATGATCAATTTCCTCAGTTCTTAAGAATGCTGCAAGCCCTAGCCTTTAACTTATGACCTGCTTTATATAAAATTGACATGAGATGTACATAATTGTTTCATCAAAGATCACCCATTCTTCATGGATGCAGTGTGCATTATATGGCCAATGTGGAGTATAAAACCTAAGCCAATCACCCAAACATGTAACACTGTTAAAGGGTCACCACAATTTCAGAGCCCTTCCTGAGTCCAGTGAAGGGCTTTGCAGTGTAAACTTTGCAGTCCAACTTCTCCTTATTACTAGTCTATCTTTGATCTTTCCCTTACAGATGTTAATCTTAATTTCTTGATATATTTCTTTGACTCTAATATCTGAATCTGCACTTTGGAAACCCAAACTACAACAGGGAGATCTAAATGTCAAGCAGGTACTTTCTTCACTACTGCTAGTGTTCTTTGAAGGCTGTGGAGAGAAATAATTATCTAAATGATATCCTAGCTAGTACTTATTATCTAAATATATTTTGGCTAATATATGCTAAGATAAAGGTCTTATATTTTGATGGTGATTAAAATAAGCTTAGAGAAGGAAATAATTAAGCATTAAAGTATTTGTTAGATTATCATTTAAAATGTCAACCTCTTTACATGAATATTGAGCCTCTTTACATTTTCCACATATTTTATTGCAAATTTTCATAGCTCTCTGTATTCCTTTGTTGTAGTAATAGACAAAATATTATTGGATAAATGCCAAGAAGTAGATGATGATAAAGGAAATTTTCTTTTTTTTAATTTAAATTTAAGTTAGTTAACATATAGTGCAGTATTGATTTCAGGAGAATTTAGTGATTCAATACTTTCATGTAACACCCAGTACTTATCCCAACAAGTGCCTTCCTTATTGCCCATCACCCGTTTAGTGCATCCCCCACCTGCCTCCCCTCCAGCAACCCTAATTTGTACTCTCCCCTTACAGTTAAGAGTCTCTTACAGTTTGCCTCCCTCTCTGTTTTTAATCTTATTTTATTTTTCCTTCCCTTCCCCCATGCTCATCTGTTTTGTTCTTAAATTCCATATATGAGCAAAATCATATGGTACTTGTCTTTCTCTGACTGACTGGTTTCACTTAAAATACACTCTAGATCCATCCACGTTGTTGTAAATGGCAAGATTTCTTTCTTTTACATGGCTGAGTAATATTCCATTGTATATATTCACCATGTCTTCTTTATCCATTCATCAGTTAATGGACATCTTGTCTCTTTCCATAATTTGGATATTGCTGATAGTGCTGCTATAAACATTGGGGTGCATGTGCCCCTTTTGATCAGCAGTTTTATATCCTTTGGGTAAATACCTAGTAGTGCAATTGCTGGATCAAAGGGTAGTTCTATTTTTAACTTTTTGAGGAACCTCTGTACTGTTCTCCAGAGTTGCTGCACCAGTTTGAATTCCCACCAACAGCTTAAGAGGGTTTACCTTTCTCTGAATCCTCACCAACATCTGTTTTTTCCTGAGTTGTTGATTTTAACCATTCTGACAGTTGTGAGGTGGTATCTTGTGGTGTTTTTCATTTGTATTACACTGATGATGAGAGATGCTGAACATTTTTTTCATGTATGCTTTCTTTGGAGAAATGTCTGTTCATGTGTTTTGCCTATTATTAACTGGGTTATTTATTTTCTGGGTGTTCATCTTGATGACTTCTTTATAGATTCAAAATGCTAGCCCTTTATCAGATATGTCATTTACAAATATCTTCTCCCATTCCATTGGTTACCTTTTAGTTTTATTTTATTTCCATCATTGTGCAGAAGATTTTTATCTTGAGGAGGTCCCAATAGTTCATTTTTGCTTTTTTTTCCCTTGCCTCCAGCAATGTGTCTATAAGAAGTTGCTATGGCCGAGGTCAAAGCGTTTGCAGCCTGTGTTTCTCTTCTAGGATTTTGAAGATTTCCTGCCTTACATTTAGGTCTTTCATCCAGGTTCAATTTATTTCTGTGTATGGTGTAAGAAAGTGGTCCATTTTCATTCTTCTGCGGGTTCTGTCCAGTTTTCCCAACAACATTTTTTAAAGAGACTGGGTTTTTCCATTGTACATTCTTTCCTGCTTTGTTGAAGATTAGTTGAATGTAGGGTTGAGGGTCTATTTCTGGGTTCTCTGTTCTATTCCATTGATCTATGGGCCTTTTTTTGTGCCATACCATATTGTCTTGATGATTACAGCTTTTTTAAAAATTTAATTGAATTATGTTATGTTAGTCTCCATACAATACATCATCAGTTTTTGATGTAGTGATCCACGATTCATTGTTTTCATATAAGACCCAGTGCTCCATGCAGTACGTGCCCTTCTTAACCCATCCCCCGACCCCCCTCCCCTCTAAAACCCTCAGTTTGTTTCTCAGAGTCCAGAGTCTCTCACGGTTCATCTCTCCCTCTGATTCCCCCTGCCCCATTTTCCCTTTCTTCTCCTAATATCCTCCATGCTATTCCTTCTGTTCTACAAATAAGGGAAACCATATAATTGACTTTCTCTGCTTGACTTATTTCACTTAACATAATCTCCTCCAGTCCCATCCATGTTGATGTAAAACTTGGGTATTCATCTTTTCTGATGGTTGAGTAATATTCCACGGAATTTATGGACTACATCTTTATCCATTCATCTGTTGAAGGGCATCTTGGCTCTTTCCACAGTTTGGCTATTGCGGACATTGTTGATATGAACATTGGGGTGTATATGGCCTTTCTTTTCACTACATCTGTGTCTTTGGGGTAAATACCCAGAAGTCAATTGCTGGGTCATAGGGTAGCTCTATTTTTAATTTTTTGAGGAACCTCCACACTGTTTTCCAAATTGACTGTACCAACTTGCATTCCCACCAACAGTGTAAGAGGGTTCACCTTTCTCCGCAACCTCTCTAACATTTTTTGTTTCTTGCCTTGTCAATTTTTGCCATTCTAACTGGTGTAAGGTGGTATCTCAGTGTGGTTTTGATTTGAATTTCCCTGATGGCTAATGATGATGAACATTCTTTCATGTCTGTTAGTCATTTGTATGTGTTTTTTGGAGAAGTGTCTGTTCATGTCTTCTGCCCATTTTCTGACTTACTTGTTTTTTGGGTGTTGAGTTTGAGAAGTTCTTTATAAAATTTGATACCAGCCCTTTAACTGTAGTGTCATTTGCAAATCTCTTCTCCCATTCTGTGGGTTGCCTCTTTGTTTTGTTGACTGTTTCCTTTGCTGTGCAGAAGCTTTTATCTTGATGAAGTCCCAAAAGTTCATTTTTGCTTTTGTTTCACTAGGCTTTGGAGAGGTATCTTGAAAGAAGCTGCTGTGGCTGATGTCAAAGAGGTTACTGCCCATGTTCTCCTCTAGGATTTGGATGGATTCCTGTCTCACATTGAGGTCTTTCATCAACTTTGAGTTTATCTTTGTGTATGGTGTTAGAGAATGGTCGAGTTTCATTCTTCTGTATATAGCTGTCCAATTTTCCCAGCACCATTTATTGAAGAGACTGTCTTTTTTCCATTGCATGTTTTTTCCTGCTTTGTCAAAGATTATTTGACCATAGAGTTGAGGGTCCATATCTGGGCTCTCTATTCTGTTCCATTGGTCTATATGTCTGTTTTTGTGCCAGTACCATGCTATCTTGGTGATCACTGCTTTGTTAAATAGCTTGAAATCGGGCAATGTGATGCCCCCAGCTTTATCTTTTTCAACATTTCCTTAGTGATTCGGGGTCTTTTCTAATTCCATACAAATTGTTTTGTTCTAGCAGTTTGAAAAATGTCATTGGAATGTTGATCGGGATGGTATGGAAGTATACCTTTTGCTCTGGGTAGCATAGACATTTTAACAATGTTTATTCTTCCAATCCATGAGCATGGAATATGTTTCCATCTTTTTGTGTCTTCTTCAATCTCTTTCATGAGTGTTTTGTAGTTCCTAGAGTATAGATCGTTTACCTCTTTGGTTAGGTTTATTCCGAGGTATCTTACGGTTTTTGGTGCTATAGTAAATGGAATCATTTCTGTAATTTCTCTTTCTACAGTTGCATTTTTAGTGTATAAGAAAGCAACTGATTTCTGTGCATTGACTTCATATCCTGCTATATGAGTTCTGGTAGTTTGGGGGTGGAGTCTTTTGAATTTTACAGCTTAAAGTCTGGGATTGTAATGTCTCCTGCTTTCCTTTGATTTTTTAAGATTGCTTTGGCTCTTTGGGGTCTTTTTTGGTTCCATACAAATTTTAACATTATTTGTTCTAGTTCTGTGAAAAATGCTGGTGTTATTTTGATTGGGACTGCATTGAATGTGTAGATTGCTGGAGGAAGAATAGACATTTTAATAATATTTTTTTCTCCAATCCATGAGCATGGAATGCTTTCCCCCTTGTTTGTGTCATCTTCGATTTCTTTCATAAGTATTCTATAATTTTCAGTGTTCAGATCTTTTACTTCTTTGGTTAGGTTGATTCCTAGGTAACTTATTTTTTTAGTTCAATTGTAAATGGGATTGATTTCTCCTTGATTTCTCTTTTTGCTGCTTCATTATTGGTGTATAGAAATGTAACAAATTTCTATATATTGATTTTATATACTGTGACTTTTCTGAATTCATGTATCAGTTCTAGCAATTTTTTGGTGGAGTCTTTCAGGTTTTCTATATATTGGTGTATAGAAATGCAACAAATTTCTGTATGTTAAGTTTGTATTCTGTGTCTTTTCTGAATTCATGTATTAGTTCTAGCAATTTTTTGGTGGAGTCTCTCAGGTTTTCTGCATAGAGTATCATGTTAATTGCAAAAAGTGAAAATTTAACTTCTTTCTTGCTAATTTGGATACCTTTTATTTCTTTTAGTTGTCTGATTGCTGAGGCTAGGTCTTCCAGTACTATGTTTAATAGCAGTGGTGATAATTGATATCCCTGTTGTGTTTCTGACCTTAGAGGAAAAGGTCTCAGTTTTTCCCCATTGAGAATGACATTATCTGCGGGTTTTGGTAGATGACCTTTATTCTTGTGAGGTATGTTCCTTCTATCCCTACTTTCTTGATTGTTTTTATCAAGAATGGATGCTGTATTTTGTCAAATGTTTTTTCTGCATCTATTGTGAGGATCTTATGTTTCTTATCCTTTCTTTTATTAATGTGATGTATCACATTAATTTGTGGATATTGAACCACCCCTGTAGACTAGAAGTAAATCTCATTTGATCATGGTGAATAATCCTTTTAATGTACTACTGGATTCGATTACTTAGTATCTTCTTGAGAATTTTTGCATCCATGTTCATCCGGGATATAGGTCCATAATTCTCTCTTTTAGTGGGGTCTTTGTCTGGTTTTGGGATCAAGGTCATGCTGGCAGCTTCAGAAGAATAGGTATTATCTCTTCCTTAAATGTTTGCTAGAATTCCCCTGAGCAGCCATCCAACACTGGACTTTTGCTTTTTGGAAGATTTTTGATTGCTGATTCAATTTCTTTCCTGGTTGTGGGTTGGTTCAAGTTTTATATTTCTCCTGTTTCAGTTTGGGTAGTTTGTATGTTTCTAGGACTTTATCTATTTCCTCCAGATTGCCTAATTTGTTGGCATATAATATTCATAATATTCTCAAAATATTCTCATAATCATTTGTATTTCTGTGGTGTTGCTTGTGATCTCTACTCTTTCATTCATGATTTTGTATATTTGGATCCTTTCTCTTTTCTTTTTGATAAGTCTGGCTAGGGGGTTATCAGTTTGTTAATTCTTTCAGAGAACCAGCTTCTAGTTTCTTTGGTCTATTCTGTTTTTTTTCTTGATTTCTATATCATTGGTTTCTGTTCTAATCTTAATTATTTCCCTTCTTCTCTTGATTTTAGGCTTTATTTGCCATTCTTTTCCAGCTCCTTTAGGTGTAAAATTAGGTTGTGTATTTGAGAATTTTCTTACTTCTTGAGGAAGGCCTGTATTGCTATATATTTCCCTCCTAGGACCACCTTTGTTGCATCCTAAAAGTTTTGGACTGTCATGTTTTCATTTTCCTTTGCTTTCATGTTTTTTTAAAATTCTTCTTTAATTTTCTGGTTAACCCATTCATTGTTTATAGATATTCTTTAACCTCCATGTGTTTGTGGTCTTTCCAATTTTTTTCTTGTGATTGACTTCAAGTTTTGGAGCATTGTGTTATGAAGATATGCATGGTATGATGTCAATCCTTTTGTACCAGTTGAGGCCTGATTTGTGATGCAATATGTGATCTGTTCTGGAGAATGTTCCATGTGCATTTGAAAAGAATGTGTATTCTGCTCTTTTAGGATGAAATTCACTGAGTATATCTGTTTAATCCTTCCAGTCCAGTGTGTCATTCATTGTTTCCTTGTTGATCTTCTGCTTACATGATCTGTCCATTGCTGTGAGTGGGGTGTTAAAGTCCTCTACTATTTTTGTATCATTATCAATGAATTTCTTTAAGTTTGCTATTAATTGATTTATATATTTCTCTGTTCCCAAGTTGGGAGAATAAATATTTACAATTGTTAAATCTTCTTGTTGGATATTCCCCTTTATTATGATATAGTGTCCTTCTTCATGTCTTATTACCATCTCTGGTTTAATATCTAGTTTTTCTGATATAAGTATGGCTAGTCCATCTTTCTTTTGATGTCTATTAGCATGGTAGATGGTTCTCCACCCCCTTACTCTCAGTCTGGAGGTGTATTTAGGTCTCAAATGTGTCTCTTGTAGACAGCATATGGATGCGTCCTGCTTTTTTATCCATTCTGTTACCTTGTGTCTTTTGGTTGGAGCATTTAGCCCATTTACATTCAGAATAGCTATTGAAAGATATGAATTTAATGCCATTTTTTTACTTGGAAAGTCCCTGTTTCTGTAGATTGTCTCTATTCTTTTCTGGTCCTTGTTACTCATGGGTTCTCTCTTCACTTACAGTATCCCCCTTAATATTTCTTGTAGGTCTAGCTTGGTGGTTATATATCCTTTCAATTTCTGCTGGTCCTGGAAGCCCTTTATCTCTCCTTCTATTCTGAGTGAGAACTTTGCTGGATAAAGTATTCTTGATTGCATATTTTTCTCATTTAGTACCCTCAATATATCATGCCAGCCCTTTCCGGCCTGCCAGGTCTCTGTGGTTACATCTGCTGCCAGTCTAATGTTCCTACCCCTGTAGGTAAGGAACCCCTTGTCTTGAGCGGCTTTCAAGATTTTCTCTTTATCACTGAAGTTTGCAAGCTTCACTATTATATGTCAGAGTGTTGATTTATTTTTATTAATTTTGGGAGGGGTCCTCTCTTGGACATGAATGCTTGTTTCCTTCCCTAGATTAGGCAAGTTTTCAGCTATGATTTGCTCAAATACACCTTCCGGCCCTCTCTCTTTTTCTTCTCCCTCAGGCACTCCAATAATTCTGATATTGTTTTGTTTTATAGTATCACTGATTTCTTGAATCCCCCCCCATGGTTCATTAGTTGTTTTTCTGTCTTTTCCTCAGCTTCTTCTTTTCCATCACTTTTCCTTTATGTCACTGAATCTATTCTGACTCTTTTACCTTAGCTTGTAGAGGATCCATTTTAGACTACATCTCAGTTAGAGCCTTTTTAATTTTGGCCTGATTAGATTTTATTTCAGCACTAAGAGATTCTCTTGTGTTTTTTATGGTTTTTTCAAGCCCCACTAGTAACTTTATAATCATTATCCTGAATTCCATCTCCAACATTTTACTTATATCCATAACAATTAGATCTGTAGCAAAGAGTCTTACCTCTGGTTCTTTCTTTTGTTGTGAATTCCTCCTTCTAGTCGTTTTGCCAGAGGAATGGATGAACAAGTGAACACTATCAAAAATATCAACCATCACCCAAGCAAACTACACACTAGACATGTCCGAGGAGGTCAGAAACCTCCAGATTTTATTAGACAGTAATAAATGACCTTTTCCTAACAACAGCTAGGCTCTCAAGGTCTTGGAAAGCTTGCTTTCAAAATTCCTTAGAGACTTATGTATCCCTAACCCTCTCCCAACTTGAAAGTGTATAGTCACCTGTTACAACCCCAGTGCAGCTCTTAATGCCCATGGGTCCTGTTCCCTTGCTTAAATAAAACCACCTTTTTGCCCCAAAGACATATCAAGACTTCTTTCTTGGCCATTTGTTACAAAACCCAACATTTTCATATTAGTTAATACACCACCAAATTATATAATTAGAGTTTCCAAAATCTGACAATGTATTTACCTTTACCAGAGTGTTTTATATTTTGTATATTTTCAAACTAATTCATCCTAATATATTTTCATTTCAGTGTGAAGAATTCCTTTCAGTACTTCTTGTAAGACAACTCTAGTGGTAATGAACCCCCATTTATTTTTTGAAGATTTATGAGTTTTGTGAATTGAGATGTCCAAATCATTCCTCACATTTTAGAATTTGCATGATTTATTCCTTTAAATAACCTTTTAAGATAAACTTTTAATCCCCTTCTTCCACTTGTCTACTTATAATTTGAGGATTATTTCTTTCACTGTTACCTTATGTATCACATATGCTTTCTTGACTCTTTCTACTTTTTTGAAAAAAATCTCTTCTGAATGGATAATCTCCGAGTTTCTTTTATTTTTTTTATTTTTACTTTTTTGTAGTTTTTAATTTTATTATATTATGTTAGTCACCATACATCATTAGTTTCTGATGTAGTGATCCACGATCCATTGTTTTCGTATAACACCCAGTGCTCCATGCAGTACGTGCCCTCCTTAATACCCATCACTGGGCTAACCAATCCCCCCTTCCCCCTCCCCTCTAGAACCCTCTTTGTTTCTCAGGTCCATAGTCTCTCATGGTTCATCTCTCCCTCCAAATTCCCCCCCCCCATTTTTCCCTTCCTTTTCCTAATGTCCTCCATGCTATTCCTTATGTTCCACAAATAAGTGAAACCATATGATAATTGATTTCTCTGCTTAACTTATTTCGCTTAGCATAATCTCCTCCAGTCCCATCCATGTTGATGTAAAGGTTGGATATTCATCTTTTCTGATGGCTGAGTAATATTCCATTGTATATATGGGCCACATCTTCTTTATCCATTCATCTGTTGAAGGGCATCTCAGCTCTTTCCACAGTTTGGCTATTGCAGACATTGCTGCTATGAACACTGGGGTGCATATGGCCCTTCTTTTCACTACATCTGTGTCTTTGATGGTAAATACCCAGTAGTGCAATTGCTGGGTCATAGGGTAGCTCTATTTTTAAATTTTTGAGGAACCTCCACACTGTTTTCCAAAGTGGTTGAACCAACTTGCATTCCCACCAACAGTGTAAGAGGGTTCCCCTTTCTCCACAACCTCTCCAACATTTGTTGTTTCTTTCCCTGTCCATTTTGGCCATTCTAACTGGTGTAAGGTGGTATCTCAGTGTGGTTTTGATTTGAATTTCCCTGATGGCTAATGATGATGAACATTTTTTCATGTGTCTGTTAGCCATTTGTATGTCTTCTTCAGAGAAGTGTCTGTTCATCTCTTCTGCCCACTTTTTGACTTGATTATTTGTTTTTTGGGTGTTGAGTTTGAGAAGTTCTTTATAGATTTTGGATACCAGCCCTTTATCTGTAGTGTCATTTGCAAATATCTTCTCCCATTCTGTGGGTTGCCTCTTTGTTTTGTTGACTGTTTCCTTTGCTGTGCAGAAGCTTTTTATCTTGATGAAGTCCCAAAAGTTCATTTTTGCTTTTGTTTCACTAGCTTTTGGAGATGTATCTTGAAAGAAGTTTCTGTGGCCGATGTCAAAGAGGTTACTGCCTATGTTCTCCTCTAGGATTTGGATGGATTCCTGTCTCACATTGAGGTCTTTCATCAACTTTGAGTTTATCTTTGTGAGTGGTGTTAGAGAATGGTCGAGTTTCATTCTTCTGCATGTGGCTGTCCAATTTTGCCAGCACCATTTATTGAAGAGACTGTCTTTTTCCATTGCATGTTTTTCCTGCTTTGTCAAAGATTATTTGACCATAGAGTTGAGGGTCCATATCTGGGTTCTCTATTCTGTTCCATTGGTCTGTATGTCTGTTTTTGTGGCAATACCATGCTGTCTTGGTGATCACTGATTTGTAATATAGCTTGAAATCGGGCAACGTGGTGGCCCCAGCTTTGTTTTTCTTTTTCAACATCTCCTTGGCGATTCGGGGTCTTTTCTGATTCCATACAAATTTTAGGATTCTTTGTTCCAGCACTTTGAAAAATGTCATTGGAATTTTGATCGGGATGGCATTGAAGGTATAGATTGCTCTGGGTAGCATAGACATTTTAACAATGTTTATTCTTCCGATCCATGAGCATGGAGTATTTTTCCATCGTTTTGTGTCTTCTTCAATTTCTTTCATGAGTGTTTTGTAGTTCCTAGAGTATAGATCCTTTACCTCTTTGGTTAGGTTTATTCCGAAGTATCTTATGGTTTTGGTGCTATTGTAAATGGAATCATTTCTCTAATTTCTCTTTCTACAGTTGCGTTGTTAGTGTATAAGAAAGCAACTGATTTCTGTGCATTGATTTTGTATCCTGCCACATTACTGAATTGCTGTATGACTTCTAGTAATTTGGGGGTGGAGTCTTTTGGGTTTTCCACATAAAGTATCATGTCGTCTGCGAAAAGAGAGAGTTTGACTTCTTCTTTGCCAATTTGAATACCTTTTATTTCTTTTTGTTGTCTGATTGCTGTTGCTAAGACTTCTAGTACTATGTTGAATAACAGTGGTGAGAGTGGGCACCCTTGACGTGTTCCTGATCTTAAGGGAAAGGCTCTCAGCTTTTCCCCATTGAGGATGATATTTGCTGTGGGTTTTTCATAGATGGATTTTTTGAGCTTGAGGAATGTTCCCTCTATCCCTATACTCTGGAGAGTTTTAATCAGGAAAGGATGTTGTATGTTGTCAAATGCTTTTTCTGCATCAATCGAGAGGACTATATGGTTCTTCTCCCTCCTCTTATTAATGTGTTCTATCACATTGATTGATTTGTGAATGTTGAACCACCGTTGCATCCCGGGGATAAATGCCACTTGGTCGTGGTGGATGATCCTTTTAATGTATTGTTGGATCCTATTAGCTAGGATTTTGTTGAGGATTTTGGAATCCATATTCATCAGGGTATCGGTCTGAAATTCTCCTTTTTGATGGGGTCTTTGCCTGGTTTGGGGATTAAGGTAATGCTGGCCTCATAGAATGAGTTTGGAAGTTTTCCTTCTGTTTCCATTTTTTGAAACAACCTCAGTAGAATAGGTATTATTTCTTCTTTGAATGTTTGGTAGAATTCCCCAGGGAATCCATCAGGCCCAGGACTCTTGTTTTTTGGGAGGTTTTTGATCACTGCTTCCATCTCCTTACTGGTTATTGGCCTATTCAGGTTGTCAAATTCTTCCTGTTTCAGTCTTGGCAGCTTCTGGTTTCCAGGAAGGCCTCCATTTCATCCAGATTGCTCAGTTTATTGGCATATAGTTGTTGATAATAATTTCTAATAATTGTTTCTATTTCCTTGGTGTTAGTCGTGATCTCTCCCCTTTCATTCATAATTTTATTAATTTGGGTCCTTTCTCTCTTCTTTTGGATAAGTCTGGCCAGTGGTTTATCAATCTTATTAATTCTTTCAAAGAACCAACTTCTAGTTTCGTTGATCTGATCTACTGTGTTTCTGGTTTCTAATTCATTGATTTCTGCTCTAATTTTAATTATTTCTCTTCTAATGTGTGGCTTAGGTGTCGTTTGTTGTTTTTTCTCTAGCTCTTTAAGGTGTAGAGTTAGTTGGTGAATTCGGGATTTTTCTATTTTTTTGAGTGAGGCTTGGATGGCTATGTATTTCCCCCTTAGGACCGCCTTTGCAGTGTCCCATAGGTTTTGGACCGATGTGTTTTCATTCTCATTGATTTCCATGAATTGTTTAAATTCTTCTGTGATTTCTTGGTTGACCCAAGAAACATTCTTGAGCAGAGTGGTCTTTAGCTTCCAAGTGTTTGAATTTCTGCCAAATTTTTTCTTGTGATTGAGTTCCAGTTTTAGAGCATTGTGGTCTGAGAATATGCTGGGAATAATCTCAATCTTTTGGTGTCGGTTGAGACCTGATTTGTGACCCAGTATATGGTCTATTCTGGAGAAAGTTCCATGTGCGCTCGAGAAGAAGAATGAGTATTCTGTTGTTTTAGGGTGGAATGTTCTATAAATATATATGAGGTCCATCTGGTCCAATGTATCATTCAAAGCTCTTGTTTCCTTGTTGATTTTCTGCTTAGATGATCTGTCCATTGCTGAGAGTGGAGTATTGAGGTCTCCTACAATTAACGTATTGTTATCAATATGACTCTTTATTTTGGTTAACCGTTGGCTTATGTAGATGGCTGCTCCCATGTTGGGGGCATAGATATTTACAATTGTTAGATCTTCTTGTTGGATAGACCCTTTAAGAATGATATAGTATCCTTCTGTGTCTCTTATTACAGACTTTAGTTTAAAATCTAATTTGTGTGATATAAAAATTGCTACCCCAGCTTTCTTTTGAGGTCCGCTGGCATGGAAGATAGATCTCCATCCCTTCACTTTCAGTCTGGATGTATCTTTAGGTTCAAAACGAGTCTCTTGTAGACAGCATATGGATGGGTCCTGTCTTTTTATCCAATCTGCAACCCTGTGCCGTTTTATGGGAGCATTTAGGCCATTCACGTTGAGAGTGATTATTGAAAGATATGAATTAATTGTCATCATGTTGCCTGTGAAGACGTTGTTTTTATAGATTGTCCCTGTAAATTTCTGTTGTATCTCACTCTTAGGGTCTTTCTCCTTTATAGAACCACCCTTAATATTTCTTGCAGGGCCGGCTTAGTGGTCACATATTCTTTCAACTTCTGCCGGTCGTGGAAGCTGTGCATCTCTCCATCCATTCTAAATGAAAGCCTTGCTGGATAAAGTATTCTTGGCTGCATGTTCTTCTCGTTTAGTACCCTGAATATGTCTTGCCAGGCTTTTCTGGCTTGCCAGGTCTCTGTGGATAGGTCTGACGTTATTCTGATGTTCCTCCCTCTGTACGTAAGGAATCTCTTTCCCCTAACTGCCCTTAAGATGGTTTCCTTGGTTCTAAGATTTGCAAGTTTTACTATTACATGCCAGGCTGTTGGCCTGTTTTCCTTGATCTTAGGGGGCGTCCTCTCTGCTTCTAGAACTCGGATGTTTGTTTCATTCCCCAGAGTAGGGAAGTTCTCAGCTACGATTTGCTCAAATACATCTTCTAGCCCTCACTCTCTCTCCACTCCCTCCGGGATTCCAATTATTCTGACATTGGAACGCCTCATGGTGTCACTTATTTCTCTAGTCTATTTTCACGGATTCTGAGTTGTTTTTCCCTGGCCTCCTCTTTTCCCTTTTTATCTGTTATACTGTCTTCCAGATCGCTTATTCTCTCTTCTGTCTCAGTTACCCTAGCTGTTAGATTATCTAGATTGGATTGGATCTCATTGATAGCATTTTTAAGTTCTGCCAATTCACCTTTATTTCTGCTCTTAGAGACTCTATGTTGCCATTAATTGGTTTCTCCATTCTAGCCATTGTCTTCACAATTGCTAGCCTGAATTCCATCTCTGACATCTTGGTTATGTCTGCATCCATTTGTAAATCTGCAGCATAAATCATAATCTCTGAGTCTTTTCTGTTTTGGGGGCTCCTCCCCCTCTTCATTCTGTTGATGGGTGTTTGGGGGAATGTATAGAGTCGAAATTATTGACCAGAACCCAAGCAAGATGCACCTGTTTTCTTCGGACCTTAGGGTTGCTGGCCTCTTGTTTTCCCAGCCTGTCTTCTGCAGGAGGGGCCTGCCGCGCTGTTACTCAGGCAACCCTCTTTGGGCGGAGTTGCCCTGCGCCCCTGTGGCGGGGGATGGGCTCAGTGGGAATCAGTCTTTGGGGCTTTTGTTCTCTGGCGCATTTCCCTGGTGGCTTTCCGCCTCTCTTCCGCGAGTCAGAGCAGAAGAGACCGTTTCCAACCCTCTGCCTCAGAGCAGAGAGACCGCAGTCTGTTCTTCAGTGAGCTCTCCAGGCCACACTGTCTCCGTTTCCGTCCGTGCTGCTATAAACTGCAGCGGCCTGGGTTGTGCGCCCCTCCGCAGCGCTCCCAGTCCTGCCTCCCGGTCGGGGCACGTCTCTGCCCTTTGTGCTTCTAAAACCACCAGGCGCTCCCAATTCGTGCGTGCGTGACTCCACCGCTTGGGGTTTCCACCCCCGGGGGTTGCAGTTCACCGGCATGACCCCGGCCCACGGGGTTTCCATTTCGGATGCTGCAGATCGCGTGCACGCGACTGTCGCTCGGGTTTCTTCCGGGGGCTGCAGTTCGTGTGCGCGTGACCGTCGCTCCGGTTTCTGTCGCGGGGGGGCTGCATTTTGCGTGCGCGCTACCCCACGGCTCTGGTTTTCCACTCCAGGGCTGCCCTAAAATTCTTTCCTGATGTTACCGGTCTGCGAGTCTGTGCCCCGTCCGCAGCGAGCGAGGCTGTCACTCACTGGTGGTGTAGGATCCCCATGTCCAGGCACCCTCCCGCCGCTGTTTATCCTCCTGCCCGCAGGATCACGGCTCTCCGCTTCATACCTCAAAACCAACCGCCTGCGATATTCTGTTTGTAGAGATCCAGATCTTCTTACATCTCAGGCTGGTTTCGTGGGTGCTCAGAGTGGTCTGGTAGTTATCCAGGTCAATTCCGGGGACCAGTTGAAATAGGGTCCCCTACTCCTCCGCCATCTTTCCCCTCTCCAAGGTAGCACTATTTTTAACATCTTGAGGAAACTCCATCATATTTTCCAAAGTGGCTGTACCAGCTTGCATTCCCACCAACAGTGTAAGAGGCTTCCCCTTTCTCCAAATCCTTGCCAACATTTGTTATTCCTTGCTTTATTAATTTTAGCCGTTCTGACCACTGGTGGTATCTCATTGTGGTTTTGTTTTGTATTTCCCTGATGGCTAGTGCTGTTGAACATTTTCTCATGTGTCCATTGGCCATTTGTATGTCTTCTTTGGAGAAGTGTCTGTTCATGTCTTCTGCCCATTTCTTGACTGGATTATTTGTTTATTGGGTATTGAGTTTGAGAAGTTCTTCATAGATCTTGGATACCAGTCCTTTATCTGTAGTGTCATTTGCAAATATCTTCTCCCATTTTGTGGGTTGCCTCTTAGTTTTGTTGATTATTTCCTTTGCTGTGCACAAGTTTTTATCTTGATGAAGTCTGAATAGTTCATTTTTGCTTTTGTTTCCTTTGCCTTTAGGGCCTTGTCTTGCAAAAGTTGCTTTGTCCAAGGTTGAAGAGGTTACTGCCTGTGTTCTCTTCCAGGATTTTGGTGGATTCCTGCCTCACCTTTAGGTCTTTCATCTATTTTGAGTTTATCTTTGTGTATGGTATAAGAGAATGGTCCAGTTTCATTCTTCTGCATGTGGCAGACCAATTTTCCCAGCACCACTTATTGAAGAGACTCTTTTTTCCATTGGATATTCTTTCCTGTTTATCAAAGATTATTTGACCATAGAGTTGAGCATCCATTTCTGGGCATTCTGTTCTGTTCCATTGATCTATGTGTCTGTTTTTTTTGTGCCAGTATTATGCTGTCTTGATGATCACAGCTTTGTAATATAGCTTGAAGTCTGCCATTGTGATGCCCCCAGCTTTGGTTTTCTTTTCAACATTCCCCTGGTGAATCAGGGTCTTTTCTAGTTCTATATAAATTTTAGGATTATTTATTCCAGCTCTGTGAATATTAGGATCATCGGGATCCAAGAAGAGGTGGAGAGAGAGAGAGAGAGGGTTTGAAGGTATATTTGAGCAAATCATAGCTGAGAACTTCCCTAATCTGGGAAAGGAAACAAGCATTCGTGTCCAAGAGGCAGAGAGGACCACTCCCAAAATCAATAAAAATAGATCAAAATCCTAAAATATAATAGTGAAGCTTGCAAAACTTAGAGCCAAAGAGGAGGTTCCTTATGTATGGAAGGAGGAACATGAGAATAACGTCAGAACTACCATAGAAACCTGGCAGACCAGAAAGGGCTGACAAGACATAGAGCACTAAATGAGTATAACATGCAGCTAAGACTACTTCATCCAAAAAGACTGTCATTCAGAACAGGTGGAGAGATAAAGAGCTTCCAGGAGAGGCAGAAACTGAAAGAATATGTTACCACCAACCCAGTCCTGCAAGAAATATTAAGGGGGATTCTGTAAGCAAAGAGAGACCCCAGGATAATATGGGCAAAAAAGTAACAGAGACAATCTACAGAAACAGAGACTTTATAGGCAATACAATGGCACCAAATTCATATCTCTCAATAGTTATTCTGAATGTAAATGGGATAAATTCTCCAATCAAAAGACACAGGGTATCAGATTGAATAAAAAAGCAGGACCCATCCATATGCTGTCAACAAGAGACTCATTTGAGACCTAAAGACACTCCAGACTGAAAGTAAGGGGGTGAAGAACCATTAAGCATGTTGATGGAACCTCAAAAGAAAGATGGGGTAGTAATCCTCATATCAGAAAAATTAGTTTACCAAAGCCTGCAATAAGAGATGTAGAGGGACACTATATCACACTTCAAGGGTCCATCCAACAAGATCTAACAAGTGTAATTATCTATGCCCCCAACATGGGAGCAGCCAATTATATAAACCAATTAATAACCAAAATAAAGAAACATATCAATAGTAATACATTAATAGTAGGAGACTTCAACACCCCACTCACAGCAATGGAGAGATCATCTAAGCTGAAGATCAACAAAGTATCGAGAGCTTTGAAGGACACATTGGACCAGAAGGACCTCATAGATATATACAGACATTCTATCTTAAAACAACACAATACTCATTCTTCTGGAGTGCAAATGGAACTTTTCCAGAATAGAACCACATACTGGGTCAAAAATCAGGTCTCAACTGATACCAAAATGTTGAGATTATTCTTTGCATATTTTCAGGCCACAATGCTTTGAAACTGGAACTCAAGCCCAAGAAAAAATTTGGAAGGAACTCAAATACATGGAGGCTAAAGAGCATCCTGCTAAAGAATGAATGGGTCAACCAGAATAGTAAAGAACTTAAACAATTCATCAAAACTAATGAGAATGAAAAGACATGGGTTCAAATCTTATGGGACACTGCAAAGGTAGTTCTAAGAGGGAAGAACATAACTATCCAAGCCTCTCTCAAAAAAATAGAAAAATCCAAAATGCTCAATTTAAACTTACACCTAAGGGACCTGTAGAAAGAATAGCAAATAAGGCTTAAACCAAGCAGGAGAAGAGAAATAATCAAGATTAGAGCACAAATCAAAGAAATGGAAACCAGAAAACAGTAGAACATTTCAACAGATCTAGAAACTGGTTCTTTGAAAATATTAAGAAGATAGATGAACATCTGGCCAGACTTATCCAAAAGAAAAGAGAAAGGACCCAAATTAATAAAATCATGAATGAAAGGGGAGGGATCACGACTAATACCAACGAAATAGAGAAAATTGTTAGAACTTATCAGCAGTGGGGATTTGGAAAAGATGGCGGAGGAGTAAGAGACCCTATTCCAACTGGTCCCGGAATTGAGCTGGATATCTACCAGACCACTCTGAGCACCCACAAAATCAGCCTGAGATGTAAGAAGATCTGGATCTCTACAAACAGAATATTGCAGGTGGTTGTTTTGGAGGTACAAAGCGGGGAGCTGTGATTCCGCGGGCAGATATCTGATGATAAATGACAGCGAGAGGGAGCCTGGCCATGGGGATCCTACACCACCAGTGAGTGATAACCTCCCGTGCTATGAACAAGGCATAAACTCGCAAATGTGTAGTGGCGGGGAAAGGACTTTAGACGGAAACCTGAGTGGTGGGGTCATGCATATGAACTGGGGGTGGCTGGTGGTTTTAGAAGCAAAAAGGGCAGAGACGTGCCCCGACCTGGAGGCAAGACTGGGAGCACTGTGGAGGGGTGCACAACCCAGACACTGAAGTTTATAGCAGCACACAGAAATGGAGATAGTGTGGCCTGGAGAGCTCACTAAAAAACAGATTTCGATCTCTCTGCTCTGAGGCAGAGGGTTGGAAATGGTCTCTTCTGCTCTGACTCTCAGAAGAGATGCAGAAAGCCGCTGGGGAAAGTGACCAGAGAACAAAAGCTTCAAAAAACCGGTTCCCAATGAGCCCATCCACAGCCACAGGGGGGGCAGGGCAACTCTGCCCGAACAAGGTTGCCTGAGTAACGGTGGGGCAGGCCTGTCCCCCAGAAGACATGTTGGGAAAACAAGAGGTCAGCAACCCTAAGGTCCTTAGAAAACAGGTGCATCTTGCTTGGGATGTGGTCAATAATTTGAACTCTATACATTCCCTCAACCACCCCTCAACAGAATGACTTTCAATAGAAAAGACTCAGAGATTATGACTTCGGCTGCAGATTTACAAATGGATGCAGATATAACCAAGATGTCAGAGATGGAATTCACGCTAACAACTTTGAGGACAATAGCTAGAATGGAGAAGTCAATTAATAGCAACATAGAGTCTCTAAGGGCAGAAATGAAAGCTGAATGGGAAGAACTTAAAAATGCTATCAATGAGATCCAATCCAATCTAGATAATCTAACAGCTAGGGTAAGTGAGGCAGAAGAACGAGTAAGGGACGTGGAAGACAATATAATAGATAAAAGGGGAAAAGAGGAGGCCAGGGAAAAACAACTCAGAATCCATGAAAATAGAACCAGAGAAATAAGTGACACCATGAAGCATTCCAATGTCAAAATAATTGGAATCCCGGAGGGAGTGGAGAGAGAGAGAGGACTAGAAGATATATTTGAGCAAATCGTAGCTGGAAACTTCCCTAATCTGGGGAATGAAACTAACATTCTTGTCCTAGAGGCAGAGAGGACCCCTCCCAAGATCAGGGAAAAGAGGCCAACACCATGGCATGTAATAGTAAAACTTGCAAATCTTAGAACCAAGGAAACCATCTAAAGGGCAGTTGGGGGCAGAGGTTCCTTACATACAGAGGGAGGAACATCAGAATAACGTCAGACCTATCCACAGAGACCTGGCAAGCCAGAAAGGCCTGGCAAGACATATTCAGGGTACTAAACAAAAAGAACATGCAGCCAAGAATACTTTATCCAACAAGGCTGTCGTTAAGAATGGATGGAGAGATGCAGAGCTTCCACGACCGGCAGAAAGTGTAAGAATATGTGACCACTAAGCCGGCCCTGCAAGAAATATTAAGGGGGGTTTTATAAAAGGAGAAAGACTCCAAGAGTGGTATTCAACAGAAATTTACAGAGATAATCTATAAAAACAAGGTCTTCACAGGTAACATGATGACAATTAATTCATATCGTTCAATAATCACTCTCAACATGAATAACCTAAATGCTCCCATAAAACGGTACAGGGTTGCAGATTGGATAAAGACAGGACCCATCCATATGCTGTCTACAACAGACTCATTTTGAAACTAAAGATACATCCAGACTGAAAGTGAAAGGATGGAGATCCATCTTCCATGCCAGCAGACCTCAAAAGAAAGATGGAGTAGCAATTCTTGTATCAGACAAATTAGATTTTAAACTAAGACTGTAGTTAGAGACACAGAAGGACACTATAACATTCTTAAAGTGTCTATCCAACAGGTAGATCTAACAACCATAAATACCTATGCCCCCAAACATGAGAGCAGCCATTTACATAAGCCAACTGTTAACCAAAATAGTCATATTGATAACAATATATTATTTGCAGGAAGCCTCAATACTCCACTCTCAGCAATAGGCAGATCATCTAAGCAGAAAATCAACAAAGAAACAAGAGCTTTGAATGACACACTGGACCAGATGGACCTCATTGATATTTACAGAACATTCCACCCTAAAACAACAGAATACTCATTCTTCTCAAGTGCACATAGAACTTTCTCCCAAATAGACCACATACTGGGTCACAAATCAGGCCTCAACTTATACCAAAAGACTGAGACTATTCCCTGCATATTCTCAGACCACATGCTTTAAAATTGGAACCCAATCACAAGAAAAAATTGGGCAGAAATTCAAACACTTGGAAGCTAAGGACCACTCTGCTCAAGAATGTTTGGCTCAACCAGGAAATCAAAGAACTTAATGCATGGAAACCAATGAGAATGAAAACACTGGTCCAAAACCTAGGGGATACTGCAAAGGTGGTCCTAAGGGGGAAATACATAGCCATCCAAGCCTCACTCAAAAAAATAGAAAAATCCCGAATTCACCAACTAACTCTACACCTTAAAGGACTAGAGAAAAAGCAAAAATGATGCCTAAGCCATGCATTAGAAGAGAAATCATTAAAATTAGGGCAGAAATCAATGAATTAGAAACCAGAAACACAGTAGATCAGATCAACGAAACTAGAAGTTGGTTCTTTGAAAGAATTAATAAGATCAATAAACCACTGGCCAGACTTATCCAAAAGAAAAGAGAAAGGACCCAAATTAATAAAATTATGAGCGAAAGGGGAGAGATCATGACTAACACCAAGGAAATAGAAACAATTATTAGAAATTATTATCAACAACTATATGTCAATAAACTGAGCAATCTGGATGAAATCGATGCCTTCCTGGGAAGCTATAAGCTGCCAAGACTGAAACAAGAAGAAATTGACAACCTGAATAGGCCAATAACCAGTAATGAGATTGAAGCAGTGATAAAAAACGCCCCAAAAAACAAGAGTCCGGGGCCTGATGGATTCCCTGGGGAATTCTACCAAACATTCAAAGAAGAAATAATACCTATTCTACTGAAGCTGTTTCAAAAAATAGCAACAGAAGGAAAGCTTCCAGACTCATTATGAGGCCGGCATTACCTTAATCCCCAAACCAGGGAAAGACCCCATCAAAAGGAGAATTTCAGACTGATATCCCTGATGAATATGGATTCCAAAATCCTCAACAAAATCCTAGCTAATAGGATCCAAATACATTAAAAGGATCATCCACCACGACCAAGTGGGATTTATCCCTGGGATGCAAGGGTGGTTCAACATTTGCAAATCAATCAACGTGATAGAACACATTAATAAGAGGAGAGAGAAGAGCCATATGGTTCTCTTAATTGATACAGAAACAGCATTTGACAAAATACAGCATCCTTTCCTGATTAAAACTCTTCAGAGTATAAGGATAGAGGGAACATCCTTCAATTTCATAAAATCCATTTATGAAAAACCCACAGCAAATATCATCCTCAATGGGGAAAAGTTGAGAGCCTTTCCCTTGAGATCAGGAACATGTCAAGGATGCCAACTCTCACCGCTATTGTTCAAAATAGTACTAGAAGTCTTAGCAACAACCATCAGACAACATAAAGAAATCAAAGGTATTCAAATTGACAAAGAAGAAGTCGAACTCTCTCTCTTTGCAGATGACATGATACTTTATGTGGAAAATCCAAAAGACTCCACCCCAAATTACTAGAACTCATACAGCAATTCAGTAAAGTGGCAGGATACAAAATCAATGCACAGAAATCGTTACTTTCTTATACACTAACAATGCAACTGTAGAAAGAGAAAACAAACGATTCCATTTACAATAGCACCAAAAACCATAAGATTCCTCAGAATAAACCTAACCAAAGAGGTAAATGATCTATACTCTAGGAACTACAGAACACTAATGAAAGAAATTGAAGAAGACACAGAAAGATGGAAAAACATTGCATGCTCATGGATCGGAAGAATACACATTGTTAAAATGTCTTGCTACCCAGAGCAATCTATACCTTCAAAGCCATCCCAATCAAAATTCCAATGACATTTTTCAAAGTGCTGGAACAAACAATCCTAAAATTTGTATGGAATCAGAAAAGACCCTGAATCGCCAAGGAAATGTTGAAAAAGAAAAACAAAGCTGGGGGCATCACGTTGCCCGATTTCAAGCTATATTACAAAGCTGTGATCACCAAGACAGCATGGTACTGGCACAAAAACAGATATATAGACCAATGGAACAGAATAGAGAGCCCAGATATGGACCCTTAACTCTATGGTCAAATAATCTTCGACAAAGCAGGAAAAAATATGTAATGGAAAAAAAGTCTCTTCAATAAATGTTGCTGGGAAAATTGGACAGCCACATGCAGAAGAATGAAACTTGACCATTCTCTAACACCATACACAAAGATAAACTCAAAATGGAATAAAGACCTCAACGTGAGACAGGAATCCATCAAAATCCTAGAAGAGAACATAGGCAGTAACCTGTTTGACATCGGCCACAGCAACTTCTTTCAAGATACCTCTCCAAAAGCTAGTGAAACAAAAGCAAAAATGAACTTTTGGGACTTTATGAAGATAATAAGCTTGTGCACAGCAAAGGAAACAGTCAACAAAACAAAGAGGCAACCCACAGAATGGGAGAAGACACTACTAATAACACTACAGATAAAGGGCTGGTATCCAAGATCTATAAAGAACTTCTCAAACTCAACCGCCCCAAAACAAATAATCAAGTCAAAAATGGGCAAAAGACATGAACAGACACTTCTCCAAAGAAGACATATAAGTGGCTGACACATGAAAAAATGTTCATCATCATTAGCCATCAGGGAAATTCAAATCAAAACCACACTGAGATACCACCTTACACCAGTTAGAATGGCAAAAATTGACAAGATAAGAAACAACAAATGTTGGAGAGGTTGTGGAGAAAGAGGAACCCTCTTACACTGTTGATGGGAATGCAAGTTGGTACAGCCACTTTGGAAAACAGTGTGGAGATTCCTCAGAAAATTAAAAATAGAGCTACCCTATGACCCAGCAATTGCACTCCTGGGTATTTACCCCAAAGACACAGATGTAGTGAAAAGAAAGGCCATATGCTCCCCATTGTTCATAGCAGCAATGTCCGCAATAGCCAAACTGTGGAACCAGCCAAGATGCCCTTCAACACATGAATGGATAAAGAAGACGTGGTCCATATATACAATGGAATATTATTCAGCCATCAGAAAGGATGAATACCCAACTTTTACATCCACATGGATGGGACTGGAGGAGATTATTCTAAGCGAAATAAGTCAAGCAGAGAAAGTCAATTATCCTATGGTTTCACTTATTTGTGGAACATAAGGAATAGCATGGAGGACATTAGGAGAAGGAAGGGAAAAATGAAGGGTGAGAAATCAGAGGGGGAGATGAACCATGAGAGACTATGGACTCAGAGAAACCAACTGAGGACTTTAGAGGGGAGAGGGTGGGGGGATGGGTTAGCCTGGTGATGGGTATTAAAGAGGACCTGTACTGGTGGAGCACTGGGTGTTATATGAAAACAATGAATTGTGGATCACTACATCAAAAACTAATGGTGTATTGTATGGTGACTAACATAACATAACAAAATATAATTTAAAAAAAATTGAATGAAAACCCACACAGATTCTGTATGAATTATACTTTTTATTTTCATTGATGCTTTAATGCTTCTTTTTGCCTTGTTGTGTCATAATAAAAATGAAAGTAAAACTGAGATTGTGGATTAAATCAATTTTTCTATAGCTGTACTGTTCTGTTAAAATACTTGAAATGGACACATTGACACATTTCACTCTCTTTGGACAGAGGGACAGAAAGCATGATATGCACACTTTTCTTTCACTTAACTTCTAAATCCTTTAAGAGATGGGGAATAAATAATTTGTGAGTTGATCAACTTAATAAAAGCTTACTCATTTCATTATTTTAATAATAAAGTCATAATTTACATTACAAATGTAATAATTTTACTACAATTCTGAATTAAGTTTGTGTTTTTCATAATATAAATAAGCCAATATAGTGAAACCTGTCCATTCTCTGGTTTAAACTAATGGGGAAATGGTTATATATTGTATATTATATATACATATAATATGTTATAAATCTGGTAATATATATATACACAACATGATATATAACATATATTATGTGTGTATGTACATACACACAGTGTGTGTGAAAATGTAGGAATAAAGTACATTTCATGTTTCTTGGGAACATATTGTGACACAATTTTTTCAAAGAGGTGAGATGAATGATATTTCAAGAAAGCTAGGGAGTGCAGGTAACATTTCAGATGAGCTTTAAGGAAAAAGTAGAGGTTTACAAGATAAACACGGACTCCAGAGTGAAACAATTTGTGCGTGAAAGTTGATGGCATGGTTGAAGAAGAGCAAAGTAGATAAAACATAAGAACTTGGATTCTTGCAAAGGATGTTTGGGAAGAATTAAAAACTACTGTGACTGGACTATGTTAGCTTCTTACAGAATTCTGTGTCTTTTAATATTCCGTATGGCATTGTCTAAAAACAACCCAGAACTTAGAACAAATAATCCATGAGCTAAGAATAGCCCAGTAACATAATACCAACAAATCATATATTTTCTGAAACAAGAACATTTCTCATTACCAGTGTTCTTAAGGCCCCTTTCACATCTTTGTTTCTCAGAGTATAGATAATGGGGTTTAAGACTGGGGTGACTATCGTGTAGAAAAGAGAGACAAATTTTCCCTGTTTTTTTGAGCCACTTTTAGGTGGTTGAAGGTACATAAAGATGATGGTTCCATAGAAAATAATGACCACAGTCAGGTGGGAAGAACAAGTCCCAAAAGCCTTCTGGCGCCCTACTGCTGATTTTATCCTCAGCACAGCTTTTGTTATAAAGCCATAGGAGACTAAGATGAGTGACACAGGGACAATTAGAAAAATAACACTAGCCACAAAGAGTTCTACTTCATTGAAAGTTGTGTCCACGCAGGCCAGTTTAATGAGCACAGGAACCTCACAGAAGATGTGGTCCAGTTTGCGATGACCACAAAGGGGCAGCTGCACAGTAAGGGAACACTGAATTAAGGAGGTGATGAGTCCACTAAGCCACGCTACGCTGGCCAGGAATGCACAGAGCTGAGGATGCATTATAGTTGTGTACTGCAGAGGCCGGCAGACAGCAGCATATCGGTCATAAGCCATGACTGCAAGGAGAATACACTCAGAGGAGCCCAACCCCATGGCCACATAGAGTTGGGCCACACATCCACCGTAGCTCATGTTTTTTTCTTTCTTACTCATGGTAACAAGCAACTGTGGGGCAACACTGGTGGTAAAGCAGATGTCCACACAAGAGAGATTGCTGAGGAAAAAGTACATTGGAGTGTGGAGTTTGGTGGCTAAACAAGACACGAAAATGATGGCAGTGTTCCCCACGATGTTCAAGATGTAGAAAAGCAAAATTATGACAAAAAGGATCCTTTCTAGTTGGGGCTCATCTGCAAATCCCAGGAGAAGAAATCCCTTTTCAGAACTGTTGTTGCTTTCCTCCATTGTCCTGCAGACTTCAATTTATAAAAGGATTAATATTCTGGAGAAAGAAAATGATAAGGTGAACAATGGTAAACTGTGGTGTTAATCTAATATAATTATCTCCCTTTTATAACATTCAGTCATATTGTAAAGACTGATAGCACTTTTCTCAATGTGTATTATTTGACAGAAAATGCCTCCTACTTCTGTTTCCTTGAGCACATTTCACTCTTTCAAATAAGAACAGCACTAATCCAAACACCATCACAATATCTTCTCTTGGAAACAGGCTTCATGCAATGAACAGCAAGCTGGAAAAAGCAGAGGAAGGAATTAGTGATATAGAAAACAAAATGGAAAATAATGAAGATGAACAAAAGAGACAGAGGAATTATGCAACATAAGAATAGACTTAAGGAACTCAGTGACTCCATCGAACATAGTAACACTCATATTATAGGAGTCCCAGAAGAAGAAGAAGAGAGAGAAAAGGGGCAGAAAATGTGTTTAAAGAAAAAAGAGCTGAAAACTTCCTTATTCTGGGGAAGGAAACAGACTTCCAGATCCAAGAGGCATAGAGAACTCCCATCAAAACAAACAAAACCAGGCCAACACCAAGACATATTGTAATTAAATTTGCAAAATATAGCACTAAAGAAAAAAACTTAAAAGCAACAAGAAAAAAGAAGTCCTTAACTTTCAAGGGAAGGCCCATAAGTCTAGCTGGAGATTTCTCAACAGAAGCTTGGCAAACCATAAGAGAGTGGCATCATATATTCAAAGTGCAGAATGGGAAAAATCTGCATCCAAGAGTACTCTATCCAGCAAGGATATCATTCAGATTAGAAGGAGAGACAAAGAGTTATCCAGACAATTGAGCCCCATGTCAGGCTCCCTGCTCAGTGGAGAGTCTGTTTCTCCCTCATCCCCTGCTTGTGCACTCTCTCTCACTCACTCACTCACTAACTCTCTCTCTGTCAAATGAATAAAAATTAAAAAAAAAAATTAGCCAGAGCCTTGGCAGGAGGTGGTGGAGTTAAGAGGCAGCATTGTCTAAACTGAGATCACCATACCAGTCATGGCCGGGAATAATAAGGTAACACGAAGTGAAGAATGACTTTTATTCAACATAATACTGGAAGTTTTAGGCACAGCAATCAAGCAAGAAAAAAATTAGAGGTATCCATATTAGTAAAGAAAAAGTTAAACTCTCACTATTTGCAGATGATATGATATTATATATAGAAAAATCTTAAAAAAAAAAAAAAACCCAAAGATGCCTGGGTGGCTCAGTCATTAAGCATCTGCCTTTGGCTCAGGTCATGATCCCAGGGTCTTGGGATCGAGTCCCGCATCGGGCTCCTTGCTCTGCAGGAGGCCTTCTTCTCCCTCTCCCACTCCCCATGCTTGTGTTCCTGCTCTCGCTATCTCTCTCTCTGTCAAATAAATAAATAAAATCTTTTTTTAAAAAAAACCCCAGTTACTAGAAATAACAAATGAATTCAGTAAAGTTACAGGATACAAAATTAATACCCAGAAAATGATAGTGGTACTATACACTAATATCAAAGTAGCAGAAAGAGAAATTAAGAAAACATCTCCATTTATAACTGCACCAAAAATAATAGAATACCTAAAATAAACTTAACCAAGAGAGTGAAAGACCTGTACTCTGAAAACTATAAAACACTGATGAAAGAAATTAAATATGACACAAATAAATGGAAAGAAATCCCATGCTCAAAAATTGAAAGAATTAATATTTTTAAAATTTCTATATTGCCTAAAGCAAAGCACAGATTCAATGTAATCCCTATCAAAATACCAACATTTTTCAGAAACTAGAACAAATAATACTAAAATTTGTATGGAAACAAAAAGAAACCATGAATAGTCAAAACAATCTTGAGGGAGAAAAACAAAGTTGGAGATATAACAAGTTCACAATTCAGGATATACTACAAAGGTATAGTAATCAATACAATATGAGAATAGACTCATAGATCAATGGCACAGAATAGAGAGCCCAGAAACAAAGCCACAATTATATAGTTAGTTATTCTATGGCCAAAGGAGACAAGAATATAAAATCAGAAAAAGACTCTTCAATAAACAGTGCTGGGAAAACTGGAAAGATATATGCAAAATAATGACACTGGACCACTTTCTAACACCATACATAGAAGATAATCTCAAAATGGATTAAATATGTGAGACCTGAATAGATTAAATGTGAGATGTGAAATCATAAAAATCCTAGAAGAAAGAGTAATTTCTCTGACATTGGCCATATCAACATTTTTCTAGATATGTCTCCTGAGGCAAGATAAACAAAAGCAAAAATAAACTAGTGAGACGACATCAAAATGAAAAGCTTTTGCACAGCAAAGGAAACCAACACAACAAAAAGGCAACCTACTGGATAGAAGATATTTGCAAATGGTATATCTCATAAGGGGTTAATATCCAAAATATATAAAGAACTTATACAACTCAACACCAAAACAACAATCTGATTAAAAAATGGGCAGAGATCCTCAATAGACATTTTTCCAAAGAGGACATACAGATGGCCAATAGACACATGCAAAGATGCTCCACATCACAGTCATTGGGAAATGCAAATCAAAACCACAATGAGCTATTACCTCAAGACAGTCAAAATGGCTAGTGTTATTTAATAAAGTTGGTAAAGATGTGGAGTAAAAGGAATCATTGTACACCACTGGTGGGAATGCAAATTGGTACAGTCTCTATGGAAAACGGTGTGCTTATTGCAACATTACTTCCAATGGCCAAGATACAGACGCATACTAAGTGTCCATCGATAGAGACATGGATAAGGATGATATGGCACACACACACACACACACACACACACACAGACACACACACGGGACTATTATGCAGCCATAAAAAGAAGAAATCATGTCATTTGCAACAGCATGAATAGACCTGGAGGGAATTATGGTAAGTGAAATAACTCAGACTGAGAAAGACTAATACCATATGATTTCATTCATATGTGGGTGGAATCTAAAAAGAAATTAATAAACAATAATTTAATAAACAAAAAGCAGAATCAGACCTCTTAATACAGAGAAAAAAAAAAAAACATAGTTACCAGAGGGCAAGGACATAAGGAATTGGCAAAGTGAGTGAAGAAGAATGGGAGATACAGTCTTCCAGTTGTGAAATGAGTAAGTCATGAGAATAAAAGGCACAGCATAAGGAATATAGTCAATGATATTGTAATAGCATTGCAATGTGACTCGTAGTAGTTATATTTGTGGTCAGCATAGCATACTGTATAAATTTGTGGAATCACTATGTTGTACACCTGAAACGAATGTAATTTAGTGTGTAAACTACACGTAAATTTAAAAACAAGAATAAAGAAAGAAGTAAGACATGGAGAAAATTGTAGGAGTGCATATAACAAAGCAGGAGAGCTTGAGAAATGTGGAAAGATTCCCCCATGCCTGTAACCTCATGGAATCGAAATGGTAATACCTGTAAAAGCAAATTAAATCTTTAAATAATAACATATGAAAATGCATTTTCTTACCAAAAATACAATAGAGAAAAGGAAACAACAACAAAAATAATGAGCAAACTTTTTAAAAAAATTTTATTATGTTATGTTAGTCACCATACAATACATCATTAGGTTTTTTTTTGTTTTTTATTTTATTTTATTATGTTATGTTAGTCACCATACAATACATCATTAGTTTTTGATGTAGTGATCCATGATCCATTGTTTTCATATAACACCCAGTGCTCCATGCAGTACATGCCCTCCTTAATACCCATCACCGGGCTAACCAATTCCCCCTCCCACCTCCACTCTAAAACCCTGTTTGTTTCTCAGGTCCATAGTCTCTCATGGTTCATCTCTCCCTCCAATTCCCCACCCCCCATTTTCCCCTTCCTTCTCCTAATGTCCTCCATGCTATTCCTTATGTTCCACAAATAAGTGAAACCACATGATAATTGACTTTCTCTGCTTGACTTATTTCACTTAGCATAATCTCCTCCAGTCCCAACCATGTTGATGTAAAAGTTGGATATTCATCTTTTCTGATGGCTGAGTAATATTCCATTGTATATATGGGCCACATCTTCTTTATCCATTCATCTGTTGAAGGGCATCTCGGCTCTTTCCACAGCTTGGCTATTGCGGACATTGCTGCTATGAACATTGGGGTGCATATGGCCCTTCTTTTCACTACATCTGTGTCTTTGGGGTAAATACCCAGGAGTGCAATTGTCGGGTCATAGGGTAGCTCTATTTTTAATTTTTTGAGGCACCTCCACACTGTTTTCCAAAGTGGCTGTACCAACATGCATTCCCACCAACAGTGTAAGAGGGTTCCCCTTTCTCCACAACCTCTCCAACATTTGTTGTTTCTTTCCCTGTTCATTTTTGCCATTCTACCTGGTGTAAGGTGGTATCTCAATGTGCTTTTGATTTGAATTTCCCTGGTGGCTAATGAGGATGAACATTTTTTCATGTGTCTGTTAGCCATTCGTATGTTTTCTTCAGAGAAGGGTCTTTTCATATCTTCTGCCCATTTTTTGACTTGATTATTGTTTTTTGGGTGTTGAGTTTGAGAAGTTCTTTATAGATCTTGGATACCAGCCCTTTATCTGTAGTGTCATTAGTAGTGTCTTCTCCCATTCTGTGGGTTGCCTCTTTCTTTTGTTGACTGTTTCCTTTGCTGTGCAGAAGCTTTTTATCTTGATGAAGTCCCAAAAGTTCACTTTTGGTTTTGTTTCACTAGCCTTTGGAGATGTATCTTGAAAGAAGCTGTGGTGGCCGATGTCAAAGAGGTTATTGCCTATGTTCTCCTCTAGGATTTTGATGGATTCCTGCCTCATATTGAGGTCTTTCATCCATTTTGATTTTATCTTTGTGTATGGTGTTAGAGAATGGTCGAGTTTTATTCTTCTGCATGTGGTTGTCCAATTTTGCCAGCACCATTTATTGAAGAGACTGTCTTTTTTCCATTGCATGTTTTTCCTGCTTTGTCAAAGATTATTTGACCATAGAGTTGAGGGATTAGCAAACTTTTTAGAAGAGTAAATAAATTGATCTGAAATCTGTTGCCATAAACCAGGTTTAAATCATACTACAATGCTGAAACCTTATTTACAACAAGAAAAAACTTCTTAATAAATAATTTGACAATGGGAAAACATCTTGAGGCTGAAATACAAGATTCAGAGATTTGATGACTTGTCAAGAAGAAGTGATGGTCAGAAAACAGAAAAATGTGAAATGGGAACTGACTTGAGTCAGGAAAGAATTTGAAGAAAATAATGGAGATTAAACTGAATGGTTGCTTCACAGTTAGTATGTGGCAGTAAAATAACGTTTAAGGTTAATAAATCAGGTAGTGAAAGATGAAGCATATTTAAAGATAGAATAATAAACACCAAGAAATATTAACTAGGACTGGATGGTAAAAAAAAGCGAAAAATATTTGAAAGATATTTTATCTTGCTTATATTAGGGAACCAGTACACACTGTATAAGGAGAAATAAAACAAAGGGTATGTTACTCTTTATAAAGTACAGTTTATACTCTATGAATGTGTTGTTAAATGAAAACTGAACAAATATACAAAACTGGTTATATGGAAATAAACCACGTGGTAAAAAAACCTTTAAAATAAAATGATAAAAATAATATAGATTAGTATAAAATGCAAGAGGATACAATATAAATTTATTGGATATGTCAATAAGTATCATTGGGTTTAACACACTTAGTAAAAGGAAAATATAACTATTCTCTCTGTCTGGCAATCTCTTTTGCCAGATAAATTTTGGCCTATTTTTTTCAATTCATTTAGGTCTCTTCTCCATTATTTGATTATTAGAGAAGTTTTATTTCATAAGTTAATGTTAAATTGTCATATACTCCTTTCCCTGTTTTACTTTTAGTCATAGCATTAACAATTTCTCATATTTTTACAATTACTTTATTATTTCTTCTCCATAATATAATGGAAATACAAGAATTGTGACATTTTACCTATTTTTATCACTGGTATCTCCCCAATCCTTGACACAATGCCCACACCAATGCAGATGTTCAAAAATAATTTTTAAAGGAATATACTAAATCATTTAGAAGTGACATCAGCAAGATGATGGCATAATTGATATCTGGCTTTATTCTCTCTTACAGAAATATGGATTAGCAACTATCCACAGACAAGAACACATCTGTAAAAAACTCAAAGCCCAGGAGTGAGGCTGAAACACCTTCTTAAAGCACACAAACCAAAACCATCTACACTAGATAGAAGAGCAGAAGTTGTTTAACTTTGTGCCATTTCTCCCCAGTAACACACTACAGAAGAATCCCTTTGGCCTATGATTTCTATAGTCAGGAAAAGAGATTTCAAGGCAGGCATTAATCTTCCTTGGAATTCTGGAGCTTTTGCCAGGAGTCCCATTTCTTTCTCATGTCATGGAGAACACTGAGGAAATTGGAAGTGTTAGATCATCTAGGATCACACTTGCAGCCCCCCCCCCAAAAAAAAGAGGTGGTGTAAAACTCACCAACCAGTGCATAGATATTTGTGATAAAACCATCTCCCTGCTGGCAAGCTTACCTTACCAAAAAACCCAGCCAGCAGTTTCAACCATCTAATGAAGCTGAACTACAATCCCATATATGGTCAGTGAGCACAATCAGCAGTTCTGTCTGAATAAGGTCCTTAGTCAGTGGTCCTGTCCACCTGTGGATCCAAGCCTGTGACCCCAGTTGACTGCAGAGCAGAGAGGGCAACCCTACATATTCTAGTCTATAGTCCCACCCAAATGTGGGGCATAGCCTGATATCCCATTTTACCTGGGACTGCAGTCAGTGACCCTGACCAGCCAATCACAGCCAGTGGACCTACCTGATCATATAGTCCCTCTGTAGCTATGTTCAAATGTAGCCTTTCTGAAAACATAGCCCAGCCAGTGACACCACCAATTAAGGGAGTGCAACCTGTGGTACTGGCTGAGCATGGATGATTGCAAAGCCCAGGCTGTGGCTCAGTATGATCACAGATTTTAGCCAGTGACACTGCTTCTTCACAGAGCTCAGCCTGAGATCACAATAACTTATAGAATCTAGCCAGTGGCATTGCCTGGACAAGAATCACAGCATACATCCCAGTCTGTCCAGGGAGCCCAGTCAGTGGTCCCACTTATGTGCAAAGCCCAGCCAACTTCTATGCTGTACTACAGAGTCCAGCCAGTGGTCTCACCCATCCAGAGGGTCTAGCCATAGACCCTGCCTAATCAAGGAGCCCAGGTAGTGGAAATGCAAGATCACAGAGCTCAGCCAGCTGATCCACCAAACCGTAATTTAGATAGAGATCTTAGCTAACCTCAAAGTTCAGGAACTGACCTCACCCAACCGGAGACCTTGGCAGAATTCCCCACCTCCGCATGTATACTAACTATAAGCTAGCCTGGCTGGACCACCAGTTTGAGATGATTGGTAAAGATCTTTTTCTGTCAAAGTGAACATGTAAATAATGTAACAAATGACTACTTTCACAAATGTGCAGACACCAACATAAAGATGCAAGGATCATGAAGACAATGGGGAACATGACACTACTAATGGAAACTAATACATCTTCAATAACCCATCCTAAAGAAAGAGAGATCTATGAACTGAATGATAAAGAATTCAGAATAATTCTTTTAAATAAGTTCAGTACAATGAAAGAAAACCAGATAGACAACTAAATGAAATTGGAAAATAGTAGTAAATGAACAAAATGAGATGTTTAACAAAGTAAAAGAGAGCATAAACAAAAACAAAAAGAAATCCTATAACTAAAGAGTACAATGATTGGAAAATTGAATAGCAAGCTTCGAAAAAAGACTTGATCTAGAAGAATAAACTATTAACTTGAAAACAAGTCATTTGAAATTAACCATTCAGAGGAGTAAAAAAAAAAAGTGGAAAGTTTCTACATCAAAGTACACAATATGAATATAATAGGAGTCTCAAAGGGAAAAAAGAAAAATTCTATTTGGAGAAAAATGACTGAAAACTCCCAAATTTGAGTAAGGATATCAATATCCAGGTATAAGAAGCTGAAAGATCCCCAAGGAGATTTAAGTCACATTTAATGTTCACTGAGGCACAATATAATAAAAATAAATGTGACAACACAAAAATAAAATTTTGAAATAAACAAAAGAACAGAGACTCATCACATACAAGGGAACCCCCATAAAACTATCAGTAGATTTTTCAGCAGGGGCCTGGTAGGCCAGGATATAATGGGATGATATATTTAAAAAAATACTCTACCTGGAAAACTGCCCTTCAGAAATGAAGAAGAGATTAAAAACTCCACCCTTACTAAAAAGAAAGTGGAGGGAATTAATTATCACTAGAATTTCACTGTAAGAAATGCTGAAGAGAGTTCTTCAAGACAATATAAAAATATGCTAATTAACAACATAAAGCATATGAACATATGAAACTCACTGGTGAACATAAATATGTAGTCAAATTCTGAATTTTCCAGTATTGTAATAAACTATTAACTTTAGTCCAAAGTTAAAAGACAAACGTTAAAATAACTATATATGATAATTTGATAATCAATACACAATATTAAAAATGTAAATTGCAACAATAACATCAAATGTAAGCAGGGAAAAGTAGAATTATAGACTTTTTGTATTTGATCAAATTTAAATGTAATCAGCTTAAAATAGGGTGTTAAACTATATGATATTTTATGGAGTCTCATTGCAATCAGAAAGGATAAATCTGCAGTATATATATATGAAAGGAATCAAAACATGCCATCACAAAAAGTGATCAAATCACAAAAAAAATAAGAGAGAAGGAAGAAGAGAATTACAAGAATCAAAACAATTAACAAGATGGAAATAGAAATTCTTCATCTATAAATAATCACTTTAAACAGAAATTGATTGAATTTTCCTATCAAAGATATACAGTGTCTGAATGGATAAGCAAACAACATCAAAATATATAATTCCTACAAGAGACTTATTTTAAACTTTAAATATAAATATAACTGATAGTGAAAGTATGCAAAGAGACATTCCATGTAAATAATAACCAAAAACATAGCAGAGGTGGTTATGAATAACAGATAAAATATACTTATTTCAATAACTCACCAGAGACAAAGAAGTTCATTAGTGATAAAGGGGAGCAATTCATCAAGAGGATGAATTGACCATTATATTGTCAATATATAGACCCAACATCAGAGAAGCTAAATATATGAAGCAAGTACTAACAGAACTGAAGAGGGTAATAGACAAAATACAATAATACTAGGGGACTTCAATACCTCACTTTCAAGAATGAATGGATCATCCAGATAGAAAATCAATATGGAAACATAGGACCTGAACTATACTTTAGACCAATTGGACCTAACAACAGGCATAAACAAAACATTCCATCAACAGCAGCAGTATACATCTTCTTAAGTACACACAGAATATTCTACATTATAGAACCTATGGTAGGCCATAAAACAAGTCTTAATTTATGAAGATTGAAGTCACGAAGTACCATTTCTGACTATAATAAAATGAAACTAGAATTCAATAAGAGGAAGAAAAATGTAAAATTTACAAATATGTGAATATTTAAACAACATATTCCTGAAGAACCAATTGGTTAAAGAAAAAATCAAAAGGGAAAAAATTGAGACAAATAAAAATAGAAACACAGTATACCAATATTTATGAAATGACACAACAGCAGTTCTAAGAGAAAAGTTCTTTATTGGGAGGAGAGAAACAGGTCAAACAAGAAAGTTAAGGACTCAGAGTACTTACTGCTAGAATGACAAAGAAGAGTATGAAGTTTAGTGATGCACTTAAAACTATCAACATAAGAAATGTTTGTCAATTCTAGTTGAAAAAATGTACTGTAGTAAAACAATTTACCCAATATAGTTGGAAACAAATTTCTATGTAAATTAATTTCTCAGGTAACTAAGGCTTATGTGTTTCATTTCTTTAAATTTTCAAATAAGCATTTTGAAGCAAATATAGTAAGCGATTCTCTATATTATTAACAAAGTGATGTAAAATAATTCCTCCGTTTTATGTTAAGGAATTATGGCTATGAATATTGTCAAATAAGCATTTTGAAGCAAATATAGTAAGCGATTCTCTATATTATTAACAAAGTGATGTAAAATAATTCCTCCATTTTATGTTAAGGAATTATGGCTATGAATATTGTGTAAAATGTCTTCAGCCATTTGGCCTTTTCTTCTATTGCTACCTCCTGTCATTTATAAAGTATTAGCTTTAAACAGAAATGCCCCATACTCCAACCACCAAACAAGATCTCTCACTCTGTCTCTCCCTAATACACACACACACACACACACACACACACACTTTTATAAAAGTAAGAAACTTGAGAATGAAAGACTTATGTTTATTTTTTCCAGTTTTAAACACAGCCTGCATGAAGTTCTATGTAATGTCTTTAGAATATATGGAGGTGTATTTTTATGTCAATCCTATATTAGGTCTGTGTCTGTTCAGGTAAGTGGAGTGTTGCTTCATTTCATGGCTGCATTTACTTTGTTTTGTCTTTAACATGAGTATATGTTTAATTGTGATTTAAGGGGAATTCCAAAAAATAAACATTCTGATTTATATCAGTTTTATGTTTTGTATGATGTCAAGCCCAGGTCATTTGTTTGGAATAATATTTGGATAACCACACTTGAAAAAACAACAATCTTTCTAATTCCAACATTCAAAGCCCTTCATCTCTTCCTACCATTCAAGAGCTGCTTGTCCTTTAAGCTTGACACTCTTTATCTAGAACTCATTGCAAAGCTCTGCTGAATGGTAATCATGTTCTAAGAATGAATGAAAGAATTCTAGGATGCCATGGGTCTTTATTCAAGAGTCTTAAATTCTCCAGATGTATTGAAGACTTCACTTTGTCTGTAGCCAGTTAGCTTTACAGATTAATCCTGTGGTATAAAAAGCTAAACATAATGACAGAACTCAGAAGAATACCAATCTTCTGATGTCAAAAGTAGTCTCCTCTGCCCATATTTTAGCTCTTATACAATTATATCACTATATTCCTTCTCATGATCTACAATCAGCAAAAATTCATCATGTGCCAGGCATGGAGACACTGTGATGATCAAAATTAGACATGGAAACAATGAAGCTTTAAATATTTTGCTATAATCATAACTATCTGAATAATGTAAAAGCCTTATAGCATAATCATATTGGGCACAAAAGGAGTGGTTATTGTATTGTGTTTCATTATGTGGCTCTTAGAGAATATTTATATACAATAAATTGATCAATTGGTATAAAATCATACTAGTTTCTTTATGTATACCAAAGTCTGCTCTTTAAAATAAGGGATTATAGTGGCTCAATTTATTTGACATGATCCCATCTAGTCATTTCACTTGGAGGAAATTTGGAAAAGAAAATTTCATTTTGATGCTTCAAAACTGACATGGTCATGAACATGGATTGACTTGCATTGCAGATGAGTCAGATTTAGGGACATATTTAAATTCCAGTATAATTTTTGGCTGCAATCAATCAGCAAGTTCACATCTAGATTTCAATGTGATTGTTATTTCTAATAGTTGAAATGTATGTAAATATTACATACAGAATCCTGTGTTTTTTTTCTTTAAACAATTATAATTCATAGAGCAAATATTGGGATACCTGATTATCCAGGTATATGATCCAGCGTGTTCTTTGATCCGTGATCCAGCCTCTTCTTGGATGATCCCTTTTGGCTTGAATTTTTGTGTGATTCCAATTATAAATTTTGGATAATTCAAATAGAAAAAAAAAAAGGAAATTCCTGGAAAAGGTAATGTAAAATGCCAGTCGAAAGAGAAACGGAAGCATATGCTCCCTTAATAATATGCAAAGCTTTGGCTTCTTCACCTACTTTTTTGTATTTAGGAGTCAGGACAGTAAAATCAACAGAATGATATAAGTTCTACATTTTGAATCTAAAGCAATGAGAAAATATGAAAGGAAATGGAGTAGAAAAGGGTCTCCCTATAGGGATAACATTCCTATATTTAAGGTATGGCTTATTTATACTGGTTACACCACAGGGACTATGATCCCAACCCACCAATTAAACTTGGAGAGATTCAATGGAGAATTATAGTCCTGAGATCACTTCATCTGAAAAAACAAACAAACAAACTTACTATCCAACTGACCTAAATACCCACAATAAAATTTTAATAAACAAAACATGTGCAATTTAGATTTCTGTATCTAGGCTTTTTAAATGTTTAATTAACAATCACTACATATGTTAATCCTTCCAACAAAAATTTTGAAGTGGGAAATGATAAACTGAATTTATTATATAAATAAAGGAATTAAATTGAAAAGGAAAATTGAGATTTGGAAGCCATTAAGAAAAATTCACATGAAGGAAAATACATTCAAAAAATTAAAGATTATATTGAATCAGAATACAAAAAATGTATTATTTATTTTGTCTGGAAGTATGGTTCCATTTTATTTATTTTTATTTTTTTGTAAATATGTGAAAGAACTCTGGAAGTTTTTACAAAAACAATAAATACATTTTTATAGAATAATTATGTATCCATTATAGTCATTATTTCTATAAGAATTATAAATTTAAAAAATTAATAAATTGTAAGGAGTCTTTCTTCAAAGAAGGGTGTAAAATCAGTTTTTATATTAATATACTTTATTATAGTGATAAAATATATATAACATAAAATTTACCATTTGAGCCATTTTGAGGAGGCTTTTAAAACCAATTTCCTGTCTTTTCATTGCTGTTATTAAAGCACAGTTGACATGCAATGTTACATTATTTTGAGGTGTATACATAGTGATTTAAAAACTCTATGCATTACACAATGCTTACCAGGATATGTGTTGTTACCATCTGTTACCATACAATGTTATTACAGTATTATTAACTATATCCCCTATGCTGTACTTTACACTCCCATAATATACTTATTTTATAATAGGAAGTTTATTTTTTTTTAAAGCTTTTATTTATTTGACAGAGAGAAACACAGCGAGAAAGGGAACACGAGCAGGAGTGGGAGAGGGAGAAGCAGGCTTCCTGCCGAGCAGGGAGCCCGATGCGGGGCTCGAATCCAGGACCCTGGGATCATGACCTGAGCCGAAGGCAGACACTTAACAACTGAGCCACCCAGGTGCCCCTATAACAGGAAGTTTATACTTCTTTATCCCATTCACCTATTTCACCCATCCCCCAACCACCTCCCCCCTGGTAACCACTAATTTGTTTTCTATATTTATAAACGTTCCTGGTTTGTTTCTTTTTTCTGTTTCTTTGTTTTGATTTTTTAGGACTCCTCATATGAGCAAAATCATACAGCATTTGTCTTTTTTTTTTTTTTTAAGATTTTATTTATTTATTTGACAGAGAGAGACACAGTGAGAGAGGGAACACAAGCAGGGGGAGTGGAAGAGGGAGAAGCAGGCTTCCCGCTGAGCAGGGAGCCCGATGCGGGGCTCAATCCCAGGACCCCGGGATCATGACCTGAGCCAAAGGCAGACGCTTAACGACTGAGCCACCCAGGCGCCCAGCATTTGTCTTTTCTAGTCATATTTATTCCAGTCATCATATCCATGTTGAGATCCCTCCATATTGTCACGAATAACAAGATTACATAAGATTTCTTTCATGGCTGAGTAATGCTATATTATGTGTGTGTGCATCATATTTTATTTTTCTACTCATCTATTGATGGACACTTGGGTTGCTTACATAACTTGGCTATCATTAATAATGTTGTAGGAAACATGTAAATGAATATAGTTTCAAATTAGTGTTTTGGTTTTCTTTGGCTAAATATCCAGTAGTGGAATTACCAGATCATATGGTATTTCCACTTTTAATTTTTTGAGAAATGTTCATACTGTTTCCATAGCTGTTTCACCAATTTACATTTCCACCAACAGTGAATAAGTGTTCCGTTTCTTCGCATCATTACCAACACTTTTTATTCCTTGGTTTTTGGTATTAGCCAATTGGACTAATGTAAGGTTATACTGCGGCTTTGTTTTGCATTTTCCTGATGATTAGTGATGTTGAACATCTTTTCATCTTTATGTTACCATCTGTATGTCTTCTTTGGAAAATGTCTGTTAATGTCCTCAGCTCATTTTTTATTTATTATTATTATGTTATGTTAATCAACATACATTACATCATTAGTTTTTGATGTAGTGTTCCACGATTCATTGTTTCTCTATAACACCCAGTGCTCCATGCAGAACGTGCCCTCTTTAATACCCATCACCAGGCTAACCCATCCCCCCATGCCCCTCCCCTCTAGAACCCTCAGGTTGTTTCTCAGAGTCCATAGTCTCCATGGTTTGTCTCCCACTCCGATTTGCTACCCTTCATTCTTCTCCTCTTGCTATCTTCTTCTTCTTTTTCTTCTTTTTTAACATATAATGTATTATTTGATTCAGAGGTACAGGTCTGTGATTCAACAGTCTTATACAATTCACAGTGCTCACCATAGCACATACCCTCCCAAATGTCTATCAACCAGTCACCCCATCCCTCCCACCCAACACCACTCCAGCAACCCTCAGTTTGTTTCCTGAGATTAAGTATTCCACATATCGGTGAGGTCATATGATACATATCTTTCTCTGATTGACTTATTTCGCTCAGTATAACACCGTCCAGTTCCATCCACGTCACTGTAAATGGCAAGATCTCATTCCTTTTGATGGCTGCATAATATTCCATTGTATATATATATATATATATATATATATATATATATATATATACACCACTTCTTCTTTATCCATTCATCTGTCGATGGACATCTTGGCTCTTTCCACAGTTTGGCTATTGTGGACATTACTGCTATAAACATCGGGGTGCACATACCCCTTCAGATCCCTACATTTGTATCTTTGGGGTAAATACTCAGTAGTTCAATTGATGGATTGTATGGTAGCTCTATTTTCCACTTTTTGAGGAACCTCCATACTGTTTTCCAGAGTGGCTGCACCTGCTTGCATTCCCACCAACAGTGTAGGAGGGTTCCCCTTTCTCCTCATCTCCGCCAACATCTGTCGTTTCCTGACTTGTTAATTTTAGCCATTCTGACTGGTGTGAGGTGATAGCTCATGGAGGTTTTGATTTGGATTTCCCTGATGCCGAGAGATGTTGAGCACTTTTTCATGTGTCTGTTGGGCATTTGGATGTCTTCTTTGGAAAAATGTCTATTCATGTCTTCTGCCCATTTCTTGATTGGATCATTTGTTCTTTGGGCATTGAGTTTAAGAAGTTCTTTATAGATTTTGGATACTAGCCCTTTATCTGATATGTCATTTGCCAATATCTTCTCCCATTCTGTCGGTTGTCTTTTGGTTTTGTTGACTGTTTCTTTTGCTGTGCAAAAGCTTTTTATCTTGATGAAGTCCAAATAGTTTATTTTTGCCCCTGCTTCCCTTGCCTTTGGCGATGTTTCTAGGAAGAAGTTGCTGTGGCTGAGATTGAAGAGGTTGCTGCCTGTGTTCTCCTTTAGGATGTTGATGGACTCCTGCCTCACACTTAGGTCTTTCAACCATTTTGAGTCTATTTTTGTGTGTGGTGTAAGGAAATGATCCAATTTCATTCTTCTGCATATGGCTGTCCAATTTTCCCAACACCAATTGTTGAAGAGACTGTCTTTTTTCCATTGGCCATTCGTTTCTGTTTTGTCGAAGATTAGTTGACCATAGAGTTCAGGGTCCATTTCTGGGCTCTCTATTCTGTTCCATTGATCTATGTGTCTGTTTTTGTGCCAGTACCATATGGTCTTGATGATGACAGCTTTGTAATAGAGCTGGAAGTCCAGAATTGTGATGCCACCAGCTTTGCTTTTCTTTTTCAACATTCCTCTGGCTATTCAGGGTCTTTTCTGGTTCCATACAAATTTTAGGATTATTTGTTCCATTTCTTTGAAAAAAGTGGATGGTATTTTGATGGGGATTGCATTGAATGTGTAGATTGCTTTAGGTAGCATTGACATCTTCACAATATTTGTTCTTCCAATCCATGAGCATGGAACGTTTTTCCATTTCTTTGTGTCTTCCTCAATTTCTTTTGTGAGTATTTTATAGTTTTTTGAGTACAGATTCTTTGCCTCTTTGGTTAGATTGATTCCTAGGTATCTTATGGTTTTGGGTGCAAGTGTAAATGGGATCAACTCCTTAATTTCTCTTCCTTCTGTCTTGTTGTTGATGTATAGGAATGCCACTGATTTCTGTGCATTGATTTTATATCCTGCCACTTGACTGAATTCCTGTCTGAGTTCTAGCAGTTTTGGGGTGGAGTCTTTAGGGTTTTCCACATAAAGTATCATATCATTTGCAAAGAGTGAGAGTTTGATTTCTTCTTTGCCAATTTGGATTCCTTTTATTTATTTATTTTTTTGTTGTTGTCTGATTGCTGTGGCTAGGACTTCCAATACTATGTTGAATAGCAGTGGTGATAGTGGGCATCCCTGCCTCGTTCCTGACCTTAGGGGGAAAGCTCTCAGTTTTTCCCCATTGAGAATGATATTCTCTGTGGGTTTTTCATAGATGGCTTTTACAATATTGAGGTATGTACTCTCTATCCCAAAACACTGAAGTTTTGAACAAGAAAGGATGCTGTACTTTGTCAAATGCTTTTTCTGCATCTATGGAGAGGATCATATGGTTCTTGTTCTTTCTTTTATTAATGTATTGTGTCATATTGATTGATATTTAGATGTTGAACCAACCTTGCAGGCCATGGATAAATCCCACTTGGTTGTGGTGAATAATCCTTTCAATGTACTATTGTATCCTATTGCCTAGCATTTTGGTGAGAATTTTTGCATCCATGTTCATCACGGATATTGGTCTGTAGTTCTCCTTTTTGACAGTCTTTGTCTGGTTTGGGGATCAAGGTAATGGTGGCCTCATAAAACGAGTTTGGAAGTTTTCCTTCCATTTCTATTTTTTGCAACAGTTTCAGAAGAATAGGTTTTAATTCTTATTGAAATGTTTGGTAGAATTCCCCTGGGAAGCCATCTGGCCCTGGGCTTTTGTGTTTTGGGAGATTTTTGATGACTGCTTCTATTTCCTTAGTGGTTATAGGTCTGTTCAGGTTTTCTATTTCTTTCTGGTTCCGTTGTGGTAGTTGATACTTCTTTAGGAATGCATCCATTTCTTCTAGGATATCTAATTTTCTGGCATAGAGTTGCTCATAATATGTTCTTAGAATTGTTTGTATTTCTTTGGTGTTGGCTGTGATCTCTCCTCTTTCATTCATGATTTTGTTTATTTGGGTCATTTCTCTTTTCTTTTTGATAAGTCTGGCCAGGGGTTTATCAATCTTGTTAATTCTTTCAAAGAACCAGCTCCTAGTCTTGTTGATCTGTTCTACTGTTCTTTTGGTTTCTATTTCATTGATTTCTGCTCTGATCTTTGTTATTTCTCTTCTCCTGCTGGGTTTAGGCTTTATTTGCTGTTCTTTCTCCAGCTCCTTTAGGTGTCGGGTGAGGTTGTGTATTTGAAGCCTTTCTTGTTTCTGGAGAAAGGCTGGTATTGCTATATACTTTCCTCTTAGGACTGCCTTTGCTGCATCCCAAAGATTTTGAACAGTTGTGTTTTCATTTTCATTAGTTTCCATGAATTTTTTTAATTCTTCTTTAATTTCCTGGTTGACCCATTCATTCTTTAGTAGGATGTTCTTTAGCCTCCATGTATTTGAGTTCTTTCCGACTTTCCTCTTGTGATTGAGTTCTAGTTTCAAAACATTGTGGTCTGAAAATATGCAGGGAATGATCCCAATCTTTTGGTACCAGTTGAGACCTGATTTGTGACCTAGATGTGATCGATTCTGAAGAATGTTCAATGGGCACTAGAGAAGAATGGGGATTCTGTTGCTTTGGGATGGAATGTTCTGAATAAGTCTGTGAAGTCCATTTGGTCCAGTGTGTCACTTAACGTCTTTATTTCCTCATTGATCTTTTGCTTAGAAGATCTGTCCATTTCAGTGAGGGGGTTGTTAAAGTTCCCCACTATTATTGTATTGTTTTCAATGTGTTTCCTTGCTTTTATTATTAATTGGCTTATACAATTGGCTGGTCCCATGTTAGGGGCATAGATATTTACAATTGTTAGATCTTATTGCTGGATAGACCCTTTAAGTAGGATATAGTGTCCTTCCTCATCTCTTATTACAGTCTTTGGTTTAAAATCTAATTTGTCTGATATAAGGATTGCCACTCCAGCTTTATTTGGAGTCCGTTAGCATGGTAAATTGTTTTCCACCCCCTCACTTTCCATCTGGGGGTGGGGGGGCTTTGGGTCTAAAATGAGTCTCTTGCAGACAGCATATAGATGTGTCTTGTTTTTTTATCCAATCTGATAGCCTGTGTCTTTTGATTGGGGCATTTAGCCCATTTACACTCAGGGTAAGAATTGAAAGATAGGAATTTAGTGCCATTTTATTGCCTGTAAGGTGACTGTTACTGTATATTGTCTGTGTTCCTTTCTGGTCTATGTTACTTTTAGGCTCTCTCTTTGCTTAGAGGACCCCTTTCAAGATTTCTTGTAGGGCTGGTTCCGTGTTTGCAAATTCCCTTAGTTTTTGATTGTCCTAGAAGCTTTGTATCTCTCCTTCAATTTTCAATGACAGCCTAGCTGGATATAGTATTCTTGGCTGCATATTTTTATCATTTAGTGCTCTGAGTATATCATGCCAATCCTTTCTGGCCTGCCAGGTCTCTGTGGATAGGTCTGTTGCCAATCTAATGTTTCTACCATTGTAGGTTACAGATCTCTTCTCCCAAACTGCTTTCAGGATTTTCTCTTTGTCTTTGAGACTCGTAAGTTTTACTATTAGATGTTGAGGTATTGTCTTATTTTTATTGATTTTGAGAGGGGTTCTCTGTGCCTCCTGGATTTTGATGCCTGTTTCCTTCCCCAAATTAGGGAAGTTCTCTGCTATAATTTGCTCCATTATACCTTCTGCCCCCCTCTCTCTTTCTTCTTCTTCTGGGATCCCAATTATTCTAATATTGTCTTGTCTTATGGTATCACTTCTCTCTCGAAGTCTGCTCTCATGATCCAGTAGTTGTTTATCTCTCTTTTTCTCATCTTCTTTATTTTCCATCATTTGGTCTTCTATATCACTAATTCTCTCTTCTGCCTCATTTATCCAGCAGTTAGAGCCTCCATTTTTGATTGCACCTCATTAATAGCCTTTTTTATTTCGACTTGGTTAGATTTTAGTTCTTTTGTTTCTCCAGAAAGGGTTTCTCTAATAACTTCCATGCTTTTTTTCAAGCCCAGATAGTGTCTTTAAAATCATCATTCTGAACTCTAGTTCCAACATTTTACTTAATGTCCATATTGTTTAGGTCCCTGGCAGTTGGTACTGCCTCTTGTTCTTTTTTTTTGAGGTGATTTTTTCTGTCTTGTCATTTTGTCCAGAGGAGACTAGATGAATGCGAGAACAAAATGCTAACAGGGTAACAATATCCCCAGAAAATATATACTAAACAGATCAAAAAAGACATGAAACTGGGGGAAAAGAAAGGGAAAGAAAGAAACAAGAAAAAAAGAAAAAGAAAAAGAAAAAGATAAAAACAAACAAACAAAAACAAACAAAAAAACAGAACATGATCAAATATGATGCTGGTGCATAGATCAGTACCACACACTAGATTTTTGGTGTATTTTGGTCTGTTAGAAGAAAGTACCTCCCAAAATTTTAAAGAAAGAAAAACTTAGATATGTACAAAAATAAGGGTTAATATGATGAAGGGATGGAATATGAGTGTAAAGATGAAAACTATAAATGATATTATAAAAGGAACTGATAAGATAAGAAGTTGGTTGAAAAAAGAAAGAAGAGGATTTAAAAAAAAAGGGACAGAATGTGATAAGGCAGGAGACTAGAACAAAGCCATACACTAGAGATTTAGGGTATATTTTGGTCTGTTAGAAGAAACTGTATCCCAAAATTTTAAAGATAGAACAACTTATATATATATATACCAAAATAAGGATAACTACTATGAAGGGATAGAATATGACTCTAAAAATGAAAAATAAAAAATATTTTTTAAAAAAGGGATTGATAAGATGTTGGTTGAAAAAGGGAAAAAGAAAAATTCAAAAAAAAAAAAAGACAGTTAAAAAAATTAACTTTGAAAGACTAAAGAATCATGGGAAAAAATGATGAATTCTATATGCAGTATTCCCCTAGCGCTGGAGTTCTGCCGTTCTCATTGATCAGTAAACCTGGTCTTGGCTGGCTGTTCTCGCTGATCTTCTGGGGGAGGGGCCTGTTGCCGTGGTTCCCAAATGTCTTTGTCACAGGCGGAATTGCCCCAACCTTGCTGGGTCTGGGCTAAGTAATCTGCTTGGGTTTGCCCCTGGAGATTTTGTTCTATAATTCACTAGCATTGACTACATTGACATTGTTGTGCAGACCATAAGCACCACCCATCTCCAGAATTTGTTTCATCTAGCAATATTGAAATTATAGCCATTAAACATTAACTACCCATTATCTTCTCCTCCAAACCCTTAGCAACCACCATTTTACTTTCTTTTTCTATAAATTTAACTACTTTAAGTACCTTATAAGTGGCATTAAACAGTATTTGTCTTGTTGTGACTGTATTACTTTACTTGGCATAATGTCCTCAAGGTTCATCAATGTGGTAGTATGCATATACTGAGTACTTCTTACTTCTAATGTCATAGGAAAGCCATAGCCTTCATAACAGAAATGAGGACCATACTTCTCATCAGTGAAGGCCTTCTGAATGGATGAGTGAAATATGAAGTGTCATGTTTGTGAAAACAAGAGCTTGATTACACTAGAGGAATCTAGAAAGACTAGCATAAAGAGCACTATACAAAGCTGCTCAATGATCCTTTCTCACAGGTGCACCCATGAAATCATCATGCAGGCCCTTCAGCAAATGAAGTATGTTAGTTAGGCTACTTAAAATATGTTACGATGAGTTTTAATTTAGGATTGAATTTTTTATATTTAACATTTGCTATATGCTATTTTCAGTTTTCAGGAAAAAAATAATGTAAATTTAAATAACTGGTCAAGAATTATTGGCATTATGAGTAAATTTCAAATTAATGGCTTTACTACTTTTGAGGAAATTTTGCTATCTTAATGATAGTACTAAATTTCATATAAAAATAAAATTTTTGGAGGGGGGAATATGGGGGAGGAGTAGGGGACCCTATTCCAACCAGTCCCCACAATTGAGCTGGACATCTACTAGACCACTCTGAACACCCACGAAATCAGCCTGAGAAGTAAGAAGATAGATCTGAATGTCTACAAAAAGAATATTGCAGTCAGTTGGTTTTGAGGTATGAAGCAGGGAGCCATGATTCCATAGGCAGATATCAGAGGATAAATGGAAGGGGGAGGTAGCCGTCAGGATCCTACACTGCTGGTGAGTGATAGCCTCCCGCACTGGGGATGGGGCACAGACTGGTAGACAGGTAGCAACAGGGAAAGGACTTTAGGGCAGTGCCCCTGGACTCAAACATAGAGTGGCAGGGCCCCACATATGAAGTGGGGGTGGTTGGTGGTTTTAGAAGCACAAAGGGCAGAGATGTGCCCTGACCTGGAGGTGAGGACTGGGAGCACTGCAGAGGGGTACACAACCCAGGACGCTGCACTTTATAGCAGCACAGACAGAAACAGAGATAGTGCGGACTGGAGAGCTCACTGAAGAACAGACTGCGATCTCTCTGCTCTGAGACAGAGGGTTGGAAACAGTCTCTTCTGCTCTGACTCTCAGAAGAGATGTGGAAAGCCACCAGGGAAAGCTGCCTGAGAACAAAAGCCCGACAAAAACGGTTTTCATTGAGCCCAGCCACCACCATAAGGGACAGGGCAACTCTGCCCAAACAGGATTGCCTGAGTAACAGCGTGGCAGGCCCCTCCCCCAGAAGACAGGCTGAGAAATTAGAGAACAGCAACCCTAAGGTCCCTAGAAAACAGAAGCATCTTGCTTGGGTTGTGGTCAATAATTTGGACTCTATACATTCCCTCAACCATCCCTCAACAAAATGACTAGGAGGAGGAACCCCCAAAATAGGAAAGACTCAGAGATTATGACTTATGCTGCAGATTTACAAATGGATGCAGATATAACCAAGATGTCGGAGATGGAATTCAGGCTAGCAATTGTGAAGATGATAGCTAGAATGGAGAAATCAATTAATGGCAACATAGTCTTTAAGGGCAGAAATGAAAGCTGAATTGACAGAACTTAAAAATGCTATCAATAAGATCCATCTAATCTAGATAATCTAACAGCTAAGGTAGCGAGGCAGAAAAATGGTTGGATTCATTCCATGCATATTCTCAGACCACAATGCTTTGACACTGGAACTCAACACAAGAGGAAAGTCGGAAAGAACTCAAATACATGGAGGCTAAAGAGCATCCTACTAAAGAATGAATAGGTCATACAGGAAATTAAAGAATTAAAAACATTCATGGAAACCAATGAAAATGAAAACACAACTGTTCAAAATCTTTGGGATGCAGCAAAGGCAGTCCTGAGAGGAAGGTATATAGCAATACAAGCCTTTCTCCAGAAACAAGAAAGGTCTCAAATACACAACCTAACCCTACACCTAAAGGAGCTAGAGAAAGAGCAGCAAATAAAGCCTAAACCCAGCAGAAGAGAAATAATAAAGATCAGAGCAGAAATCAATGAAATAGAAACCAAAAGAATAGTAGGACAGATCAACGAAACTGGGAGTTGGTTCTTTGAAAGAATTAACGAGATTGGTAAACCCCTGGCCAGACTTATCAAAACAAACAAACAAACAGAAATGACCCAAATCAACAAAATCATGAATGAAAGAGGAGAGATCACAACCAACACCAAAGAAATACAAACAATTCTAAAAACATATTAGGAGCAACGATATGACAGCAAATTAGATAACCTGGAAGAAATGGATACATTCCTAGAGAAGTACCAACTACCAAAACGGAACCAGGAAGAAATAGAAAACCTGAACAGACTTATAACCACTAAGGAAATTGAAGCAGTCATCAAAAATCTCCCAACTAACAAAAGCCCAGGACCAGATGGCTTCCCAGGGGAATTCTACCAAACATTTCAAGAAGAAAACCTATTCTTCTGAAACTGTTCCAAAAAATAGAAATGGAAGGAAAACTTCCAAACTCATTTTATGAGGCCACCATTACCTTGATCCCAAAACCAGACAAAGACTGCATGAAAAAGGAGAACTACAGACCAATATCCTTGATGAACATGGATGCAAAAATTTTCACCAAAATACTAGGCAATAGGATACAATAGTACCTTAAAAGGATTATTCACCACAACCAAGTGGGATTTATCCCTGGCCTGCAAGGTTGGTTCAACATCCGCAAATCAATCAATGTGATACAATACATTAATAAAAGAAAGAACAAGAACCATATGATCCTCTCCACAGATGCAGAAAAAGCATTTGACAAAGTACAGCATCCTTTCTTGATCAAAACTCTTCCGAGTATAGGGATAGACAGTACATACCTCAATATCGTAAAAGCCATCTATGAAAAACCCACAGTGAATATCATTCTCAATGGGGAAAAACTGAGAGCTTTCCCCCTAAGGTCAGGAACATGACAGGGATGTCCACTATCACCACTGTTATTCAACATAGTATTAGAAGTCCTAGCCACAGCAATCAGACAACAACAACAACAACAAAAAAGTAAAAGGAATCCAAATTGGCAAAGAAGAAATCAAACTCTCACTCTTTGCAGATGATATGATACTTTATGTGGAAAACCCTAAAGACTCCACCCCAAAACTGCTAGAACTCAGACAGGAATTCAGTCAAGTGGCAGGATATAAAATCAATGCACAGAAATCAGTGGCATTCCTATACACCAACAACAAGACAGAAGAAAGAGAAATTAAGGAGTCGATCCCATTTACAATTGCACCCAAAACCATAAGATACCTAGGAATCAATCTAACTAAAGAGGCAAAGAATCTGTACTCAAAAAACTATAAAATACTCACGAAAGAAATTGAGGAAGACACAAAGAAATGGAAAAACGTTCCATGCTCATGGATTGGAAGAACAAATATTGTGAAGATGTCAATGCTACCTAGAGCAATCTACACATTCAATGCAATCCCTATCAAAGTACCATCCACTTTTTTCAAAGAAATGGAACAAATAATCCTAAAATTTTTATGGAACCAGAAAAGACCCCGAATAACCAGAGGAATGTTGAAAAAGAAAAGCAAAGCTGGCGGCATTACAATTCTGGACTTCAAGCTCTATTACAAAGCTGTCATCATCAAGACAGTATGGTGCTGGCACAAAAACAGACACATAGATCAGTGGAACAGAATAGAGAGCCCAGAAATGGACCCTCAACTCTATGGTCAACTGAACTTCGACAAAGAAGGAAAGAATGTCCAATGGAAAAAAAGACAGTCTCTTCAACAAATGGTGTTGGGAAAATTGGACAGCCACATGCAGAAGAATGAAACTGGACATTTCCTTACACCACACACAAAAATAGACTCAAAATGGTTGAAAGACCTCAATGTGAGACCATCAAAATCCTAGAGGAGAACAGAGGCAACAACCTCTTCAACCTCAGCCACAGCAACTTCCTCCTAGGGACATCTCCAAAGGCAAGAGAAGCAAGGGCAAAAATGAACTATTGGGACTTCATCAAGATAAAAAGTTTTGCACATTAAAAGAAACAGTCATCAAACCAAAAGACAACGAACAGAATGGGAGAAGATATTTGCAAATGTCTTATCAGATAAAGGGCTAGTATCCAAAATCTATAAAGAACTTATGAAACTCAACACCCAAAGAACAAATAATCCAATCATGAAATGAGCAGAAGTCATGAATAGACATTTTTCCAAAGACATCCGAATGGCCAACAGACACATGAAAAAGTGCTCAACATCATTCGGCATCAGGGAAATCCAAATCAAAACCTCAATGAGATACCATCTCACACCAGTCAGAATGGCTAAAATTAACAAGTCAGGAAATGACAGATGTTGGCGGGGATGCAGAGAAAGGGGAACCCTCCTACACTGTTGGTGGGAATGCAAGCTGGTGTAGCCACTCTGGAAAACAGCATGGAGGTTCCTCAAAAAGTTGAAAATAGTGCTACCATACAACCCAGCAATTGCACTACTGGGTATTTACCCCAAAGATACAAATGTAGGGATCCGAAGGAGTATGTCCACCCCAATGTTTATAGCAGCATTGTCCACAATAGCTAAACTATGGAAAGAACCAAGATGTCCATCAACAGATGAATTGATAAAGAAGATGATACACACAAACACACACACATGCACACACACACTGGAATATTATGCAGCCATCAAAAAACCCAATATCTTGCCATTTGTAATGACTTGGATGGAACTGGAAGGTATTATGCTAAACGAAATAAGTCAATCAGAGAAAGACGTGTATCATATGATCTCAGTGATATGAGGAATTCTTAATCTCAGGAAACAAACTGAGGGTTGCTGGAGTGGTGGGGTTTGGGGGGGATGGGGTGGCTGGGTGATAGACACTGGGGAGGGTGTGTGCTATGGTGAGCGCTGTGAGTTGTGTTAAGACTGATGAATCACAGACCTGTCCCTCTGAAACAAATAATACATTATATGTTAAAAAAAAAAAAAAAAAGATAGTTGGAAGGGAAAAATGAAGTGGGGGAATTGGAGGGGGAGACGAACCATGAGAGACTATGGACTCTGAGAGACAAAGTGAGGGTCCTAGAGGGAAGGGGGGTGTGGGGATTTGTTAGCCTGGTAGTGGGTATTAAAGAGGGCATGTATTGATTGGAGCACTGGGTGTTATATGCAAACAGTGAATCATGGAACAGTACATCAAATATTAATGATGTAATGTATGGGGATTAACATAACATAATAAAATAAAATTTTAAAAAAAGAACACACTGGTGAAAATACTACAATAACTGAGATAAAAGTAGATATATCTTGACCAAGGTAACAAGCACTGAAGTTAATGAGAATCAAATTTCAGTATATTTGAGCCAACACGATTTGCTGATGGGTGGGAAGTGTAAAAACCAAGGAGCCAGAAATGATTTCAGCTTTTTTCTTTAAATTTTTTAAGATATGGAAACAATTTCAGCAACAGAAAGTATTTATTTTTGGATAGATGGAGATAGCTGAATATTGTTTTGCACTGTTTAAGAAACTATTCAGACTCCCAATGTCAATATTAAGTAGGCAGTTGTATACATGAGTTCTTTAGGGATGATATCTTTATTAGAAATATTTGTAACTGAGAATTACCAGACTATAGATGCCAGGCAAATAATGTGAATGGAGGAAAGAGAAGAGAAGAAAACAGAATATCCCCAGTCTAACAAGAATTTTTCACTTAAGGTAGAAAATATGACAGTGAAGAGAGAAATGAGTATCAATGAAGTGAGGTGCTTGTTGTTTAGACCAGAACTCAACATAGTGCACGAGTGTAGGGTTGTCACTCTGACAAAAGCCCAAGCAATCTTCTATAGTAAAAAATAAATAATAATAATAGAATACATAGACACGGATGCAAATAGTGGATAAGAGGAAATTTGTTTGAAATTCTTAGAGAACTTCACACATTTTTTCAGAGAATTAGGATTTGCATTCAAAAGCTCCAAAAGAAGATAGGGAAGATTGTCTTGTAAGAATAAGAACAGATAATTCAGTACAAAGAAAAAAAAACTGGAACAGGTGTTATAACTGGGAATATAGTATCATTCCTGGGAAGTGTGGAAGGCATACCTGACTCTAGTGAATATGATTACAGAAAGAGTCACCATCAGATTTTTCCTCCAACATTAAGTTGTATAGGTGCTGGCATGGAGTGTATGAAGAGTAAGGTTCTAAAATTTGTATGGAACCAGAAAAGACCCTGAATAGCTAAAATAATGTTGAAAGAGAAACCAAAGCTGGAGGCATCACAATTCTGGACTTTAAGCTGTATTACAAAGCTGTAATCATCAACACAGTATGGTACTGGCACAAAAACAGACACATAGATCAATGGAACAAAATAGAGAACCCAGAAATGGACCCACAGCAATATGGCCAACTAATCTTCAACAAAGCAAGAAAAAAAGTCAGTCTCTTCAACAAATGGTGTTGGGAAAATTGGACAGCCACATGCAGAAGAATGAAACTGGACACTATCTTACACCATACACAAAAATAAATTTAATATGGATGAAAGACCTAAATATGAGAAAGGAAATCATCAAAATCCTAGAGGAGAACAAAGGCAGTAACCTCTTTGACCTCAGCCATATTTTCTTCTTGCTAAACATGTCACCAAAAGCAAAAGCAAAAACAAACTATAGGGACTTCATCCAGATAAAAAGCTTCTTTACAGCAAAGGAAACCATCAACAAAACTAAAAGGCAGCCTATGGAATGGGAGAAGATATTTGCAAATGACATATATGATAAAGGATTAGTATTCAAAATCTATAAAGAACTTATCAAACTCAACATCCAAAATATAACTAATCCAGTTAAGAAATGGGCAGAAGTCATGAACAGACATTTCTCCAAAGAAGACTTCCAGGTGGCTAACAGACACATGAAAAGATGCTCCATATTACTCATCATCAGGGAAATACAAGTCAAAACCACAATGAGATACCACCTCACAGCAGTCAGAATGGCTAAATTCAATAACAGAAGAAAAAACAGGTGTTGGTGAGAATGTGGGAAAAGGGCAACCCTCTTGCATTTTTGGTGGAAATGCAAACTGATTCAGCCACTCTGGAAAATAGTATGGAGGTTCCTCAAAAAGTTAAAAATAGAACTACTCTATGATCCAGCAATTGCACTTCTAGGTATTTACCCAGAGAATACAAAAATACTAATCAAAAGTGATATATGCACCCCGAAGTTTATAGCAGCATTATCTATACTAGCCAAATTATCTAAGCAGCCCAAGTGTCCATCAACTGATGAATGGATACAGAAGTGGTATATATACACAATGGAATGTTATTCAGCTATAAAATAACAAAATCTTACCATTTGCATTGATGTGGATGGAGCAGAGAGTATTGCGTTAAGTGAAAGAAGTTAGAGAAACACAAATACCATATGATTTCACTCATGTGTGGAATTTAAGAAACAAAACAAATGAACAAAGGTGGGAGGGGGGAAGAGAGACAAACCAAGAAATCGACTCTTAACTATACAGAACAAACTGATGGTTACCAGACGGTAGGTGGGTGTGATGGTGGGTTAAATAGGTGATGGGATTTAAAAAGTGCACTTCTGATGAGCACAGGGTGTTGTATGGAAGTATTGGATCGCTATATTGTACATCTGACAATAATCTTACACTTTACATTGACTAATTGGAATTTAAATTAATACTTAAAAAAAAAAAGAGTATCTGACCATATCATCAAGTGAGTAGGAGTCAGATCTGCCCATCATAACTTGGGTTCCCTCAGGTCCATCAAATAACAAGATTGGGTTTACTCCAGAATGATTTGTTATAAGATGAAATTGATGAATACAAGATTGGGCATGAGAAACACCTGAACCACCATAATTTATACAAGTAGATCCACATGTGCCACTAATGTATTCATGTCTCTCCATCAGCTCATACTTATGGCACAATAAGGGATTCAATAATAATTAGCAGATAGAGAAGGAAAAATATTCAAACTTGAATGATAGTTGATGTAGTTTTGTATGTTATGGCTTTGAAAGACAATAGTGATGGAGAAATAGGTCTAATAGTTGGAACTTTTCTTATGCACCTGATCATTCACTATTTGTGGAAAGAGAAATGCTTCAAAGTTAGAATAACTCTAATAGTCTTGTGCAGTGGTAAATGACTTGGCAGATTGCCTAAAAATATGGATGTAGCATAACTGAAAAGTTGGAAACGGAGTGCTTGTGGTATGTGAATGGGTACATGGGAGTGGCCATGAAATGAGAATATCTTGGTATTTCATGAAAACACTCCTAAGGGAACATCCACTATAGGTAAAGTACTCAACAAAATAGGGGAAAAAAAAAAAAAGATTTTGCTGGTTGAAATCCATTAGCCTTTGGTATTTCTGGTAAATAAGCATAATAATGCAGTAGTAGTCATGCTTGCAAAGGTGGAATTTGTGAATAGGTCCCATATCATGGACTCCTACTCACCAATGTTGATCTAGATACCATCACTGCCAAGTTTCCAACTAGTCAGTGACAAAGACAAAAGCTGAGCCCTGATGAGGCAGCATCCCAGGAAGGCACCATTGATCAATTGATGCCAGAATAACTATTTTAGCTCACATGTTCATGGTATAAATTTATTTTGATTGGTTATGTGTTCATGGTATAAATTCATTTTGATTTAAATAGGCAAATAAATACTACAGAAATAGAGTTTTTTCTTGCCCCCAGGGCATTAAGCACAACAACTGAGGGCTGGCAGTATGTTTTATCCACTGAGATTGGATACTATGTAACACTTCACCAGATCAAAAAACTCAAATGAATGCACAGGAGGTGTAGCCATGGGCACTCGACTATGGGTTCACTGTTGCATCACACACTGCACTACCCAAAACCTTCCAGTCTGAGCGTGCATTGAAACAGCTTGTTGAAGGCATCATTGAGGTGACACATTAGATTGTTAGAGATGACACACTGGGTGCACAGGGGGTCCTTTTCCAGAATGTATTATTCTAAATAAGTGAAAATTAGAGGATTCTGTATATTTCTTTGGTGGAATATATAGGGCTAATTATCAAGACACAAAGGTAAGTGTGACAAATCTTAACATTGTAACTAGTGATAACTGGGAAAATTTGTGCTTACACCTCCCTCAACTCTTCATCTTAGCTGGATGAGGGTTTCTTTTTCCCAAAGGGTGAACAATGCCACCATGGGGAACTACAAAAGTTGTATCTTAAGATATTACTATCCTCTAAGAACTTTGAGCTTATCATGCTAAGTAAAAAACAAAGAGAGATGTCACCATCCTGGTTGGGGTAACTGACCTTGTCAGTAGGAGATGTCAGAGCTACTATTAAACAGAAAGGATGGGGAAGAATACACTTTGTTACCCAAGTAATACATTTAGATATCTCTTGGTACATCCTTGTCCAATTTTAAATAGTAAGAGGACAAGTGTATTAGGCAAAGGAATAAAAGTCTAAGTTACATTACGAGGTAAATCATTTGTCCATTGCTTGTAGAGTCAACATCTGGTTGTTCAATTAACCTTACTTTTAAAGTTCTTCTAGAGAAATAAGCCCAGTTGTATCCTGTAACTTGTCTTAGAAGAGATATTAATAATTATGTTTATTAGTTTTATGCTACATACTATTCCATAGCACTATTCTGTTAGTAAAGAGTTTCTCCCAGTAATTATACATTAGGTCCAAGCGACACAATACAAGTGACATACAATGAATATATTCTTGGAAAAATGATGGATTTTTTCCTCCAGTGCTTGGAAATGCTGCCAGTACATGGACTTCAGTTATCAGTCCAATGTAGACTCTAGGGAATTGACGTTTGATCAGAAGAGCTGCTTCATCTAAGGTAACCCTTACTTCCTGAGTATACATGCATTGTATAGTCAATGTGGGAGCTTAAAAGATGAGACATTATACCAACATATCCCATTTTCCAACATGGAAAAATTCTAAAGTATCCTGTGGTTTCACTGAAGAACTCTGCAGACCTTACACAGCAATTTAACTTCTTCTCTATCTCCCATCCCCAGTTATTAATCTTTAAAAATTCCTGGTAGGTTTCATAGAATCTAATATTTGAATATGTTTAATGGAGAACTAATTTGCACCATGGAAATCCCAATGCACAGCCAGCCCCTTTTCACTACTGTGAGTGTTATTTGAATGCCAAGATATAAGAATGTTTATATATGAACTTCCAATGGAAAAAAGACAGTCTCTTCCATAAATGGTGTTGGGCAAACTGGACAGCCACATGTAGAAGAATGAAAGTGGACCATTGCACCATACACAAAGATAAACTCAAAATGGAAGAAAGAACTCAAAGTGAGACAGGAATCCATCAAAATCCTAGAGGAGATCATAGGAAGGAATCTTTTGGACATCAGCCACAGCAACTTCTTTCAAGATACATCTCCAAAAGCTAGTGAAACAAAAGCAAAAATGAACTTTTGGGACTTCATCAAGATAAAAACCTTGTGCACAGCAAAGGAAACAGTCAACAAAACAAAGAGGCAAACCACAGAATGGGAGAAGACACTACTAATGACACTACAGATAAAGGGCTGGTATCCAAGATCTATAAAGAACTTCTCAAATTCAACACCCAAAAAACAAATAATCAAGTCAGAAAATGGACAGAAGCCATGAACAGACACTTCTCAAAAGAAGACATACAAATGGCTGACAGACGCATGAGAAAAAGTTCAACATCACTAGCCTTAGGGAAATACAAATCAAAACCACAATGAGATAACATGTTACACCAGTTAGAATGGCAAAATTTAATAAGACAGGAAACGACAGGGGGTGGAGCAAGATGGCAGAGGAGTAGGAGACCTGGATTTCCTCTGGTCCCAGGAATTCAGCTGGATAGGGATGAAACCATTCTGAACACCTATGAACTCAACAGGAGATCAAAGAAAAGAATAGCAGCAACTCTCTGAACAGAAAAGCGACCACTTTCTGGAAGGTAGGACTTGTGGAGAAGTGAATCCGAGGCGATATTCGGGAGGATAGACGGCGGGGGAGGGGCCTCCATCGGCCGCTTCTCGTAAGTGATAGAGCCAGGGAGCACAAAATCGGAACTTTTAGAAGTCGGCTCTGCTGAGGGACGTCACTCCAGTGGCTAAGTGGGGGGTGGAACCCTCACTGGGACAGTGTGGTCACAGGACCCTTGGGGTCACAGAAAGACTGGGGGTGCCTGAGTGTGGCAGAGCTCCCAGGTATTGGAGCAGAGGAAGCCGGCTGCAGAGACAGAGCCGAGGAGTGGGCTTTCAGCTCGGGGTTGTCATAAACCATGATCAGTGGCACAGTTGGGCCACTGCTCCTCCAGCAGGGACCCAACAAGCAGCAGATCAGGGGAGACTCCCCTTCCTCCCCCAGGAGGAGCAGCGCGGGAGCGCACCGCAGGGAACTGCTGGGTTTGGAGACTACACATGGGGTCCGGTGCCGGAGATAGAAACCCTCGGTCACAGGCCGGGTGAGTACGGAGTGGGGCCAAAGACCGGGAAGACAGGAGTGAGTGACTGCTTTTCTCTGGGGGCACATTGAGCGGGGCCCCGAGTTTTCGGCTCCTCCAGGGCACAGACTGGGAGGCCACCATTTTCACTCTCGTCCTCCAAAGCTGTACAGAAAGCTTGCAGGGAACAAAAGCTCCCAAGAGCAAACCCGAGCAGATTACTTAGCCCAGACCGGCAAGAGCGGGGCAATTCCACCTCCAGCAAAGACATTTGGGAACCACGGCAACAGGCCACTCCCCCAGAAGATCAGGAAGAACAGCCAGCCAAGACCAAGTAGAGTGATCAATGAGAACAGAAGAAGTCCAGCACTAGGGGAATACTGCAAATAGAATTCATGGCTTTTTTGCCATGATTCTTTAGGCTTTCAAAGTTATTTTTTTAACTGTCTTTTCTTTTCTTTTTTTTTTTTAATTTTTCTTTTTCCTTTTTCAACCATCTTATCAATCCCTTTTTTTAAAAAATCTTTTTTATTTTTCAATTTTAGAGTCCTATTCTATCCCTTCATAGTAGTTACCCTTATTTTTGGTATATATATATATAAGTTGTTCTCTAAAAATTTGAGATACGGTTTCTTCTAACAGATCAAAATATACCCTAAATCTCTAGTGTATGGCTTTGCTCTAGTCTCCTTCTTGATCACATTATCTCCTTTTTTTTTTAAATCCTCTTCTTTCTTTTTTCAACCAACTTCTTATAAATTCCGTTTATAAAATCTTTTATAATTTTCTTCTTTATAGTCATATTCCATTCCTTCATCGTATTAACCCTTATTTTTGTACATATATAAGTTTTGTTTCTTTAAAATTTTGGGAGGCACTTTCTTCTAACAGACCAAAATACACCCACAATCTAGTGTGTGGCAATGATCTATGCACCAGCCTGATCATATTTGATCATATTATGTTCTTTTTTGTTTTGTTTTGTTTTTGTTTGTTTGTTTTTATCTTCTTCTTCTTCTTCTTCTTTTCTTTTTTCTTTCTTTCCCTTTCTTTTCCCCCGGTTTCAGCTCTTTTCTGATTTGATTAGTGTATATTTTCTGGGGACATTGGTACCCTGTTAGCATTTTGTTCTCTCATTTATCTATTCTCCTCTGGAGAAAGTCACAAGACGGAAAAATCATCTCAACAAAAAGAACAAGAGGCAGTACTGACTGCCAGGGACCTAATCAATACAGACATTAGTACGATGTTGGAACTAGAGTTAAGAATGATGATTTTAAAGATACTAGCTGGGCCTGAAAAAACATGTAAGTTATTAGAGAAACTCTTTCTGGAGAAATAAAAGAACTAAAATCTAACCAAGTCGAAATCAAAAAGGCTATTAATGAGGGACAAACAAAATGGAGGCTCTAACTGCTAGGACAAATGAGACAGAAGAGAGAATTAGTGGTATAGAGGACAAAATGATGGAAAATAAAGAAGCTAAGAAAAAGAGAGATAAACAACTACTGGATCACGAGGGCAGAATTCGAGAGATAAGCGATACCATATGATAAAACAACATTAGAATAATTGGGATCCCAGAAGAAGAAACAGAGAGAGGGGCAGAAGGTATATTGGAGCAAATTATAGCAGAGAACTTCCCTAATTTGGGGAAGGAAACAGGCATCAAAATCCAGGAGGCACAAAGAACCCCTGTCAAAATAAATAAAAATAGATCAACACCCCGACATCTAATAGTAAAACTTACGAGTCTCAGAGACAAAGAGAAAATCCTGAAAGCAGCTCGGAAGACGAGATCTGTAACCTACAATGGTAGAAACATTAGATTGGCAACAGACCTATCCACAGAGACCTGGCAGGCCAGAAAGGACTGGCAGGATATATTCAGAGCACTAAATGAGGAAAATATGCAGCCAAGAATACTATATCCAGCTAGGCTGTCATTGAAAATAGAAGGAGAGATAAAAAGCTTCCAGGACAAACAAAAACTAAAAGAATTTGCAAACACGAAACCAGCCCTACAAGAAATATTGAAAGGGGTCCTCTAAGCAAAGAGAGAGCTTAAAAGTAACATAGACCAGAAAGGAACACAGACAATATACAATAACAGTCACCTTAGAGGCAATACAATGGCACTAAATTCCTATCTTTCAATTCTTACCCTGAATGTAAATGTGCTAAATGCCCCAATCAAAAGACACAGGCTATCAGATTGGATAAAAAAACAAGACCCATCGATATGCTGTCTGCAAGAGACTCATTTTAGACCCAAAGATGCCCCCAGATGGAAAGTGAGGGGGGTGGAAAACCATTTACCATGCTAATGGACACCAAAAGAAAGCTGGGGTGGCAATCCTTATATCAGACAAATTAGATTTTAAACCAAAGACTATAATAAGAGATGAGAAAGGACACTATATCCTACTTAAAGGGTCTATCCAACAAGAAGATCTAACAATTGTAAATATCTATGCCCCTAACATGGGAGCAGCCAATTGTATAAGCCAATTAATAACAAAAGCAAAGAAACACATTGACAACTATACAATAATAGTGGGGGACTTTAACACCCCCCTCACTGAAATGGACAGATCGTCTAAGCAAAAGATCAACAAGGAAATAAAGACTTTAAATGACACACTGGAGCAAATGGACTTCACAGATCTATTCAGAACATTCCATCCCAAAGCAACAGAATACACATTCTTCTCCAGTGCCCATGGAACATTCTCCGGAATAGATCACATCCTACGTCACAAAGCAGGTCTCAACTGGTACCAAAAGATTGGGATCATTCCCTGCCTTTTTTCAGACCACAATGTTTTGAAACTAGAACTCAATCACAAGAGGAAAGTTGTAAAGAACTGAAATACATGGAGGCTAAAGAGCATCCTACTAAAGAATGAATGGGTCAACCAGGAAATTAAAGAAGAATTAAAAAAAATCATGGAAACCAATGAAAATGAAAACACAACTGTTCAAAATCTTTGGGATGCAGCAAAGGCGGTCCTAAGAGGAAAGTATATAGCAATACAAGCCTTTCTCAAGAAACAAGAAAGGTCTCAAGTACACAACCTAACCGCACACCTAAAGGAGCTGGAGAAAGAACAGTAAATAAAGCCTAAACCCCACAGGAGACGAGAAATAATAAAGATCAGAGCAGAAATCAATGAAACAGAAACCAAAAGAACAGTAGAACAGATCAACGAAACTGGCAGTTGGTTCTTTGAAAGAACTAACAAGATTGATAAAACCCCTGGCCAGACTTATCAAAAAGAAAGAGAAATGACCCAAATAAAATCATGAATGAAAGAGGAGAGATCACAACCAACACCAAAGAAATACAAACAATTCTAAGAACGTATTATGAGCAACCATATGCCAGCATATTAGGTAATCTGGAAGAAGTGGGTGAATTTGTAGAGATGTATCAACTACCAAAACTGAACCAGGAAGAAATAGAAAACCTGAACAGACCTATAACCGCTAAGGAAATTGAAGCAGTAATGAAAAATCTCCCAACAAACAAGAGCCCAGGGACAGATGGCTTCCCAGGGGAATTCTACCAAACATTTCAAGAAGAATTAATACCTTTTCTTCTGAAACTGTTCCAAAAAATAGAAATGGAAGGAAAACTTCCAAACTCATTTTATGAGGCCACTATTACCTTGATCCCCAAACCAAAGACCCTATGAAAAAGGAGAATTACAGACCAATATCCTTGATGAACATGAATGCAAAAAATCTCACTAAAATACTAGCCAATAGGATCCAACAGTACATTAAAAAGATTATTCACCACGACCAAGTGGGATTTATCCCTGGGCTGCAAGGTTTTCTAACATCTGCAAATCAATCAATGTTATACAATACATTAATAAAAGTAAGAACAAGAACCATATGATCCTCTCAGTAGATGCAGAAAAAGCATTCGACAAAGTACAGCATCCTTTCTTGATCAAAACTCTTCAGAGTATAGGGATAGAGGGTACATACCTCAATATCATAAAAGCCATCTATGAAAAACCTACAGCGAATATCATTCTCAATGGGGAAAAACTGAGAGCTTTTCCCCTAAGGTCAGGAACATGGCAGAGATGTCTCCTATCACCACTGCTATTCAACATAGTATTAGAAGTCCTAGCCACAGCAATCAGACAACAAAAAGAAATAAAAGGCATCCGAATTGGCCAAGAACAAGTCAAACTCTCACTGTTTGCAGTTGATATAATACTTTATGTGGAAAACCCAAAGGACTCCACCCCAAAACCGCTAGAACTCATACAGGAATTCAGTAAAGTGGCAGGATATAAAATCAATGCACAGAAATCAGTGGCATTCCTATACACCAACAACAAGACAGAAGAAAGAGAAATTAAGGAGTCGATCCCATTTACAATTGCACCCAAAACCATAAGATACCTAGGAATCAATCTAACCAAAGAGGCAAAGAATCTGTACTCGGAAAACTATAAAATACTCATGAGAGAAATTGAGGAAGACCCAAAGAAATGGAAAAACGTTCTATGCTCATGGATTGGAAGAACAAATACTGTGAAGATGTCAAGGCTACCTAGAGCAATCTACACATTCAATGCAATCCCTATCAAAATACCATCCACTGTTTTCAAGGAAATGGATCAAATAATCCTAAAATTTGTATGGAAGCTAAAAAGACCCCGAATAACCAGAGGAATGTTGAAAAAGAAAAGCAAAGCTGGTGGCATCACAATTCCGGACTTCCAGCTCTATTATAAAGCTGTCATCATCAAGACAGTATGGTATTGGCACAAAAACGACACATAGATCAATGGAACAGAATAGAGAGCCCAGAAATGGACCCTGAACTCTACAGTCAACTAATCTTCGACAGAGCAGGAAAGAATGTCCAATGGAAAAAAGACAGCCTCTTCAACAAATGGTGTTGGGAAAATTGGACAGCCACATCCAGAAGAATGAAACTGGACCATTTCCTTACACCACACACAAAAATAGACTCAAAATGGTTGAAAGACCTCAATGTGAAACAGGAGTCCATGAAAATCCAAAAGGAGAACACAGGCAGCAACCTCTTCGACCTCAGCCACAGCAACTTCTTCCTAGAAACATTGCCAAAGGCAAAAGAAGCAAGGGTAAAAATGAACTATTGGGACTTCATCAAGATAAAAAGCTTTTGCACAGCAAAAGAAACAGTCAACAAAAGCAAAAGAATGGGAGAGGATATTTGCAAATGATATATCAGATAAAGGGCTAGTATCCAAAGTCTATAAAGAACTTATCAAATTCAACACCCAAAGAACAAATGATCCAATCAAGAAATGGGCAGAAGACATGAATAGACATTTTTCGAAAGAAGACATCCAAATGGCCAACAGATACATGAAAAAGTGCTCCACATCCCTTGGCATCAGGGAAATCCAAATCAAGACCTCAATGAGAGATCACCTCACACCAGTCAGAATGGCTAAAATTAACAAGTAACGACAGATGTTGGTGGGGATGCGGAGAGAGGGGAACCCTTCTACACTGTTGGTGAGAATGCAAGCTGGTGCAGCCACTCTGGAAAACAGTATGGAGGTTCCTCAAAAACTTGAAAATAGAGCTACTGTATGATCCAGCAATTGCACTACTGAGTATTTACCCCAAAGATACAAATGTAGGGATCCGAAGGGGAACGTGCACCCCAATGTTTATAGCAACAATGTGCACAATAGCCAAACTATGGAAAGAGCCAGGATGTCCATTGACAGATGAATGAATAAAGAAGAATGGTATATATATATATATACAATGGAATATTTTGCAGCCATCAAAAGGAATGAAATGTTGCCATTTGCAATGACATGGATAGAACTGGAGGGTGTTATGCTGAGCGAAATAAGTCAATCAGAGAAAGACATGTATCATATGATTTCACTGATATGAGGAATTCTTAATCTCAGGAAACAAACTGAGGGTTGCTGGAGTGGTGGGGGGTGAGGGATGGGGCGGCTGTGGATAAACACTGGGGTGGGTATGTGCAAGACTGTTGAATCACAGATCTGTACCTCTGAAACAAATAATACATTATATTTCAAAAAAAAAAAAAGAAAGAAAGAAGAAGAAGATAGCAGGAGGGGAAGAATGAAGGGGGGGAAATCAGGGGGGAGATGAACCATGAGAGACGATGGAGTCTTAAAAATAAACTGAGGGTTCTAGAGGGGAGGGGGCTGGAAAGATGGGTTAGCCTGGTGATGGATATTAAAGAGGGCACATTCTGCATGGAGCAGTGGGTATTATATGCAATTAATGAATCATGGAACACTACACCAAAAATTAATGATGTAATGTATGGTGATTAACATAACATAATAAAAAAAGAAAGACAGGAAACAAATATTGTTGAGGATGTGGAGAAAGCAGAACCCTCTTACGCTGTTGGTGGGAATGAAGCTGGTACAGCCACTCTGGAAAACAGTATGGAGGTACCTCAGGAAGTTAAAAATAGAGCTATCTTATGACCCAGCAATTGCACTACTGGGTATTTACCCCAAAGACACAGATGTAGTGAAAAGAAGGGGCACATGCACCCCAATGTTCATAGCAGCAATGTCCACAATAGCCAAGCTGTGGAAGGAGCCAAGATGTCCTTCAACAGATGAATGGATAAAGAAGATATGGTTCATATATACAATGGAATATTACTCAGCCATCAGAAAGGATGAATACCCAACTTTTACATCAACATGGTTGGAACTGGAGGGTATTATGCTAAGTGAAATAAGTCAAATAGAGAAAGTCAATTATATGTTTTCACTCATTTGTGGAACATAAGGAATAGCTTGGAGGTCATTAAGAGAAGGAAGGGGAAAATGAAGGGGGGGGGGAATCTGAGGGGGAGATGAACCATGAGAGACTATGGACTCTAGGAAACAAACTGAGAGTTTCAGAGGGGAGGGAGGTGGGGGAATGGGTTAGCACAGTGATGGGTATTAAAGAGGGCTGGTATTGCATGGAGCATTGGATGTTATTTGCAAACAGTAATCATGGAACTCTACATCAAAAACTAATGATGTACTCTATTTTGGCTAACTGAACATAATAAAAAAAAGAAAAAAGAAAAAGAAATAAATGATATACTAAAAATGTTATCTGTGTAACAGATTATATTCAGCTAATAGTCATAGGAGTTTTTATATTTTGATGGTGGATTAAGATGAGAGAGAATTAATATCTTTAAGCAGTGAAAACTTTGTTGGAGCATCTTTTAAAATAACATTTTACATGGATTATAGAGAATAACTATAATTCCAAGTAAGAATTTCATTGAAAAAAATGTCATTCTTTTTTTTTTTTTTTAAGATTTTTATTTATTCATCTGAGACACAGAGATACAGAGAGAGAGAGAGAGGAGAGAGCCTGAGCAGGGAGAGAGGCAGAAGGAGAAGGAGAATCAGGCTCCTCGCTGAGCCAGGGGCCCAATGTGGGGCTTGATCCCATTACCCTGGGATCATGACCTGAGCCGAAGGCAGACGCTCAACCATCTGAGCCACCCAAGCGCCCCATCATTCTTTTTATTCCCTTGTGTCAATAGACAAAATAACCATGATTATAAAATTACAAAGAGTATAAAATGATCAAATCTCACTTTTATTTACAATCTCCTCATTCAATGGCACACATATCAATATTTTATACTCTACCAGTGAAAATAATTCTTGAATTGTTAAGAATTTTGAGAATTAGAGGAACTTCATATGAGAAGTATTTCCTCAATTTGGGAAATGGATAGGGTTAGGCATCCATAAATGGATTTTAATCTTAAATTCTGAAGAGAAATCTATGAGTTTAAAACGAAGACGGGGGCTCCTGGGTGGCTCAGTCGTTAAGCGTCTGCCTTCGGCTCAGGTCATGATCCCGGAGTCCTGGGATCGAGTCTCGCATCCGGCTCCTTGCTCTGCGGGGAGCTTGCTTCTCCCTCTCCCTCTGCCTGCCGCTCCCCCTGCTTATGCTCTCTCTCTCTCTCTGACAAAGTCTTTAAAATAAAATAAAATAAAATAAAATGGAGACATAGACATGAAAATTGTAATTTTCTGAAAATGACTATTGTAGAATTACTATATGTCCACTGTATCAGTAATCTTAATTTATGTTTCTGTAACAAAATACCTCAGTATTGGAATAGCTTAAAAAAATCACATTACACCTCAGGGATAGTTTTGCTCTTCATCATCTTTATTTTGGAATCCCAGGTTGAAAGAGGCAGTTATTCTTTGGGACTTTGCCAAGTTTGTTACAAAGGAACAAACACACATAACCATAAAACATAATAGTTCTTAACGTTTTTAATCGGAAATGCACATTTTATTTCTGTTCACATATTTTGACCAAAAAATCAAGGCCAAGCCTGACATAAATGGCCGTGAGTGGGATAATTCTTCCATAGTTTTGGGCTCTGAAAGGATAAGAGCATACCAAAAGTTAATGCCATATAAATAAAATATTACAAAGTCTTGGCAATCCACAGTAAATTTCTCTATTCGAATATTAAAAAAAAATATATTACCAATAAAATTGTCAGCAGCAAATGATTAGCTTCTCTTCATGTCTTTTTTCTTCAGGGCACAAGAGAAAAGATTAATTGTTGGGGTAAGAATTCCATTAATGGGAGAGTAATTTCCCGTAGTGTTGGGAATAAATCTCTGTTGACTGTAGGTCTGTAAATGTTTCTTGTCCTCAAGAGAGATCAGAAGATAGAACCAATTGCCAAGTGGGAAACCCAGGTCCCAAAGGTCCTAGGATAATGAGATAGGATAGAACCAATCTTTGCTACAACATAAACAATGCCATCATGGAAATATTGTTCCATGTTGGAGACACAGTAAAGTTGATGCTGCTGTAATTGCCATGATAGTTTTGTAGGCAATTGTGTCATCATAGGAGAAATAAATAAAGGCAGCCCGTTAACAAAGAAGCCAAATTGGTCCCATGTTTAAAAGAATGGTATCTGGTTAAAGCAGATTTTACCAATAAATTAAGGAATAAATTAAGTTTCCAAACTCATCCACTGTCTCCAATTAGATAAAATATCTCTTGCTTAAGGCAATATAGTGTATTGTCACAAATGGACTCACTAACAGCAACATGTCAATTTAGTGCCACAATAGAGAGTAATATATCTTCATTGGTTTCTTTTTTATTTATTTTTTTATTATGTTCAGTTAGCCAACATGTAGTACATCATTAGTTTTTGATGTAGTGTTCAACAATTCATTAGTTGCATATCTCCACACGGGTCCTCCTTAATACCCATCACCCAGTTACCCCGTCCCCCCACCCCATCACTTCTGTAACCCAGAAGTTTGGTTTCCAGAGTCCAGAGCCTCTCATGGTTTGTCTCCCTCTCTGTTTCTTCCCATTCAGTTTTCCCTCCCTTCCCCTATGGTCCTCTATGCTGTTCCTTATGTTCCACATATGAGTGAAACCACATGATAATTGTCTTTCTCTGCTTGACTTATTTCACTTAGTATAATCCCCTCCAGTTCCATCCATGTCGATGCAAATGGTAGATATTCATCCTTTCTGATGGCTGAGTAATCTTCCATTGTATATATAAACCACATCTTCTTTATACATTCATCTGTTGAAAGGCATCTCAGCTCCTTCTACAGTTTAGCTATTGTGGACATTGCTGCTATGAACATTGAGGTGCATGTGCCCCTTCTTTTCACTACATCTGAATCTTTGGGATAAATACCCAGGAGAGCAATTGCTGGGTTGTAGGGTAGCTCTATTTTTAATGTCTTGAGGAACCGCCATAATGTATTCCAGACTAGCTGTACAAGTTTGCATTCCCACCAACAGTGTAAGAGGGTTCCCCTTTCTCCACATCCTCACCAACACTTTTTGTTTCCTGTTTTGTTAATTTTGGCCATTCAAGCTGGTGTAAGTTGGTATCTCATTGTGGTTTTGATTTGTATTTTCCTGATGACTAGTGATGTTGAACATTTTTTCATGTGTCTGTCAGCCGTTTGTATGTCTTCTTTTGAGAAGTGTCTGTTCATGGCTTCTGTCCATTTTCTGACTTAATTATTTGTTTTTTGGGTGTTGAGTTTGAGAAGTTCTTTAAAGATCTTGGATACCAGCCCTTTATCTGAAATGTCATTTGTGAATATCTTCTCCCATTCCATGGGTCTTGCCTCTTAGTTTTGTTGACTGTTTCCTTTGCTGTGCAGAAGCTTTTTATCTAGAGGGAAGTACATACTGGTTCTTCATTGGTTTCTAACAAATCAATTATATATTGCAAGTACTGCCAAAAATGATGCGTTCATTTATGAACTTAGGCATGTTCATTTATGAAAATTGAGCTGCTCACAATTTATGCATTTTTCTGTATATTTGTGCACTTTACCACAAAAAATAGTTTAATATAATTGTCCATCCACACATTCATTTTCTTTTTTAATTTAAATATTAACATCTAAATACAATAATCATTTTTAATTTGCATAGAGTCATCATAAAATATACAATAATATTTTACCTCTCCTCTTGATTGAAATTTATTCTTCTTACAGATGGATATTTCAGGCTGCATAAATGTGAGTTTTCTTTGAGATGTTTATGGCAGTACTTGATGAAAAAAAGTCTACATTTGTTATTGAATTAGTTTATGTTCTTCTCAACAATGTATGAGAATTTCAGTTTCAGCTCATACTAACTAATGCAGAGTTCCAACAACCAATCTTCAAAATTCTTCTATTTAATATTATTTTTCTTTAAATTTTTAAAAATTTATCTCTTTGTGGGTGCCTGGGTAGCAAAATCGGTTGGACATCTGACTCTTGATTTCTGTTTATATTTTTATATTTTTTTTATTTTTTATTTTTTATTTTTTTTAAAGTTTATTATGTTATGTTAGTCACCATACAATAAATCATTAGTTTTTGATGTGGTGATCCATGATCCATTGTTTTCGTATAACACCCACTACTCCATGCAGTATGTGCCCTCCTTAATACCCATCACTGGGATAACCCATCCCCCCACCCCCCTCCCCTCTAAAATCCTGTTTGTTTCTCAGAGTCCATAGTCTCTCATGGTTCATTTCTCCCTCCAATTCCCCCCCTTCATTTTTCCCTTCCTTCTCCTAATGTCCTCCATGCTATTCCTTATGTTCCACAAATAAGTGAAACCATATGATAATTGACTTTCTCTGCCTGACTTATTTCATTTAGCATAATCTCCTCCAGTCCCATCCATGTTGATGTGAAAGTTGGGTATTCATCCTTTCTGATGGCTGAGTAATATTCCATTGTATATATGGACCACATCTTCTTTATCCATTCATCTGTTGAAGGGCATCTTGGCTCTTTTTTTTTTTTTTTTTTTAAAGATTTTATTTATTTATTTGAGACAGAGAGAATGAGAGAGAGAGAGAGAGCACATGAGATGGGGGAGGGTCAGAGGGAGAAGCAGGCTCCCTGCCGAGCAGGGAGCCCAATGCGGGACTCGATCCAGGGACTCCAGGATCATGACCTGAGCCGAAGGCAGTCGCTTAACCAACTGAGCCACCCAGGCGCCCAGGGCATCTTGGCTCTTTCCACAGTTCGGTTATTGTAGACATTGCTGCTATGAACATTGGGGTGCATATGGCCTTTCTTTTCAGTACATCTATGTCTTTGGGGTAAATACCCAAGAGTGCAGTTGCTGGGTCATAGGGTAGCTCTATTTTTAATTTTTTGAGGCACCTCCACACTGTTTTCCAAAGTGGCTGTACCAACTTGCATTCCCACCAACAGTGTAAGAGGGTTCCCCTTTCTCCACAACAACTCCATCATTTGTTCTTTCTTACCTTATCAATTTTTGCCATTCTAACTGGTGTAAGGTGGTATCTCAATGTGGTTTTGATTTGAATTTCCCTGATGGCTAATGATGATGAACATTTTTCCATGTGTCTGTTAGCCATCTGTATGTCTTCTTCAGAGAAGTGTCTTTTCATATCTTCTGCCCACTTTTTGACTTGATTATTTGTTTTTTGGGTGTTGAGTTTGAGAAGTTCTTTATAGATCTTGGATACCAGCCCTTTATCTGTAGTGTCATTTGCAAATATCTTCTCCCATTCTGTGGGTTGCCTCTTTGTTTTGTTGACTGTTTCCTTTGCTGTGCAGAAGCTTTTTATCTTGATGAATTTCGAAAAGTTCATTTTTGCTTTTGTTTCACTAGGTTTTGGAGATGTATCTTGAAAGAAACTACGGTGGCTGATGTCAAAGAGGTTACTGCTTATGTTCTCCTCTAGGATTTTGATGAATTCCTGTCTCACATTGAGGTCTTTCATCCATTTTGAGTTTATCTTTGTGTATGGTGTTAGAGAATCGTTGAGTTTCATGCTTCTGCATGTAGCTATTCCATTTTCCCAGCACCATTTATTGAAGAGACTGTCTTTTTTCCATTGCATGTTTTTTCCTGCTTTGTCAAAGATTATTTGACCGTAGAGTTGAGGGTCCATATCTGGGTTCTCTATTCTGTTCCATTGGTCTGTATGTCTGTTTTTGTGCCAGTACCATGCTGTCTTGGTGATCACAGCTTTGTAATATAGCTTGAAATCAGGCAACGTGATGCCCCCAGCTTTGTTTTTCTTTTTCAGCATTTCCACAGCGATTCGGGGTCTTTTCTGATTCCATACAAATTTTAGGATTGTTTGTTCCAGCATTTTGAAAAATGTTATTGGAATTTTGATTGGGATGGCATTGAAGGTATAGATTGCTCTGGGTAGCACAGACATTTTAACAATGTTTATTCTTCCGATCCATGAGCATGGAATATTTTTCCATCGTTTTGTGTCTTCTTCAATTTCTTTCATGAGTGTTCTGTAGTTCCTAGAGTATAGATC
>NW_022589790.1:2766742-2789905 GCF_004348235.1 Phoca vitulina
CATTAATAAGAGGAGGGAGAAGAACCATATGGTCCTCTCAATTGATGCAGAAAAAGCATTTGACAAAATACAACATCGTTTCTTGATTAAAACTCTTCAGAGTATAGGGATAGAGGGAACATTCCTCAAGTTCATAAAATCCATCTATGTAAAACCTACAGCAAACATCATCCTCAATGGGGAAAAGCTGAGAGCCTTTCCCTTAAGATCAGGAACATGTCAAGGATGCCCACTCTCGCCACTATTGTTCAACATAGTACTAGAAGTCCTAGCAACAGCAATCAGACAACAAAAAGAAATAAAAGGTATTCAAATTGGCAAAGAAGAAGTCAAACTCTCTCTTTTTGCAGACGACATGATACTTTATGTGGAAAACCCAAAAGACTCCACCCCCAAATTACTAGAACTCATACAGCAATTCAGTAATGTGGCAGGATACAAAATCAATGCACAGAAATCAGTTGCTTTCTTATACACTAACAACGCAACTGTAGAAAGAGAAATTAGAGAAATTATTCCATTTACAATAGCACCAAGAACCATAGGAATAACCTAACCAAATAGGTAAAAGATCTATACTCTAGGAACTACAGAACACTCATGAAAGAAATTGAAGAAGACACAAAACGATGGAAAAATATTCCATGCTCATGGATCGGAAGAATAAACATTGTTAAAATGTCTGTGCTACCCAGAGCAATCTATACCTTCAATGCCATCCCAATCAAAATTCCAATAACATTTTTCAAAATGCTGGAACAAACAATCCTAAAATTTGTATGGAATCAGAAAAGACCCCGAATCGCTGTGGAAATGCTGAAAAAGAAAAACAAAGCTGGGGGCATCACGTTGCCTGATTTCAAGCTATATTACAAAGCTGTGATCACCAAGACAGCATGGTACTGGCACAAAAACAGACATACAGACCAATGGAACAGAATAGAGAACCCAGATATGGACCCTCAACTCTACGGTCAAATAATCTTTGACAAAGCAGGAAAAAACATGCAATGGAAAAAAGACAGTCTCTTCAATAAATGGTGCTGGGAAAATTGGACAGCCACTTGCAGAAGAATGAAACTCGACCATTGTCTAACACCATACACAAAGATACACTCAAAGTGGATGAAAGACCTCAATGTGAGACAGGAATCCATCAAAATCCTAGAAGAGAACATAGGCAGTAACCTGCTTGACATCGGCCACAGCAACTTCTTTCAAGATACATCTCCAAAAGCTAGTGAAACAAAAGCAAACATGAACTTTTGGGACTTCATCAAGATAAAAAGCTTCTGCACAGCAAAGGAAACAGTCAACGAAACAAAGAGGCAACCCACAGAATGGGAGAAGATATTTGCAAATGACACTACAGATAAAGGGCTGGTATCCAAGATCTATAAAGAACTTCTCAAACTCAACACCTAAAAAACAAATAATCAAGTCAAAAAGTGGGCAGAAGATATGAAAAGACACTTCTCTGAAGAAGACATACAGATGCCTAACAGACACATGGAAAAATGTTCATCATCATTAGCCATCAGGGAAATTCAAATCAAAACCACATTGAGGGCGCCTGGGTGGCTCAGTTGGTTAAGCCACTGCCTTCAGCTCAGGTCATGATCCTGGAGTCCCAGGATCGAGTCCCGCATCGGGCTCCCTGCTCGGCAGTGAGTCTGCCTCTCCCTCTGACCCTCCTCCCTCTCATGTGCCCTTTCTCATTCTCTCTCTCTCAAATAAATAAATAAAATCCTTAAAAAAAAAAAATCCACATTGAGATACCACCTTACACCAGTTAGAATGGCCAAAATGGACAGGGAAAGAAACAACAAATGTTGGAGAGGTTGTGGAGAAAGGGGAACCCTCTTACACTGTTGGTGGGAATGCAAGTTGGTACAGCCACTTTGGAAAACAGTGTGGAGGTGCCCCAAAAATTGAAAAATAGAGCTACCCTATGACCTAGCAATTGCACTACTGGGTATTTAGCCCAAAGACACAGTTGTAGTGAAAAGAAGCGCCATATGCACCCCATTGTTCACAGCAGCAATGTCTGCAATAGCCAAACTGTGGAAAGAGCCGAGATGCTCTTCAACAGATGAATGGATAAAGAAGATGTGGTCCATATATACAATGGAATATTACTCAGCCATCAGAAAAGATGAATACCCAGTGTTTACATCAACATGGATGGGACTGGAGGAGATTATGCTAAGTGAAATAAGTCAAGCAGAGAAAGTCAATTATCATATGGTTTCACTTATGTGTGGAACATAAGGAATAGCATGGAGGACATTAAGAGAAGGAAGGGAAAAATGCGGGGGGGGGGAATTGGAGGGAGAGACGAACCATGAGAGACTATGGACTCTGAGGAACAAACAGGGTTTTAGAGGGAATGGGGGAGCGGAGATGGGTTAGCCCGGTGATTGGTATTAAGGAGGGCATATACTCCATGGAGCACTGGGTGTTATACGAAAACAATGGATCATGGATCACCGCATCATAAACCAATGATGTATTGTATGTTGACTAACATAATGAAATTTAAAAAAATAAATAAATAAATAAAAATTTAAAAAGGGGGGAAAAAAGAATTTGTGATATATGCAATGGAATATTATGCTGCCATCAAAAGGAATGAAATGTTGCCATTTGCAAGGACGTGGATGGAACTGGTTAGTATTATGCTGAGTGAAAGAAGTCAATCGGAGAAAGACATATATCATATGACCTCACTGATATGAGGAATTCTTAATCTCAGGAAACAAACTGAGGTTTGCTGAGTTGTGGGGGTTGGGAGGGTAGGGGTGGCTGGGTGATAGACATTGAGGAGCGTATGTGCTATGGTGATTGCTGTGAATTGTGTAAGGCTGTTGAATCACAGACCTACCTCTGGAACAAATAATACATTATATGTTAAAAAAAAAAAAAGAAGAAGATAGGAGGAACTGAAGAATGAAGGGGGGGGAATCGGAGGGGGAGACGAACCATGAGAGACTATGGACTCTGAGAACCAAACTGAGGGTTCTGAGGGGGAGGGGGGTGGGAGGATGGGTTAGCCTGGTGATGGGTATTAAAGAGGGCACGTCCTGAATGGAGTACTGGTTTTTATACGGAAGCAATGAATCATGGAATACTACATTAAAAACTAATGATGTAATATATGGTTATTAACATAACATAATAAGAAAAAAAAAGAGGTAAAGAAATTAGAAAAGAAAAAAACCAAAGTAAACTGAAAACACAACATTCCAAAATCTTTGACCTACCCCAAAAAATCAAACAACAAACAAACAAAAATATCAAATAAAGAATCTAATCTTACAGCTAAAGGAAATAGAAAAAGAACAAACAAAGCCCACCTTGAGTAGTAGAACGGAATAATGAGGATCAGAGCAAAAATAAATAATGTAGATACTAAAAACAAAATAGAAAAAAAATCATTGAAATCAACAGTAGGTTCTATAAAAGGATAAACAAAATTGATACACTTTACCAGACTCATCAAGACAACTACAAAACAAGGACCCAAATACATAACATCAGAGACGAGGAGAAATAACAACTGATATCATGAAATACAAAGTATTATAAAATCATACTATGAAAAAATATATGCCAACAAAGTGGACAACCTATAAGAAATGGATAAATTGCTAGAAACATACAATCTTCCATTACTGAATCAGGAAGGAATAGAAATTCTGAATAGACTGATTAAAAGTAATTGAGAGCACTTGGTGTTACATTCAGTTAATGAATCGTTGAACACTACATCAAAAACTAATGATGTACTATATGTTGGCTAATTGAGTTTAAATTATAAAAAGAAAATGTTATATCCATCCAAAAAAAAGATGTTAACTGGTATTTATCATTAACTCTAGCATGCACATATGTAGTAGCCATATTTTCATAACTCAAATTTGAAAACTAATCTACCAATGAATTGCTGTACCAAGCAACTAGAACTTTCTTGGAGACTAACTTCTGTACAGAAGGAATATTCAATCCTTCTAAAATTATGGAAAACAAATGCTGTGGTTATGATTTGATATCAATAATGCTTTATCTTTTATATTGCATCTATGTTTATAGCGTTACAAAATTATAAGTAATTGAAGTATAATTACTCACACTTGGGAAAGTAATTGAAGTATAATTCCTCATACTTGGGAAATTATTTGAAAACAATATGTAGCATCTTCTATCTTCTCTCTGAAAATGTATAGTGTCAGTCAGTTAAATAGTAGTATAATAAACTGGTTTTCTCTGTGGAAAGGCCATCACTCAACCAACTCAGAGTTCACACTTATTAGCAAATATCCATTTGGACATTACCACCTAGTGTCCTCAAACAAATTATCTAACCTGTTGGTGCCTTAGTTTCTTTCTCTGTAAAATGAGATAATATGAATACCTGCCCTATAGTCAAGAATACTATGGTGTACACTTAAAAAATTGCTAAGAGGTTGATCTCATAATAAGTGTTCCTACCGCAATTAAATAAATTTAACAACAACAGCAACCACTACAACAACAAAAATAATATCTGCTTCAAAGAGTTTACTAAGTTTGAATAAGTTAATATATATAACATCATTAAAACAGTGACTGACATATAATATAAAATAAATAAACAAATACATAAAATATTCAATAAAAAAACAGTGTATTTGTGAATAACAATGCAACCTTCTCCACCTAACCCATGCTGGTTTATTCCTAGATTTGGTAATTTCTTTATTATTTTTTAAGATTTTATTTATTTATTTGACAGAGAGAGAGCAAAAGTGGGTGGGGCAGCAGGCAGAGGAAAGAGAGAGAAGCAGGCTCCCCACTGAGCAGAGAGCCCAACATGGGACTTGATCTCAGGGCCCTGGGATCAAAGGCAGATGTTTAACTGAATGAGCCATGGAGGTGCCCCAATTAGGTAATAATTTCAATCATAGTCCTTCATGTCCTTTGATGTAGGAACACTGAGGGCTTGTTTTCATTGGTTAAAAATTACTGCTCTGGCCAAATGCTGGTTGAATCATGAGCACAAACACATGAACATATTTTGAAGTTTGTACATTTTAACTACTTCAGTGCACAGCTACTTATGTAACACTGTAAGCAAGTGCATGTGAGTGACAGAAACTCTTCCATTTTTACATTCTAGATAAAAAAAAATTGGAGCACCAAATGTTCCTCTATGTCTACTAATTCTGAGGATCATGTACTATATATAATATAATAAATATAAGTTGATGAAGATTTTCCAGCTGAAGAGTTTTCATAGATCCTTATTAGTATAAGCTATGGAAAATTGTATTTTGAACACTTTATTTAAAAAAATAATTCAACATTCTAAAACATTGTATCTCAGGTTTTTTCCTGAGATAGAGTTAAAAATTCATCTTTGAAAGAATACGGATCCATAAAACATTTTGTTTTGTTTTGCTCCACTTTTGTTTCCCATGCGTACAGTATTTTAAATGGAATCATCAAATGTGTGTGTCATGATGGTCCAACAAATTGAGAGGTGATATACACACTACTCAAATATTTTGGAAGTTAAAGAGTGTACATATCTTATGCATTTCATTTGACTGCAACAAAAATATTGTAAACTGATTTTCTAACATTTTTTCCAAAATAATGCAAGATCCTTATTTTCTAGTCATGAAAGAATCGAGTGTGTCAAGAAAAAAAAGGGAATGTCTCCTTTTGAAACCTGATAATTCACAAGTTGTCACAGCTAATTGGAAACTGGTAAACATGCAACTAAGTTTGTGGTTTTATGGAACAGACTCAACAAGGCCCAGCTTACACCCCAAAAGCCCATAATTCCACTTGGAATGGTCCATTCCACTTAGATCAACACTATCCAGCTTATCATCCTCGCTCACCTGGTCTCCAACCAATTGTTGCTCTTCTGCAATTGCTTTCCACTGATTTAACTTTTCTACAATCCAAGTGTGGTCATTTTATTATCATTTGTAAATACCTAGGTTACAAAAGGGCAAGAAATGAGGCTATAAAGTGAACCAGGAAGGAGGTGCTATTGGGACATTTCTCTCCTGCTTGGTCAACCACCTGAACTTTGCTCATGGTGTTCCTTTTCTGTGGCATCATGTCCTTGCCCCTTGAGCAAGAGCCCTGGTCATAGCCTCCTGTACTCATAGGAAGGTAGCATCTAGTCACCATTCAACACTGAGATCTAGGATCTCCTTTCAGCCTCTTTGTTTGGCTGAATTTGCATGTCTCTGCTCTTTCAGGTAGAACTGGTGTGTCCTTATGAGCTGCACCCTTTCCACATGAGCCTCAAAATAATTTATGCATTTTATCACAACTATTTGCACAAGCTACACCTACAGATCAAATTCCTTAGGGGCAGTAGACATTTGTTATTTATGTTAAATTCAGTTAGCTATTAGTTATTATTTTTTATTATAATGTAGCATAATACATGTTTTTTTGAATAAATGAAGGACTGAATGTTTAATGGTCTTCCTCTGCTTCTTTGTACAATAAGTGACATCCTTCAAATCTCAGCTCTGATACCACATTATTCTGGAAAGCTTCCCTAAGCCCTCCTTCTTGGGGTTAATGTTTTTCCCACAGTACTTTCTACCACAATGTACTAATGATTTAAGAGAGGTAACAGCCACTGGATGTCTTCAGGTTTAGAACCTAAAGAACAAAATTGTCCTAATTAAACACAGGCCAACAACTGGATTGTTGCAGTAATGATCAGCCATGTTAACATGTGAATGATTTCCAAGGTTTGTCACTCACACTGCTACCATGAAGCAAGGACAAATTTTTAAAATAGCCAAATTTTGATACTTAATGTTTTATTCCTAAATGATTTCAAATTTACAGAAAATTAGTATGAATAGTAGAATTAGTATGAATATTAATAATAGTACAATAAAGAATTAATATGCCTTTTGCCTAGATTCATGTATTAACATTATACCCCATTTGATTTATCATCTCTCCATCTCTCTCTTATCAGTTGCACACCTTATGATCTTTGTTTCTAAATACCTTGTTATGTATTTCCTATGAATATGAGTATTTTCTCACAGAATTACAGTGCAGTGATAAACTTCAGAAATATGTAACATGGGCACAATACAATTGTACAAATATTTTGAATGAAGAAATGTAAAAATGAATAGCTTTCCAGTACAAGGAAAAATTTCCACCAAAAGGGAGTAATAGGTGATGACACATGGTATGAGAATCTGAAGAAATACATTGGCATGGGATCCTAAAGTTTTAATTTGTAGAGTGAAGGAAAAGAAACAGTACAATCTTTTTTCTACTTTATACTTTCCTGTAAGACAGATCCCACATTCAACATTTTTTTTAGAGCCCTTGTGACATCCTTATTCCTAAGACTATAAATTAAAGGATTCAGAACAGGAGTGAGTATGGTATAAAAGACAGATACAATCATGTCCTTCTCAGGGGTGTGGTAGGAGGCGGGAAGCATGTAGGTATAGACAGCAGCACCATAGAAGAGGATGACCACCATCATGTGGGAAGAACAAGTGGCAAAGGCCTTCTTCCGTCCCTCTGCTGAGTTCATCCTGTGGATGGTGAAGAGGATGAAAGAATAGGAGCTTGAAATGACTGTCACAGGGATGAGGAGCATGAGGACACAACACAGGTACATGAGTGTCTCATAGAGGGAAGTGTCTGAGCAGGAAAGCTTCATTACAGCAGGGACCTCACAGAAGAAATGGTGGATCACCCGGGATCTGCAGAAGGGGAAGGTCATGGTGATGGGTGTGAGCATAAATCCATCCACAGATCCCAGAAGCCAGGAGGAAGACACCAAGAGGAGACACACCCTATGGTTCATGAGGATAGGATAACGGAGTGGATGGCAGATGGCCACATAGCGGTCATAGGCCATGGCAGCAAGAAGAAAAAATTCTGAACCTACTAGTGTCAAATAAAGAAACATCTGCATCCCACACTCAGGGGCTGAGATCTGTTTCACACCCATGACCTGGTCCATGAGCATCTTGGGCACAGTGACAGAAATGTACATCACATCCATGAGAGACAACTGGGTGATAAAAAAGTACATGGGGTTATGAAGGTGAGCATCACAGTGGATCAGAAGGATCAGGATGGTGTTTCCAGACAAGGCCATTAGGAAAACCATGAAAATGACCACACAAAGAAGAGTTGGGTGTTTGGATTGACTGAAGAGTCCCACTAGGACAAAATCTGATCGTCCAGTATGGTTGACCACCCAAGTGGTATTATCCATTAGATTTCACCTGGATCACCAAGGAGAGATGTGGAGTTAATAGATCACTCATGGGATACCACCTGAAATAAAATTTTAGTGACCTTGTGTGTGTATGTTCATGTTTATACACAGCAACCCCATGTGCTAATAAAGGGAAATTCCAAGGACCTGTAAATTGTAGGATTATAAATTACCTGAAATTGAACAAAGGTACTAGAAATTTAGGAATTCACACAAGAAAAATTATTGGTACCTTAGGGACACCTCTGTGGCTCAGTCCAGGAAGCCTCCAACTCTTGACCAGGGCATGATCTCAGGGTCTGAGACTGAGCCCTACACTAGGATCAGCACTCAGCAGGGAGTCTGCTTGAGATTCTCTTTCTCCCTCTCCCTCTGCACCTCTCCCTTGCTCTCTTTCTCTCTCTGCAAAAAAATAAATAAATCTTTAAAAAAATATTGGTACCTTAATGATTCCACTACTGGGTATGCATTTCCCCAAATAAAGCAAAAACACTAATATGGGGACATCTGTGTTTATTTTAATTTTTTATCAAATCTTCATATGACTTTTTAAAAGTTTTTATTTAAATTCCAGTTAGTTAACATACAGTGTAATATTGGTTTCAGGTACACAATACAGTGATTCAGCACTTCCATAAAACACCTGGTGCCTATCATAATATGTGAACTCCTTAATCCCCATCACCTATTTAATCCATCCCCCTCCCCCATCTCTTTGGTAACCATCAGTTTCTTCTCTTTAGTTGTCTCTCTCTCTTTTTTTCCCCCTTTGCTTGTTTGTTTTGTTTATTAAGTTCCACATATAAGTGAGATCATATGGCATTTGTCTTTCTCTGATTGACTTATTTTGCTTAGCATTATACTCTCTAGCTCCATCCATGACAATGCAAAAGGCAAGATTGCATTCATTCATATATTTATATATGCACCCTTATTCTTATCACAACGTTATTCACAATTGTCAAGATACGGAAACATTCCAGCTGTCCATCAATAGATGAATGCATAAGGAAGGAGTGGTATGTATGTGTGTTTGTATATTCCATACAAACAATGGAATATTATGCAGCCATAAATTCCATAACATTGTGCCCTTTGTGGCAACATGGATGGGCTTGGAAGGTATTATGTTAAGTAAGTCGGACTGAGAAAAACAAATATCACATGACCTCACTCCCATATATGGAATGTAAAAACAGAAATGAATGAATAAATGAAAAGCAGAACCAGATGTGTAAATACAGAGAAGAAACTGATGGTTGCCAGAGAAGAAAGTGGAGGAGCAGTGACAAAATGGGTGAAAAAGAATGGGAGATACTGTTATGGAATAAATAAGTCACAGGAATAAAAGGCTCAGCATAAGGAATATAGTCCATTAAGCTGTATTTTTTGTTTTATTTTTGTATTTATTTCTTTTATTCATTTTTATTTCTTTTATTATTTTTTTAAATTTGAGTATAGTTTACAATGTTCCATTAACAAGTTTATACACTATGCTATGTTCATCACAAACACAGCTACCATCTGTCCCATTATATTACTATTATAATATCTTTGACCATATTTCTTATGTTCTCCTTTTTATTCCTGTGACTTATCATTCCATAATTTGGGGCCTGTATCTCCTCCCCTTCACCCATTTTGCCCACTCTCCATCACCCTGATAATGTTTCATGACAGATGGTAGCTACATTTGTTGTGAGCACATAATAACTTAAACTTGTGAATCACTATGTTGTAAACAAAACTAATGGAACACTATCAAGTGTATTCAAATAAAAACATTTTTAAAAGGATATTGGTAGTGGGAGGGAGGCAAGATGGCAGAAGAGTAGAGGATCTCATTTCATCTGGTCCTTTGAATTTAGCTAGATAACTATCAACCATTCTGAACACCTATGATTTCAGCTGGAGATGTTTAAGAAAAGAATTGCTGGAATTCTACAAATAGCAAAGAGACCACTTGTTGTAAGTTAGGAGGTGTGGAGAAGTGAATTTGAGGGGATATTTGGATGATAAACGGTCGGGGGAGAGAGCCTCCATAAGCCAGCTACCAGAAAGTGATATAGCCCCAGAGTGCAAAATCAGAACTTTCAGAAGTCTTCTCCAGTAAGAGACATCCCTGCCTGAAATGTGCTCTGGAGATGAAGCAGGGGAGAATCTTAGGTGGGAGGGTCTGGTTTCAGGAAACCCAGGATCACAGAAAGAAGGGGGGTGCCTGAGTGAGCAGAGTTCCCAAGCATTTGAGCGGGGAAACAGGCTATGGTCAGTGAGACTGGGAGGGGGATCTCAGCTCCATTTGCCATAAACCACAAACCACAGCACAATTGGGTGACTGCTCTCCATGTGGGGGCCCTGCGAAGGACAGAAACGTGGGGACCCTCCACCTTCCCCCAGGAGGATTGGTGCAGACACACACTTAGCACACACAAAAGTGAAGACTGCTTATCCCTGGGGATTTACTGGAAAGAGGGGGCTGCCATCTTTCAGCTCTGGGGCTGGAGATCAGTCTGGCCACTTTTATTTTCATCCTCTAAAGAGGCAAAGAAATCCTTAGGGAACAAAAGCTCCAAGCAACAACTAATGGACCAGGAGAGGAGACTTCAAGATATCACTGATACCATAAAGATAAACAATATTGGAATTATTGGAGTCCCAGAGAAAGAACAAAGAGAGAGAAAGATAGAAGGTATACTTGAGCAAATCATAGCTGAGAACTTCCCTAATCTGGGGAAGGAAATAGGCATTCAAGTCCAAGAGGTAGAGAGAACACCACTAAAATAAACAAAAACAGATCAATACCCCTACATATAATACTTAAGCTTGCAAATTTCAGAGATAAAGAGAAAATCAATATTTAATAAACAGTGCCTGGAAAATTGGACAGCCACATGCCGAAGAATGAAACTGCACCATTTTCTTACAACATAGATAAAGATAAACTCAAAATGGATGGAAGACCTAATGTGAGACAAGAATTCATCAAAATCCTAGAGAAGAACACAGGCAGCAACCACTTCGACCTCAGCCACAGCAACTTCTTCCTAGACACATCTCCAAAGGCAAGAGAAACAAAAGCAAAAATGAACTATTGGGACTTCACCAATAAAAAAACTTCTGCACAGCAAAGAAAACAGTCAACAAAATTAAAAGGCAACCTATGGAATAGGAGAAGATATTGCCAGTGACATATCAGATAAAAGGCTAGTTTCCAAGATCTATAAAGAACTTCTCAAACTCAACACCCAAAAAACAAATAATCCAGTAAAGAAATGGGCAGAAGACATGAACAGACAAAGACATATAAATGGCCAACAGACACATGAAAAAATGCTCATCATCATTAGCCATCAGGGAAATCCAAATCAAAACCACAATGAGATACCACCTCACACCAGTCAGAATGGCTAAAATTAATAACTCAGGAAGCACAGATGTTGGGGAGGAAGAAGAGAAAGAGGAATCCTCTTAAACTGTTGGTGGGAATGCAAATTGGTGCAGCCACTCTGGAGAACAGTGTGGAGGTTTTTTAAAATTTAAAAATAGAGGTACCCTAAGACCCAGCAATTGCACTACTAGGTATTTACCCCAAATATACAAATGTAGTGATCCAAAGGGGCACCTGCACCACAATGTTCATAGCAGCAGTGCCCATAATAGCTGAACAGTGGAAAGAGCTGAGATGTACGTCAACAGACGAATTGATAAAGTAGATGTGGTACATATATACAATGGAATATTAGATCTGATGGAATATTCATCAGAAAGGATGAATACTTACTATTTACTTTGACATGGATGGGACGGGAGGGTATTATGCTGAGCAAAATAAGTCAGTCAGAGAAAGACAGTTATCATATGGTCTCACTCATATGAGCAATATGAGAAACAGCACAGAGGATCACAGGGGAAGGGAGGGAAAACTGAATGGGAAATCATCAGAGAGGGAGACAAACCATGAGAGACTCTTAACTATAGGAAACAAACTGAGGGTTGCTGGAAGGGAGGTGGGTGGGGGATGGGGTAATTGTGTGATGGGCATTATGGAGGGCACATGATGTTATAAGAACTGGGTGTTATATGCAACTTATAAATTATTGAACACTGCATCTGAAACTAATGATGTACTGTATGTTGGTTAATTGAATTTAAATTAAAAAAAGATATTGGTAACTTATAATATTTCCACAGTTCAAGGTTTTGAGAATTCCTGATGATAGTGTTGTTTATCAATGAGTATGGAATATTGCACAATCACTGCCATTTGAAAACATAAAAAGTGAATCATTTAAAAAAAGAATAAAACCCCTTATTTCTATAGTTTTTTGTTATGGAAGTCAAAATGGAATCAACCTCCCTGGTTTAAGGATCCAACTGGACCTTAAAAACTGTTAGAGATATATTCCAGGTACAAAAGATTTAGAAAGTAACTGACACATGATTTGGGGAGTAATCATACCAAAAGTTTGAATCTCCTTTGTGATGTTCTGTGTTTGTGTGGAGTAAGCCATGCATCCACAGAACAGATGAGTTCTTCACCAATGGTCAGCACCTTAGATATCCTAGGAACATCAATTTAGGAGTCCATACTTTGAGTCTGGACTATGACTGTGGGTCCAGATTATCCTCTACCCATCATTCTTTTGTCCACTTTACATAAAAAGTCGATAGTAAAGCTAAATCTGAAGTATGTTCAGTATTAAATTATGTAAAATAATAAAAATGCTTAGACATATCAGTTACAGATGAGTAAGTACATATATTGTTAAAGAGTTAAGATCTACAATAATTATTGTTCAGATTCTGTGTAAGAGATGGCTGTTACCACTTTCATTTTATGATATAAGATGAATTACTCCTGTTTGCTAGTTTTAGTATCTATTCATGCACATAAGGATTTGGATTTGATAATTTCTGTAGTATATATACCTATATATACTCTGTTTAAACAGATCTTTAAGGGGAATCCTACCTTAATTTTGTCTAGTATAGCTTCTCCAAATTCATTTACATAAAGCTTCTACCATTTATTCTAAATTTAAGGAGGGAGAGCTAGCATTTAGAGACTTGTCCTGTAAATGAAGATGATCTTCTAAATGCTAGCTCTCCCTCCTTAAATTTAGAATAAATTTTCACAAGCATCATCTACTTTATTGTCTGTAACAACCAATTTTTCATGGAAACTGAGATGCAGAGAGAAAAACTGAACGACACTGAATTGTTTCTGTCTCCAATTCAATTCCCTTTCTTGTATCTGGCTACTCAAAGCCTACATCTGTGTTAAGTGTTAAAGATAAATAAAATAAAATTGAAATTGTTACACTGAAGGAGGTCACAGTCTGTTTATTCAGGCAAAAATAGTGTGTATGTGTGTGTGTGCGATTTAAAGTATAGTTTTAAAATAACTCAAAATAAGAAAGAAGAGTAGAAGTAAAATATATCTGTCCTTCCTGAAAAGAATCAGTAATAACTTTTACATTTTCTCTTATGAATGTTAAAGATTTGCAACTTTTCAGTTTCTGAAATCTTAAATTTTTAAAGTCCTTACTGACATAAAAAGAAATATTGGCTATTCTCTCTAGGAAGAGTTTAGAAATGGTTATGATTCAGGGATATTTCAGTAATAATCTCTAACTTTCAAAACATTCTATGCTCTTGTAAGGATTCCAAAGACTAATTATAATATTCAACTTATTAAGAGTCCCTAGTTCTGGGGTGCTAAAGCAGTAGACAACATTGAAAATTAATTTAATACCTTAAAGTAAATATCCAACAAATGTGGTACACAAAAGATATAATTTGTCAAATTCTACACCTACTGGTAGATGAAAGCTGACTTCTGTGCAAAATTAAGACAACCCAATAAGAGGAAAACATACTAGCTTTCTGAGTCAATATTTGTGGTCAAAATGAAGCAAGTCTTTATTGCAATTTGGTAAATGAGCATGGCTGTGATCAAGTCACACTGAACAGCCCACCTGGCACACCAGACAGACAATAGAATGCTGCCTGTACCATGGAAGGTATTTGACTTCAGTGTTCATTCCTATTTTTCTGTATCCAATTACTTGAGTTTAATATAAACAGAACAGTGCACTACTTAATTTGGGGACTTATTAATAGTGGTGGTATGATAACATCAATCTTTATTTGAAGCTGACAGCAGATTTTGTTCTATTGCTTTACCATATTTTATCTTCCCTAATAGTTATCTTACTCTTCTTGTTTTCTCCTTTTACAAATTAAATAATTCAGATTCCCAGGTCATTTTCTTAACATCACATAATTTACCTGGGAAAGGACTTATGTCTCAATTCAGATGTTGGGGCCCAGAGCTCATAATGCTGTCTTAGCTCTCTAAAGCACTATCTTCCTTCCACAGTCTACAATTTGGGTATAACCCCTCACTGTCAGTTTCATCTAAAAAACATAAAGATAATTGAGACATTTGTTTCACTTTTCTAACTATCAGAAATAATTCCCACCCAAAGTAAAATCAGCTTCATTTCTTTTGTAAAATTTCAACCTCAAGAAAACAAACACATCAACCAATAATATAGGAGAAATATGTATTCTTTTGCCCATACCTAATGGAAATAAAAACCCATTTCCTAATACGTTGCAGTAAGTTATTGTTACATGAAAGATTCAATCATAAAAAGGTGATTGAGAGTACACTTATCTTTACGAGCACTGAGAAATGTATAGAATTGTCAAATATATTGTATGACTGAAATTAATATAACACTGTATGTTAATTATATTTGAATTAAAAAATCATATTTGTTTTCTTCATAAAAATAGATGATAGAGAAAAAATGAGGAAGTATGGTCAAGAATTAATAGCATATATCAAGAGGAGAACAAGTTGAAAACAATAATTACCCTTTTGCTCCTGCAGTTCTTTCTATATCATTGAACTCAGCATCAGATGATGCTGCAGCTCTTATCCATCTGAGTAATGGAGTGTGGCTGTGGTTAAAAGTATAAAGATAAACAAGACAGTGACACCATCCTAGAGTTGATGAGGTTTGCTATTGATAAATTCCTTCTGGGAATTTGAAGAAGAATGCAATTAAGAGACCTAACAACAACAACAACAACAAAAGGTAATAGGTATCTATGTTGCACTGTTCTGGCTCTCTCCTCATGTCTTTTTAAAATCTTTTCTTATTATTAACTGGAAATCTTAGCCAATATTAAGAGTGATCTCAAATTTCACCATCATCAATAAAATCTTATCTGTGAAATAGATAGGTTTATGTGGCCTCAGCCTTTTCCATATTATAAAATATTTTTCTTATATTGTGTATATCTATCCCAACTTAATTTCAAGAGTATTGCATGAGGTATTGATATAGTTCTCTTGTCTTTCACTGATGCAGACTCTGAGCTCAAAAGCTAAATGATGTGTCAACCTCTTTGGTTAAGTTTATTCTTAGGTATTTTGTTATTTTTGGAGCTATTTTATTTTTTTTATTTTTTTTATTTTTATTTTTTTAAAGATTTTATTTATTTATTTGACAGAGAGAGAGATAGTGAGAGCAGGAACACAAGCAGGGGGAATGGGAGAGGGAGAAGCAGGCTTCCTGCTGAGCAGGGAGCCTGATGTGGGGCTCGATCCCAGGACCCTGGGACCATGACCTGAGCCGAAGGCAGATGCTTAACAACTGAGCCACCCAGGAGCCCCCGTCCTCTCAAATTTTCGATTTCTTCCTTATTCTTCCTTATTTAATTTTGGGAGGATGTATGTTAATAGGAATTTATCTATTTCTGTTAGATTCTCTAACTAATTGGCATATAATTTTTCATACTACCTTCTTATAATCTTTGTATTTGTGTGGTGTTCACTGTCATTTCTCCTCTTTCATTTCTGATTTATTTGTGACCTGTCTCTTTTTATTTCTTTTTTGTTTCTGATGAGTCTGGCTAATAGTTCATCAATTTTGTAGGTGTTTCAAAGAATGAGCTCCTAGTTTCATTGATTTTTTCTATTGTTTTGTTTCTGATGTGTTCATTTCATTTTTCTTTTCAGAGACAGAGTAGTTTTATTTTTTTAAATTTAATTTTATTATGTTATGTTAGCCACCACACAAGACATCATTAGTTTTTGATGCAGTGATCCATGGTTCATTGTTTTTGTATAATGCCCAGTGCTCCATGGAGTATGTGCCCTCCTTAATACCCATCACTGGGCTAACCAATCGCCCCAACCCCTCCCCTCTAAAACCCTCAGTTTCAGAGGGGGAAGATGACAGAGGAGTAGGGGACCCTATTCCAACCAGTCCTTGGAATTGAGCTGGATATCTACCAGACCACCCTGAACACCCACAAAATCAGCCCGAGATGTAAGAAGATAGATCTGGATCTCTACAAACACAATATTGCAGGTGGTTGGTTTTGAGGTATGAAGCAGGGAGCTGTGTATCTGCTGGCAGGTATTGGAGGATAAATGGCAGCGGGAGGGAGCCTGGCCATGGGGACATTACAGTGCCGGTGAGCAATAGCCTCCCACACTGGGGATGGGGCACAGACTCGTAGACCGGTACCGGTGGAAAAAGGACTTTAGGGCAGCCCCAGTGAGGGAAACCAGAGCAGTGGAGCCACGCATGCGAACCGGGGGCAGCCGGTGGTTTTAGAAGCACAAAGGGCAGAGACATGCCTGGACCTGGAGGTGAGGACTGAGAGCACTGCTGAGGGGCACACAACCCAGAACACTGCAGTTTATAGCAGTACAGACAGAAACGGAGAGTGTGGCCTGGAGAGCTCACTGAAGAACAGACTGTGATCACTCTGCTCTGAGGCAGAGGGTTGGAAATGGTCTTTTCTGCTCTGATTCTTGGAAGAGATGCAGAAAGCCTCCAAGGAAAGCCGCCAGAGAACAAAAGCCCCCAAACACCGGTTTCCACTGAGTCCATCCCCCACCACAGGGAGCAGGGAAACTCTGCCCAAACAGGGTTGCCTGAGTACCCACGTGGCAGGCCCCTCCCCCAGAAGACAGGCTGGGAAAACAAGAGGCCAGCAACCCTAAGGTCCCTAGAAAACAGGTGTATCTTGCTTGGATTGTGGTTAATAATTTGGACTCTATACATTCCCTAACCACCCATCAACAGAATTACTAAGAGGAAGAACTCCCAAAATAGGAAAGACTCAGAGATTATGACTTATGTCACTGATTTACAAATGGATTCAGATATAACCAAGATGTCAGAGATGGAATTCAGGCTAGCAATTGTGAAGACAATGGCTAGAATGGAAAAATCTATTAATGGCAACATAGAGTCTCTAAGGGCAGAAATGAAAGCTGAATTGGCAGAACTTAAAAAGGCTATCAATGAGATCCAATCTAATCTAGATAATCTAACAGCTAGGGTAAGTGAGGCAGAAGAACGAATCAGTGACCTGGAAGACAATTTAATAGATAAAAAAGGAAAAGAGGAGGCCAGGGAAAAACAACTCAGAATCCATGAAAATAGAGGGGAGGAGCAGGATGGCAGAGAAGTCCCAGGAATTCAGCTGGATAGGGATCAAACCATTCTGAACACCTACAAACTCAACAGGAGATTGAAGAAAAGAATAGCAACAACTTTCTAAACAGAAAAGTTACCACTTTCTGGAAGGTAGGACATGCAGAGAAGTGAATCCGAGGTGATATTCGGGAGGATAGACGGCAGGGGAGGGGGCCTCAATTGGCTGCTTCTGGCAAGTGATAGAGCAGCAGAGCACAAAATCGGAACTTTTAAGAAGTCAGCTCCACTGAGGGACGTCACTCCAGTGGCTAAGGGGGGGTGGAACCCTCGCTGGGACAGTGTGGTCTCAGGACCCTTGGGGTCACAGAAAGACCGGGGGTGCCTGAGTAAGGCAGAGCTCCCAGGTATCGGAGCAGGGAAGCTGGCTGCAGAGACAGAGCCGAGGAGTGGGCTCTGAGCTCGGGGTTGCCATAAACCATGATCCGTGGCACAATTGGGCCACTGCTCTTCCAGCAGGGACCCAACAAGCAGCAGATCTGGGGAGACTCCCCTTCTTCCCCTGGGAGGAGTGGCACAGGAGTGCATCGCAGGGATCTGCTGGGTTTGGAGACTCCACACGGGGTCATGGGTCAGAGATAGAAATGCTCGGTCACAGGTCAGGTGAGCACGGAGAGTGGCCGGAGACCAGGGAGATGGGAGTGATTGACTGCTTTTCTCTGGGGCTCACTGAGGAGTGGGGCCCTGAGTTCTTGGTTCCTCCAGGGCGGAGATTGGGAGGCCGCCATTTCTACTCTCATCCTCCAAAGCTGTACGGAAAGCTTGCAGGAACAAAAGCTCCCGAGAGCAAACCCGAGCAGATTACTTAGCCAGACGCCGGCAAGGGCGGGGCCATTGGGCCTCCTGCAAAGACATTTGGGAACCGGCAACAGGCCCCTCCCCCAGAATTTCAGCAAGAATAGCCAGCCAAGATCAAGTTTACTGATCAATGAGAACGACAGAACTCCAGCACTAGGGGAATACTGCGAATAGAATTCAAGGCTTTTCCCCCATGATTCTTTAGTCTTTCAAAGTTAATTTCTTTTAACTGTCTTTTTTTTTGAACTTTTCTTTTTCCATTTTTCAACCAACATCTTATCAATCCTAAAAAATATTTTTTATTTTTCATTTTTAGAGTCATATTCTAGCCCTTCATATTAGTTACCCTTATTTTTGGTAAAAATAGATAAGTTGTTCTCTCTTTAAAATTTTGGGATACAGTTTTTTCTAACAGATCAAAATATACCCTAAATCTTTAGTGTATGGCTTTGTTCTAGTCTCCTGCCTGATCACATTCTTTCCCCCTTTTTTTTTTTTAATCCTCTTCTTTCTTTTTTCAACCAACTTCTTATCAATTCCTTTTATAAAATCTTTTATAATTTTCATCTAACAGTCATATACCATCCCTTCATCATATTAACCCTTATTTTTGTACATATATAAGTTTTTCTTTCTTTAAAATATTGGGAAGCACTTTCTTCTAACAGACCAAAATACACCAATCTAGTGTGTGTCACTGATCTAAGCACCAGCCTGATCATATCTGATCATATTCTGTTTTTTTGTTTTGTTTTGTTTTGTTTTTGTTTGTTTTTATATTTTTCTTTTTCTTTTCTTTTTCTTTTTTCGTTCTTTCCCTTTCTTTTCCCCCAGTTTCAGGTCTTTTTTGATTTGTTTAGTGTATATTTTCTGGGGATGTTGTTAACCTGTTAGCATTTTGTTCTCTCAGTCATCTATTCTCCTATAGACAAAATGACAAGAAGGAAAAAATCACCTCAACAAAAAGAACAAGAGGCAGTACCGACTGCCAGGGACCTAATCAATACAGACATTAGTAAGATGTCAGAACTAGAGTTCAGAATAATGACTTTAGATACTAGCTGGCATGAGAGACTATGGACTCAGAGAAAAAAACAGGGTTTTAGAGGGGAAGGGGAGGGGGGATTGGTTAGCCTAGTGATAGGTATTAAGGAGGGCATGTAGAGCATGGAACACTGGGTGTTATACGAAAACAATGGACCATGGATCACCGCATCAAAAACTAATGATGTATTGTATGGTGACTACCATAACATAATAAAACTAAAAAAAAAAAAAAAAAAAGTAAATAAATAAATACAAAAAAACCTAAGATACTAGCTGGGCTTGAAAAAGGCATGGAAGTTATTAGAGAAACCCTTTCTGGAGAAATAAAAGAACTAAAATCTAACCAAGTTGAAATCAAAAAGGCGATTAATGAAGTGCAATAAAAAATGGAGGCTCTAACTGCTAGGATAAATGAGGCAGAAGAGAGAATTAGTGATATAGAAGATGAAACGATGGAAAATAAAGAAGCTGAGAAAAAGAGAGATAAACTACTACTCAATCACGAGGGCAGAATTCGAGAGACAAGTGATACCATAAGATGAAACAACATTAGAATAATTGGGATCCCAGAAGAAGAAGAAAGAGAGAGAGGGGCAGAAGGAATATTGGAGTAAACTACAGCAGAGAACTTCCCTAATTTGGGGAAGGAAACAGGCATCAAAATCAGGAGGCACAGAGAACCCCTCTCAAAATCAGTAAAAATAGGTCAACACCTCGACATCTAATAGTAAAACTTACAAGTCTCAGAGACAAAGAGAAAATCCTGAAAGCAGTTCGGGACAAGAGGTCTGTAACCTACAATGGTAGAAACATTAGATTGGCAACAGACCTATCCACAGAGACCTGGCAGGCCAGAAAGGACTGGCAGGATATATTCAGAGCACTAAATGAGAAAAATATGCAGCCAAGAATACTCTATCCAGCTAGGCTCTCATTGAAAATAGAAGGAGACATAAGCTTCCAGGACAAACAAAAACTAAAGGAATTTGCAAACACGAAACCAGCCCTACAAGAAATATTGAAAGGGGTCCTCTAAGCAAAGAGAGAGCCTAAAAGTAACATAGACCAGAAAGGAACACAGAAAATATACAGTAACAGTCACCTTACAGGAAATAGAACAGCACTAAATTCCTATCTTTCCATAGTTACCCTGAATGTAAATGGGCTAAATGCCCCAATCAAAAGACACAGGCTATCAGATTGGATAAAAAAACAAGACCCATCGATATGCTGTCTGCAAGAGACTCATTTTAGACCCAAAGACACCTCCAGATGGAAAGTGAGGAGGTGGAAAACCATTTACCATGCTAATGGACACCAAAAGAAAGCTGGGGTGGCAATCATTATATCAGACAAATTAGATTTAAGCCAAACACTGTAATAAGAGATGAGGAAGGACACTATATCCTACTTAAAGGGTCTATCCAACAAGAAGATCTAACAATGGTAAATATCTATGCCCCTAACACGGGAGCAGCCAATTATATAAGCCAATTAATAACAAAATCAAAGAACACATCAACAACAATACAATAATAGTGGGGGACTTTAACACCCCCCTCACTGAAATGGACAGATCATCTAAGCAAAAGATCAACAAGGAAATAAAGAGGTTAAGTGACACACTGAAACAAATGTGCTTCACAGACCTATTCAGAACATTCCATCCCAAAGCAACAGAATATACAGTCTTCTCTAGTGCCCATGGAACATTCTCCAGAATAGATCACATCCTAGGTCACAAATGAGGTCTCAACCAGTACCAAAAGATTGGGGTCATTCCCTGCCTATTTTCAGACCACAATGCTTTGAAACTAGAACTCAATCACAAGAGGAAAGTCAGAAAGAACTCAAATACGTGGAGGCTAAAGAGCATCCTACTAAAGAATGAATGGGTCAACCAGGAAATTAAAGAAGAATTAAAAACGTTCATGGAAACCAAAGAAAATGAAAACACAACTGTTGAAAATCTTTGGGATGCAGCAAAGGCAGTCCTAAGAGGAAAGTATATAGCAATACAAGCCTTTCTTAATGAACAAGAAAGGTCTCAAATACACAACCTAACCCTACACCTAAAGGAGCTAGAGAAAGAGCAGCAAATAACGCCTAAACCCAGCAGAAGAGAAATAATAAAGATCAGAGCAGAAGTCAATGAAACAGGAACCAAAAGAACAGTAGAACAGATCAACGAAACTAGGAGCTGGGTCTTTGAAAGAATTAACAAGATTGATAAACCCCTGTCCAGACTTATCAAAAAGAAAAGAAAAAAGACCCAAATAAATAACATCATGAATGAAAGAGGAGAGATCACAACAAACACCAAAGAAATACAAACAATTCTAAGAACATATTATGAACAACTATATGCCACCAAATTAAATCTTCCCAAAGATGTATCAACTACCAAAACTGAACCAGGAAGAAATAGAAAACCTGAACAGACTTATAACCACTAAGGAAATTGAAGCAGTCATCAAAAATCTCCCAACAAACAAGAGCCCAGGGACAGATGGCTTCCCAGGGGAATTCTACCAAACATTTCAAGAAGAATTAATACCTATCCTTCTGAAACTGTTCCAAAAAATAGAAATGGAAGGGAAACTTCCAAACTCATTTTATGAGGCCACTATTACCTTGGTCCCCAAACCAGACAAAGACCGTATCAAAAAGGAGAACTACAGACCAATATCCTTGATGAACATGGATGCAAAAATTCTCACCAAAATACTAGCCAATAGGATCCAACAGTACATTAAAAGGATTATTCACCACGACCAAGTGGGATTTATCCCTGGGCTGCAAGGTTGGTTCAACATCCACAAATCAATCCATGTGATACAATACATTAATAAAAGAAAGAACAAGAACCATATGATCCTCTCAAAGGATGCAGAAAAAGCATTTGACAAAGTACAGCATTCTTTCTTGATCAAAACTCTTCAGAGTATAGCAATAGAGGATATATACCTCAATATCATAAAAGCCATCTATTTAAAACCCACAGCAAAAAAAATAAAAATAAAAATAAAAATAAAACCCATAGCAAATATCATTCTCAATGGGGAAAACCTGAGAGCTTTCCCCCAAAGGTCAGGAACACAGCAGGGATGTCCACTATCACCACTGCTATTTGACATAGTATTAGATGTCCTAGGCACAGCAATCAGACAACAAAAAGAAATAAAGGCATCCAAATTGGCAAAGAAGAAGTCAAACTCTCACTCTTTGCAGATGATATGATACTTTATGTGGAAAACCCTAAAGACTCCACCCCAAAACTGCTAGAACTCATACAGGATTTCAGCAATGTGGCAGGATATAAAATCAATGCACAGAAATCAGTGGCATTCCTATACATCAACAAGACAGAAGAAAGAGAAATGAAGGAGTCGATCTCATTTACAATTCACCCAAAACCATAAGATACCTAGGAATAAATCTAACCAAAGAGGCAAAGGATCTGTACTCAGAAAACTATAAAATACTCATGAAAGAAATTAAGGAAGACACAAAGAA
>NW_022589790.1:2790305-2808986 GCF_004348235.1 Phoca vitulina
GAAAACTATAAAATACTCATGAAAGAAATTAAGGAAGACACAAAGAATTGGAAAAACGTTCCATGCTCATGGGTTGGAAGAACAAATATTGTGAAGATGTCAATGGTACCTAGAGCAATCTACACATTCAATGCAATCCCCATCAAAATACCATCCACTTTCTTCAAAGAAATGGAACAAATAATCCTAAAATTTGTATGGAACCAGAAAAGACCCCGAATAGCCAGAGGAATGTTGAAAAAGAAATGCAAATCTGGCAGCATCACAATTCCAGACTTCCAGCTCTATTACAAAGCTGTCATCATCAAGACAGTATGGTATTGGCACAAAAACAGACACATAGATCAATGGAACAGAATAGAGAGCCCAGAAATGGACCCTCAACTCTATGATCAACTAATCTTTGACAAAGCCAAAAAGAATGTCCAATGGAAAAATGACAGTCTCTTCAACAAATGGTGTTGGGAAAATTGGACAGCCACATGGAGAATGAAACTGGGCCATTTCCTTACACCACACACAAAAATAGACTCAAAATGGTGGAAAGACCTCAATGTGAGACAGGAGTCCATCAACATCCTAAAGGAGAACACAGGCAGCAACCTCTTCGACCCCAACCGCAGCCACTTCTTCCTAGAAACATCGCCAAAGGCAAGAGAAGCAAGGGCAAAAATGAACTATTGGGACCTCATCAAGATAAAAAGCTTTTGCACAGCAAAAGAAACAGTCAACAAAACCAAAAGACAACTAACGGAATGGGAGAAGATATTTGCAAATGACATATCAGATAAAGGGCTAGTATCCAAAATCTTTAAAGGACTTCTTAAACTCAACACCCAAAGAACAAATGATGCAATCAAGAAATGGGCAGAAGACACGAACAGACATTTTTCCAAAGAAGACATCCAAATGGCCAACAGACACATGAAAAAGTACTCCACATCACTTGGCATCAAGTAAATCCCAATCAAAACCTCAAATAGATACCACCTCACACCAGTCAGAATGGCTAAAATTAACAAGTCAGGAAATGACAGATGTTGGTGTGGATGTGGAGAAAGGGGAACCCTCCTATACTGTTGGTGGAATGCAGGCTGGTGCAGCCACTCTGGAAAACAATATGGAGGTTCCACAAAAAGTTGAAAATAGATCTCCCCTACGACCCAGCAATTGCACTACTGGGTATTTACCCCAAAGATACAAATGTGGGGATCCGAATGGGTACATCCACCCCAATGTTTATAGCAGCAATGTCCACAATTGCCAAACTGTAGAAAGACCCAAGATGTCCATTGACTGATGAATGGATAAAGAAGATGTGGTATTTATATCCAATGGAATATTATGCAGCCATCAAAAGGAATGATATCTTGCCATTTGCAACCACGTGGATGGAACTGGAGGGTATTATGCTGAGCGAAATAAGTCAATCAAGAAAGCTGTATCATATGGTCTCACTGATATGAGGAATTCTTTTTTTTTTTTTTTAAGATTTTATTTATTTATTTGACAGAGAGAGAGTTAGCGAGAGCAGGAACAGAAGCAGGGGGAGTGGGAGAGGGAGAAGCAGGCTTCCCGCTGAGCAGGGAGCCCAATGCGGGGCTCGATCCCAGGACCCTGGGATCATGACCTGAGCCGAAGGCAGACGCTTAACGGCTGAGCCACCCAGGCGCCCCTGATATGAGGAATTCTTAATCCCAGGAAACAAACTGAGGGTTGCCGGAGTGGTGGGGGGTGGGAGGGATGGGGTGCCTGGGTGATAGGCATTGGGGAGGGTATGTCCTATAGTGAGTGTTGCGAATTGTGTGAGACTGATGAATCACAGACATGTACCTCTCAAACAAATAATACATTATATTTAAAAAACAAAAAAGAAGAAGAAGTTAGCAGGAAGGGAAAATGAAGGGTTAAAATTGGAGGAGGAGACGAACCAGGAGAGAGTATGGACTCTGAGAAAGAAAATGAGGGTTCTAGAGGTGACGGGGTTGGGGAAATGGGTTAGCCTGGTGATGAGTATTAAAGAGGGCACATACTGAATGGAGCACTGGGTGTTATATGCAAATTATGAATCATGAACACTACATCAAAAACTAATGATGTAATGTATGGTGATTAACATAACATAATAAAATTAAGAAAAAAAAGAAAGCACCCAGTAAAAAAAAAAAAACAAACACAGCACATTGAGATACCACCTTACACAAGTTAGAATGACAAAAATGGACAAGGAAAGAAAAAACAAATGTTGTTATTTATTGCCATTGTTGGTGGGAATGGAAGTTGGTACAGCCACTTTGGAAAACAGTGTGGAAGTTCCTCAAAAAATTACAACTAGAGCTACCCTATGACCCAGCCATTGCATTCCTGCGTATTTACCCCAAAGACACAGATGTAGTGAAAAGAAGGGTCATATGCTCCCTAATGTTCATAGCAGCAATGTCCGCAATAGCCAAACTGTGGAACGAGCCAAGATGCCCTTCAACAGATAAACGGATAAAGAAAATGTGGTCCATGTATACAATGGAATACTCAGCCATCAGAAATGATGAATACCCAACTTTCACATCAACATGGATGTGACTGGAGGAGATTATGCTAAGTGAAATAAGTCAAGCAGAGAAAGTCAATTATCATATGGTTTCACTTATTTGTGGAACATAAGAAATAGCATGGAGACACTAGGAGAAGAAAGGGAAAAATGAAGGTGGGGAAATCAGAGGGAAAGATGAACCATGAGAGACTATGGGCTCTGATAAACAAAGAGGGTTTTAGAGGGGACGGGGTGGGGGATGGGTTAGCCCAGTGATGGGTATTAAGGAGGGTACGTACTGCATGGTGCACTGGGTGTTATAGGAAAACAATGGATCGTGGATCACCACATGAAAAACTAATGTATTCTATGGTGACTAACATAACATAATAAAAAAAGAAAAGAAAAGAAAAGACCCCGAATCTCCAAGGAAATGTTGAAAAAGAAAAACAAAATTGGGGGTGTCACATTGCCCGATTTCAAGCTATATTACAAAGCTGTGATCAACACGACAGCATGGTCCTGGCACAAAAACATATAGAGCAAAGGAACAGAATAGAGAGCCTAGATATGGACCCTCAACTCTATGGTCAAATAATCTTCTACAAAGCAGTAATAGATATGAAATGGCAAAAAGGCAGTTTCTTCAATAAATGGTGCTGGGTAAATTGGACAGTCACATGCAGAAGAATGAAACCCGACCATTCTCTAACACCATACACAAAGATAAACTCAAAATGGATGAAAGACCTCAATGTGAGGCAGGAATTCATCAAAATCCTAGAGGAGAACATAGGCAGTAACCTCTTCCACATCGCCCACAGCAACTTCTTTCAAGATACATCTCCAAAAGCTAGTGAAACAAAAGCAAAAATGAACTTTTGGGACTTCCTCAAGATAAAAAGCTTCTGCACAGCAAAGGAAACAGTCAACAAAACAAAGAAGCAACCCACAGAATGGGAGAAGATATTTGCAAATGACACTACAGATAAAGGGGTGGTATCCAAGATCTACACCCAAAAAACAAAGAATCAAGTCAAAAAATGGGCAGAAGACATGAACAGACACTTCTCTGAAGAAGACATACTAATGGCTAACAGACACGAAAAAATGTTCATCATCATTAGCCATCAGGGAAATTCAAATCAAAACCACATTGAGATACCACGTTACACCAGGTAGAATGGCAAAAATGAACAGGGCAAGAAACAAACGATGTTGGAGAGGTTGTGGAGAAAGGGGAACCCTCTTACACTGTTGGTGGGAATGCATGTTGGTACAGCCACTTTGGAAAACAGTGCGGAGGTGCCTCAAAAATTTAAATATAGAGCTACCCTATGACCCAGCAATTGCACTCCTGGGTATTTACTCCAAAGACACAGATGTAGTGAAAAGAAGGGCCATATGCACCCCAAAGTTCATAGCAGCAATGTCTGCAATAACCAAAATGTGGAAAGAGCCCAGACGCCCTTCAACAGATGAATGGATAAAGAAGATGTGGTCCATATATACAATGGAATATTACTCAGCCATCAGAAAGGATGAATACCCAACTTTTACATCCACATGGATGGGACTGGAGGAGGTTATGTTAAGTGAAATAAGTCAAGCAGCAAAAGTCAATTATCATATGGTTTCACTTATTTGTGGAATATAAGGAATAGCATGGAGGATATTAGAAGGAAGGGAACAATGAAGGGGGGGCGGATCAAAGGGAGAGATGAACCATGAGAGACTATGGACTCTGAGAAACAAACGGAGGGTTTTAGAGGGGAGGGGGTGGGGCGATGGGTTAGCCCAGTGATGGGTATTAAGGAGAGCACGTACTGCATGGTCACTGTCTGTTATACAAAAACAATGAGTCTTGGATCACTACATCAAAAACTAATGATGTATTGTATGGTGACTAACATAACACAATAAAATCAAATTAAAGAAAAATAAAATAAAACCCTCAGTTTGTTTCTGCTATAAACATTGGGATGCATATGCCCTTTGGGTTAAAATTCTTGTGTTCTTTGCATAAAACCTAGTAGTGCAATTGCTGGATCACACAGTAGTTCTATTTTTAACTTTTAAGGAACTTCCATACTGCTTTCCACGGTTGATGCAACAGTTTGCATTCCCATCAACAGGTCAAGAGGTTTCCCCTTTCTCCAAATCTTCCCTAGCACCTGTTGTTTCTTGTGTTGTTAATTTTAGCCATTCTGACATGTGTGAGATGATATCTCATAGAATTTTTGATTTGTATTACCTTGATGATGAATGATGTTGAACATCTTTTCATGTGTCTGTTGGCTATCTGTATGTCTTCTTTGGAAAAATGCCTATTCATGTTACCTTCCCATTTTTTAATGGGGTTATTTTTCAGGGGTCTTGAGTTTGATATTTTCTTTTTTTTTTTTTTTAAAGAAAAATGTTTTTCTTTCTTTTTTTTTTTTTTTAAGATTTTAGTTATTTATTTGACAGAGAGAGAGAGAGAGATAGCGAGAGAAGGAACAGCAGGGGTTTTGGGAGAGGGAGAAGCAGGTTTCCACTGAGCAGGGAGCCCGATGTGGGACTTGATCCCAGGACCCTGAGATCAGGACCTGAGCCGAAGGTAGACTCTTAATGACTGAGCCACCCAGGCGCCCCTGATATTTTCTTTATAGATTTTGAATACTAGCCCTTTATCTGTAATGTCATTTGCAAATATCTTTTCCCATTCCACAGTTTGCCTTTTAGTTTTGTTGATAATTTTGTTTGCTGTGTGGACGCTGTTTATTTTCATAAAATATCAATAGATTATTTTTGCTTTTGCTTCTCTTGCCACTAGAGACATATCTAGAAATAAATTGCTTGCCAATGTCAAAGAGATGATAGCCTGTGTTCTCGTCTAGGATTTTTTTTTTTATTATGGTTTCACATCTCACATTTAGGTCTTCTATCCACTTTGAATATATTTTTATGTATGGTATAAGAAAGTGGTCCATATTCATTCATTCGTACATTACTGTCCAGTTGTCCTAACATTTTTTGAAGAGACTTTCTTTTTCCCCATTACATATTCTTTCCCACTTTGGTGAAGACTAATTGATCATATAGTTGTGGGTTCATTTTTAGGTTTTCTAGTCTGTTCCACTGATCTATGTATCAGTTTTTTTGCCAGTACATGTTGTTTTGATCACTGCACTTAAAGTCTGAAACTGTGATGCCTACAACTTTGGTTTTCTTTTTCAAGGTTCTTTGGCTGTTTGGGGTTTTCTAATAAATATTTTAGGATGGTTTGTTCTAGCTCAGTGAAAGGTGCTGGTAACATTTTGATAGGGATTGCATTAAATGTAGTTTGCTTTGGGTAGTATAGACATTTTAACAATATTTGTTCTTCCGATCCATGAGCATGGAATGTTGTTCCACATCTTTGTGTCATCTTTAATTTATTTCATTAATTTTTTATAGAGTTCAGAGAACAGATCTTTCAACTTTTTGGATAAGTTTACTCCAAGGTACCTTACTTACTTACTTGCTCATTCATTCATTCATTCATTCATTCATTATTGGAACTGTAAATGGCTTTGATTCCTTAATTTATTTGTGCTGTTTCATTATTGGTGTATAGAAATGCAACACATTTCTTTTTTTTTTTTTAAGATTTTATTTATTTATTTGACAGAGAGAGACACAGCGAGAGAGGGAACACAAGCAGGGGGAGTGGGAGAGGGAGAAGCAGGCTTCCCACCGAGTGGGGAGCCCGATGCGGGGCTTGAACCCAGGACCCTGGGATCATGACCTGAGCCGAAGGCAGATGCTTAACGACTGAGCCACCCAGGCGCCCCGAAATGCAACACATTTCTGTATATTGATTTTATACCTGTGACTTTTTTGGATTCATGTATCCCATTCTACCAATTTTTTGGTGGAGACTTTGGGTTTTCTACATAGAATATCATGTCTTCTGTGATGAGCAAAAGTTTGACTTCTTCCATACCAATTTGGATGCCTTTTATTTTTTTTTGTTGTCTGACTGCTGAGGCTAGGACTTCCAGTACTATGTTGAACAATGTGTTGAGAGTGGAAATCCCTGTCATGGTCCCGACATTAGGGGAAAAGTTTGAGTGTTTCCCCATTGAGGATGATATGAACTGTGGATCTTTCGTATATGACATTTACGATGTTGTAGTATGTTACTTGTTTCCCTACTTTCTTGAAGGTTTTTTTTTTTTTTTATCAAGAATGGATGCCCTATTTTGTCAAATGCATTTTCTGCATCTATTGAGGGGTTCATATGGTTCTTTTCCTTTCTTTTATTCATGTGGTGTATCATGTTGATTTGCAGATATTGAACCACACCAGCAGTCCAGGAATAAATCCCATTTGATCATTGTGAATAATTCCTTTAATGTGCTGTTGAATTCCATTTGCTAGTATTTTATTGAGATTTTTTGCATCCATGTTCATCAGGGATATTGGTCTGTAATTCTCCTTTTTAATGGGATCTTTGCCTGGTTTTGGAATCAAGGTAATGCTGGCCTCATAGAATGAGTTTGGAAGTTTTCCTTCCATTTCTATTTTTTGGAACAGTTTCAGAAGAACAGGTTTTAACTCATCTTTAAATGTTTGGTGGAATTTCCCTGGGAAGCCATCTAATCCTGGACTCTTGTTTTTTGGGAGATTTTTTATTACTGATTCAATTTCTTTGCTGATTATAGAACTGTTCAAATATTCTATTTCTTCCTGTTTCAGTTTTGATAATTTATATGTTTCCAGGAATTTATCATTTCATCCAGATCGCCCAATGATTTGACATATACTTACTCATAATATTTTCTTATAATTGTATGTATTTCTGTGGTGTTGGTTGTGATATCTCCTCTTTCATTCAGGATTTTAATCATTTGTGTCTTTTTTCTTTTCTCTTTGATATCTCTGGTTAGAGGATTATGAATGTCATTAATTCTTTCAAATAACCAGATTCAACAAGGTCCTGCTTACATCCCAAAAGCCCATAATTCCATTTGTAATGGTCTATTCCCCTTAGATCATCACTATCCAGCTCCTCACCCTCACTCACCTGATCTCCATACCTCCAATGTTGCTCTTCTCCAATTGATTCCCACTGATTTAACTTTTCTACAATCCAAGTGTGGTCATTTTATTATCATTTGTAAATACCTGGGTCACAAAAAGGCAAGAAATGAGGCTAAAGTGAAGCAGGAAGGGGGCGCTATTAGGACATTTCTCTCCTGCTTGGTCAACCACCTGAACTTTGCTCATGGTGTTCCTTTTCTGTGGCATCATGTCCTTGCTTCTTGAGCAAAAGCCATGGTCTCAGCCTCCAGTACTCATATGAAGGTAACATCTAGTCACCATTCAACACTGTGATCTAGGGTCTCCATTCAGCCTCTTTGTTTGGCTGAACTCACTGTAATAGGTAGAACTGATGTGTCCTGATCAGCTGCACCCTTTCCACATGAGCCTCAAAGCAATTTATGTATTTTATTATAACTCTTTGCACAAACTACACCTACAGATTATATTCCTCAGGGATAGTAGATTTGTTATTTATATGTTAAATTCACTTAGCTATTAGTTATTTTTTAATTATAGCATAAGGCATGTTTTTTGAGTAAATGAAGGACTCAAAGTTTGATGTTCTTCCTCTGCTTGTTTGTACAATAAGTTACATACTTCAAATTTCAGCTCCAATACCACCTTATGCTGGAAAGCTTCCCTAAGCCCTCCTTCTTGGGGTTGTTTTTCCCACAATACTTTCTACCACAATGGGCTAATTATTTCAGAGAAGGTAACAGCCACTGGATGTCTTCGGGTTTGGAACCTAAAGAACAAAATCACCCTAATTAAACACAGGCCAACACCTGGATTGTTGCAGTAATGATCAGCCATGTTAACTTGGCTACAATTTCCAAGATTTGTCACTTACACTGCCACCATGCAGCCAGGACACATTTTTAAAATAGACAGAAGTTTGATCCTTTATGTTTTATCCTTAAGTAATTTCAAATTTATCTAAAGTTAGTATGAATAATAATAGTACAATTAACACTCATATATCTTTGCCTAGATTCTCCTATAAGTTTATACCCCATTTGGTTTATCACCTCTCTCTCCATCTCTCTTTCATCAGTTACACAGCTTATGATCTTTGTTTCCAAATATTTCATTATGTATTTTTTAAGAATATGAATATTCAGAAAAATGTAACATGGCTACAATACAATTATACAAATATTCTGAATGCAGAAGTGTAAAAAGGAAGAGCTTTCCAGTTTATTCCTTCAAAAGGGACAAATACGTGATGGCACATCATGTTATAAGAATCTGAAGAAAAACGTTGATATAAGGTCCTAAAGTTTTAATTTGTAGAGTGAAGAAAAAAAAAAACAGTACAAATATTGCCTACTTCATAGTTTCCTGTAAAACAGACCCCAAATTCAACATTTTTTTTAGAGCCCTTGTGACATCCTTATTCCTAAGACTATAAATTAAAGGATTCAGAACAGGAGTGAGTATGGTATAAAAGAGAGATACAATCATGTCCTTCTCAGGGGTGTGGTAGGAGGTGGGAAGCATGTTGTTATAGATGGCAGTCCCATAGAAGAGGATGACCACCATCATGTGGGAAGAACAAGTGGCAAAGGCCTTCTTCCGTCCCTCTGCTGAGTTCATCCTGTGGATGGTGAAGAGGATGAAAGAATAGGAGCTTGAAATGACTGTCACAGGGATGAGGAGCATGAGGACACAACACAGGTACATGAGTGTCTCATAGAGGGAAGTGTCTGAGCAGGAAAGCTTCATTACAGCAGGGACCTCACAGAAGAAATGGTGGATCACCCGGGATCTGCAGAAGGGGAAGGTCATGGTGATGGGTGTGAGCATAAATCCATCCACAGATCCCAGAAGCCAGGAGGAAGACACCAAGAGGAGACACACCCTATGGTTCATGAGGATAGGATAACGGAGTGGATGGCAGATGGCCACATAGCGGTCATAGGCCATGGCAGCAAGAAGAAAAAATTCTGAACCTCCTAGTGTCAGATAGAGAAACATCTGCATCCCACACTCAGGGGCTGAGATCTGTTTCACACCCATGACCTGGTCCATGAGCATCTTGGGCACAGTGACAGAAATGTACATCACATCCATGAGAGACAACTGGGTGATAAAAAAGTACATGGGGTTATGAAGGTGAGCATCACAGTGGATCAGAAGGATCAGGATGGTGTTTCCAGACAAGGCCATCAGGAAAACCACGAAAATGACCACACAAAGAAGAGTTGGGTGTTTGGATTGACTGAAGAGTCCCACTAGGACAAAATCTGATCGTCCAGTATGGTTGACCACCCAAGTGGTATTATACATTGGATTTCACCAGGATCACCAAGGAGAGTTGTGGAGTTAATAGATCACTCATGGGATATGACCACCTGAAAAAAAATGTTTAGTGAACTTGTGTGTGTGTGTGTGTTGTCATGTTTATACACAGCAACCATGTGTGTTAATACAGGGAAATTCCAAGGACCTGTAAATTGTAGGATTATAAGTTACCTGTAATTGAACAAATTTACTAGAAATCTAGGAATTCACATAGTCAGTCAAAAATATTGGTACCTTAGGGCACCTGGGTGGCTCAGTTGGTTAAGCCTCCAACTCTTGACCAGGGCATGATCTCAGGGTCATGAGATCCAGCCCCGTGCTAGGATCAACACTCAGCAGGGAGTCTGCATGAGATTCTTTTTCTCCCTCTCCCTCTGCCCCTCCCCCCTGCTCCCTTTGTCTCTCTGTAAAAAAAATAAATAAATCTTTAAAAAAATATTGGTACCTTAATAATTCCACTACTGGTTATGCATTTCCCCAAATAAAGCAAAAACACTAATATATGGACTTCTGTTTATTTTATTTTTTTTCAAACTTCATGTGATCTCTTAAAGTTTTTATTTAAACTCCAGTTATTTGGCATACAGTGTAATATTGGTTTCAGGTACACAATATAGTGATTCAACACTTCCATACAATACCTGGTGCATACCAGAACATGTGTACCCTTTAATTCCCATCACCTATTTAACCTATTCCCCTTCCATGTCCCTTTGGTAACCATCAGTTTGCTCTATTTTACTTCTCTCTCTCTTTTTTCCCTTTGTTTTTTGTTTAGCTTATTAAATTCCACATAGAAGTGAAATCATATGTCATTTGCCTTTCTCTGATTGACTTATTTTGCTTAGCATTATACTGTCTAACTTCATCCATGACCATGCAAATGGCAAGATTTCATTCTTTCTTATGGCTAATATTCCATTGTATATTTATATATGCACCTCTATTCTTATCACAGCATTATTCACAATAATCAAGATATGGAAACAATCTAATTGCCCATTGATAGATGAATGGATTAGAAAAAAGTGGTGTGTGTGTGTATATTCCATACAGACAGTGAAATATCATGCAGCCATAAAATCCATAACATTGTGCCCATTGTTACAACACAATGGGCATAGATGGTATTATGCTAAATGAAATAAGTCAGACTGATAAAGACAAATACCACATGACCTCACTCCCATATGTGGAATGTAAAAAGAGAAATGAGTGGAAAAAAAAAAAAAGCAGAATCAGATCTGTAAATACAGAGAAGTAACTGATGGTTGCCAGAGAAGAAAGTGGTGGAGCAGTGACAAAATGAGTGAAGAAGATTGGGAGATACTGTCTTCCCATTATAAAATAAATAAGTCCCAGGAATATAAGGCTCAGCATAGGGAATATAGTCCATGACATTGAATTTTTTATTTTATTTTTGTATTTTTTCTTCATTCATTTTTATTTTTTTTAAAATTTGAGTATAGTTTACAATGTTCCATTAACAAGTTCATTCACCATGCTATGTTCATCACAAATATAACTACCATCTGTCCCATTACATTGCTATTACAATATCATTAACTATATTCTTTATGTTCTTTTTATTCCTGTGACTTATCATTCCATAATTGGGGGCCTGTATCTCCTTCTCCCCTTCACCCATTTTGTCTCACTCTTCATCACCCTGATAATGTTTTGTGACAGATGGTAGTTACACTTGTGAGCATATAATAACTTTTAATCAGAGAGGGAAACAAACCATGAGAGACTCTTAACTCTGGGAAACTGAGGGTTGCTGGAGGGGAGGTGGGTGGGGGTATGCGGTAACTGGATGATGGGTATTAAGGAGGGCATGTGATGTGATGTGCACAGGGTGTTATATGCAACTTACAAATTATTGAACACTGCATCTGAAACTAATGATGTACTATATGTTGGCTAATTGAATTTAAATTAAAAAAGGATATTGGTAACTTATAATATTTCCACAGTTCAAGGTTTTGAGAATTCCTGATGATAGTGTTTATCAATGAGTATGGAATATTGCACAATCACTGCCCTTTGAAAACATAGAAAGGGAATCATTTAAAAAAAGAATAAAACCCCTTATTTCTATAGTTTTTTGTTATGGAAGTCAAAATGGAATCAACCTACATGGTTTAAGGATCCAACTGGACCTTAAAAACTGTTAGAGATATATTCCAGGTACAAAAGATTTAGAAAGTAACTGAAACATGATTTGGGGGATAATCATACCAAAAGTTTGAATCTCCTTTGTGATGCTCTGTGTTTGTGTGGAGTAAGCCATGCATCCACGGGAACAGATGGGGTCCTCACCAATGGTCAGCACCTTAGATATCCTAGGAACGTCAATTTAGGAGTCCATACTTTGAGTCTGGACTATGACTGTGGGTCCAGGTTATCCTCTATCCACCATTCTTTTGACCACTTTACATAAAAAGAGGATAATAAAGTTAGGTCTAAATTATGTTCAGTGTTAAATTATGTAAAATAATAAAAGTGTTTAAACATTATCAGTTACAGATGAGTAAGTACATATATTGTTAAAGAGTTAAGATCTACAATTATTATTATACAGATTCTGTGTAGGAGATGGCTGTTACCACTTTTGTTTTATGATATAAGATGAATTACTCCTGTTTGCCAGTTTTAGTATCTATTCATACACATAAGGATTTGGATTTGATAATTTCTGTAGTCAGAGAATATATAATATAATATAATATAATATAATATAATATAATATAATATAATATAATATATATGTGTATATAATATAATAATAATAATATATCTTATTTTATATATCTATATATCTATCTCTATCTCTATCTTATTTTAACTCTATTTAAACAGATCTTTAAGGAGAATCCTACCTTAATTTTGTCTATATAGCATCTCCAACTTCATTTACATAAAGCTCCTACCATTTATTCTAAATTTAAGGGGAGAGAGCTAGCATTTAGAAGATCATTTTCATTTACAAGACAAGTCTTTAGTTGATTTCACAAGCATCATCTACTTTATTGTCTGTAGTAACCAATTTTTCATGGAAACTGAGAGCAGAGAGAAAAACTGAACAACAATGAATTGTTTCTGACTCAAACTCAATTCCCCTTCCTGTGTCTAGCTACTCAAAGCTTACATGTGTGTTAAGTACTAAAGACAAATAAAATAAATTTGAATTTGGTTACAGTGAAAGAGGTCACAGTCTGTGTATTCAAGCAAAATAGTGTGTGTGTGTGTGATTTAAAGTATAATTTTAAAATAGCTCAAAATAAAAAAGAACAATAGAAAAATACATCTGTCCTTTCTGAAAAGAATCAGTAATAACTTCTTTTACTTTTTCTCTTATGGATATTAAAGTTTTACAACTTTTCGGTTTCTGAAATGTTAAATTTTAAAAGTCCTTACCAACATAAAAAGAAATATTGACTCTTCTGTCTAGGAAAAGTTTAGAAGTGGTTTCAAATCAGGGATATTTCAGGAATAATCACTAATTTTCAAAATATTCTATGCTTTTATAATGATTCCAAAGAGTAATTACAATATTCAACTTATTAAGAGTCCCTAGTTCTTGGATGCTAAAGCAGTAGACAACACTGAAAATTAATTTAATGCCGTAATATAAATATCCAACAAATCTGATACACATTGCATTAAAAATATAATCTGTGAAATTCCACACCTAATGGTAGATGAAAGCTGACCTCCGTGCAAAATTAAAACAGTCCAATAAAAGCAAAACATTCTCCTTTCTGAGTCAATATTTGTGGTGAAAATGAAACAAATCTTTATTGCAATTTAGTAAAAGAGAATGCCTGGGATCAAGCTACACTGAACAGCCCACCTGGCACACCAGAGAGACAAAGGAATGCTGTCTGTACCATGTAAGGTAATTAACCTTATTTTTCTGTATTATTTTTTCTATATCATTTTTTCTTTTTCTATATTATTTTTCTGTATCCAATTTATTGAGTTTAATATAAACAGAACAGTGCACTACTTAATTTGAAGAGTTATTAATGGTGGTGGTATAATAACATCAAATTTTTATTTGAAGCTGACAGCAGATTTTTTCTATTGCTTTACCATATTTTATCTTCCCCAAGAGTTATTTTACTCATCTTATTTTCTCCTTTGACAAATTAAATAATTCAGATTCTGAGGTCATTTGCCTAGCATCACATAATATACCTGGGAGAGGACTTGTGTCTCTATTCAGATGCTGGGGCCCAGAACTCAAAATGCTATCCTAGCTTTCTAGAACATTATCTTCCCTCCACAGCCTACAATTTGGGTATAATCCCTTACTGTCAGTTATATCTAAGAAACATAAATATAATTGAGACATTTGTTTCACTTTTCTAACTATCAGAAATAATTCCCACCCAAAGTAAAATCAGCCTCATTTCTTTTGTAAAATTTCAGCCTCAAGAAAACAAACACATCATCCAATAATATAGGAGGAATATGTACTCTTTTGCCCATACATAATGGAAATAAAAATCCATTTCCTAGTACGTTGAAGTAAGTTATTGTTACATGAAAGATTCAATTTAAAAAAGGCTCCTCTTGATGAGCACAGAGAAATGTATAGAATTGTCAAATATATATGTGTATATATATTCCACTATATATATATATAACACTGTATGTTAATTATACTTGAATTAAAAATCATATTTGCTTTTACTCATAAAAATAGGCTAAAATGAGGAAATATGGTCAAGAATTAATAGCATGTATCAAAAGGAGAACAAGTTGAAAACAATAATTACCCTTTTGCTCCTACAGTTCTTTCTATATGATTGAACTCAGCATCAGATGTTGCTGCAGCTCTTATCCACCTGAAAAATGGAGTGTGGCCATGGTTAACAGTATAAAGATAAACAAGACAGTGACATCATCCTGGTTTTACTATGCCTATTATGGGAGTTGATGAGGTTTGCTATTGAAAAATTCCTTTTGGGACTTTGAAGAATGCAATTAAGAGACCTAACAACAACAGAAAGATAATAGGTAACTATGTTGCACTGTTCTGTTTCTCTCTTCATGTCTTTTTAAAATCTTTTCTTATTATTAACTGGAAATCTTAGCCAATATTAACAGTAATCTCAAATTTCACCATCATCAATAACATCTTATATGTGAAATAGATGCCAGGCTTTATGTGGCCTTAGCCTTTTCTATATTATAATATATTTTTCTTACATTGTGTATATCTATCACCACTTAATTTCAAGAGTATTGTATGAGGTATTGGTATAGTTCTCTTGTCTTTCACTGATGCAGCATCTGAGGCTCAAAAACTAAATGATGTATCAACATCTTTTATATAGGAATTTTGAGAAAAGATGGCATAGGAGTAGGGGACCATATTCCAACTGGTCCCCGGAATTGAGCTGGATATCTACCAGACCACTCTGAGCACCCATGAAATCAGCCTGAGATGTAAGAAGATCTGGATCTCTACAAACAGAATATCGCAGTTGGTTTCAAGGTAGGAAGCTGGGAGCTGTGATTCCAGGGACAGATATCAGATGATAAACGGCAGCAGGAGGGAGCCTGGCCATGGGGATTGTACACCGACAGTGAGCGACAACCTGGCGTGCTGGGGATGGGCACAGCCTCGAAGACCAGTAGCGGCTGGGAAAGGACTTTAAGGCAGCCCCCAGGATGGAAACGCAGAGTGGCGGGGTTGCACAGGTGAACTGGGAGCGGCTGGCGGTTTTAGAAGCAGGAAGGGCAGAGACATGCCCCGACTTGGAGGCAGGACTGGGGGTGCTCTGGAGGGGCACACAACCCAGGATGCTGCAGTTTATAGCAGCATGGACAGAAATGGAGACAGTGTGGCCTGGAGAGCTCACTGAAGAACAGACTGCGGTCTCTCTGCTCTGAGGCAGAGGGTTGGAAATGGTCTCTTCTGCTCTAACTCTCAGAAGAGACGCAGAAAGTCACCAGGGAAAGCCGCCAGAGAACAAAAGCCCCCAAAAACTGGTTCCCACTGAGTCCATCCTCCACCACAGGGGGGCAGGGCAACTCTGCCCAAACAGGGTTGCCTGAGTAACAGCACCGCAAGCCCCTCCCCCAGAAGACAGGCTGGGAAAACAAGAGGCCAGTAACTCTAAGGTCCCTAGAAAACAAGTGCATCTTGCTTGGGTTGTGATCAATAATTTGGACTCTATATATTCCCTCATCCACCCATCAACAGAATAACTAGGAGGAGGAGCCCCCAAAATAGAAAAGACTCAGAGATTATGACTTATGCTGCAGATTTACAAATGGATGCAGATATAACCAAGATATTGGAGACGGAATTCAGGCTAGCAATTGTGAAGACAATAGCTAGAATGGAGAAATCTATTAATGGCAACATAGAGTCTCTCAGGGCAGAAATGAAAGCTGAATTGGCAGAATTTAAAAATGGAGATCCAAACTAATCTAGATAATCTAACAGCTAGAGTAAGTGAGGCAGAAGAACGAATCAGTGACCTGGAAGACAATTTAATAGATAAAAAGGGAAAAGAGGAGGCCAGGGAAAAACAACTCAGAATCCATGAAAACAGAATCAGAGAAATAAGTGACACCATGAAGCATTCCAGTGTCAGAATTATTGGAATCCTGGAGGGGGTGAAGAGAGAGAGAGAGGACTAGAAGATATATTTAAGCAAACTGTAGCTGCAAACTTCCTTAATCTGGGGAATGAAACAAACATTCTTGTCCTAGAGGCAGAGAGGACCCCTCCTAAGATCAAGGAAAACAGGCCAACACTCCGGCATGGAATAGTAAAACTTGCAAATCTTAGAATCAAGGAAACCATCTTTTTTTTTTTTTTTTAATTTTTTTATTGTTATGTTAATCCCCATCATTACATCATTAGTTTTAGATATAGTGTTCCATGATTCATTGTTTGTGCATAACACCCAGTGCTCCATGCAGAACGTGCCCTCCTCAATACCCATCACCAGGCTAACCCATCCTCCCACCACCTCCCCTCTAGAACCCTCACTTTGTTTTTCAGAGTCCATCGTCTCTCATGGTTCTTCTCCCCCTCCGATTTCCCCCCCTTCATTCTTCCCCTCCTGCTACATTCTTCTTCTTCTTTTTTTCTTTCTTAACATATATTGCATTATTTGTTTCAGAGGTACAGATCTGAGATTCAACAGTCTTGCACAATTCACAGCGCTTACCAGAGCACATACCCTCCCCAGTGTCCATCACCCAGTCACCCCATCCCTCCCACCCCACCCCCCACTCCAGCAACCCTCAGTTTGTTTCCTGAGATTAAGAATTCCTCATATCAGTGAGGTCATATGATACATGTCTTTCTCTGTTTGACTTATTTCGCTCAGCATAATACCCTCCAGTTCCATCCACGTCGTTGCAAATGGCAACATCTTATTCCTTTTGATGGCTGCATAATATTCCATTGTATATATATACCACCTCTTCTTTATCCATTCATCTGTTGATGGACATCTTGGCTCTTTCCACAGTTTGGCTATTGTGGACATTGCTGCTATAAACATCAGGGTGCACGTAGCCTTTCGGGTCCCTACTTTTGTATCTTTGGGGTAAATACCCAGGAGCGCAATTGCTGGATCATACGGTAGCTCTATTTTCAACTTTTTGAGGAACCTCCATACTGTTTTCCAGAGTGGCTGCACCAGCTTGCATTCCCACCAACAGTGTAGGAGGGTTCCCCTTTCTCCGCATCCCCGCCAACATCTGTCATTTCCTGACTTGTTAATTTTAGCCATTCTAACTGGTGTGAGGTGGTATCTCATTGAGGTTTTGATTTGGATTTCTCTGATGCTGAGCGATGTTGAGCACTTTTTCATGTGTCTGTTGGCCATTTGGATGTCTTCTTTGGAAAAATGTCTGTTCATGTCTTCTGCCCATTTCTTGATTGGATTCTTTGTTCTTTTGGTGTTGAGTTTGATGAGTTCTTTATAGATTTTGGATACTAGCCCTTTATCTGATATGTCATTTGCAAATATCTTCTCCCATTCTGTCAGTTGTCTTTTGGTTTTGTTGACTGTTTCCTTTGCTTTGCAAAAGCTTTTTATCTTGATGAAGTGCTAATAGTTCATTTTTGCCCTTGCTTCCCTTGCCTTTGGTGATGTTTCTAGGAAGCAGTTGCTGCGGCTGAGGTCGAAGAGGTTGCTGCCTGTGTTCTCCTTTAGGATTTTGATGGACTCCTGTCTCACATTGAGGTCTTTCAACCATTTGGAGTCTGTTTTTGTGTGTGGTGTAAGGAAATGGTCCAGTTTCATTCTTCTGCATGTGGCTGTCCAATTTTCCCAACACCATTTGTTGAAGAGACTGTCTTTTTTCCATTGGACATTCTTTCCTGCTTTGTCAAAGATTAGTTGACCATAGAGTTGAGGGTCCATTTCTGGGCTCTCTATTCTCTTCCATTGATCTATGTGTCTGTTTTTGTGCCAGTACCATACTGTCTTGATGATGACAGCTTTGTAGTAGAGCTGGAAGTCTGGAATTGTGATGCCGCCAGCTTTGCTTTTCTTTTTCAACATTCCTCTGGCTATGCGGGGTCTTTTCTGGTTCCATACAAATTTTAGGATTATTTGTTCCATTTCTTTGAAGAAAGTGGATGGTATTTTGATGGGGATTGCATTGAATGTGTAGATTGCTCTAGGTAGGATTGACATCTTCACAATATTTGTTCTTCCAATCCATGAGCATGGAACGTTTTTCCATTTCTTTGTGTCTTCCTTAATTTCTTTCATGAGTATTTTATAGTTTTC
>NW_022589790.1:2818986-2864292 GCF_004348235.1 Phoca vitulina
GAGACGAAATCCAGGTCTCCTACTCCTCCGCCATCTTGCTCCGCCCCCTCATCATCAAGGAAACCATCTTAAGGGCAGTTAGGGGGCAGAGATTCCTTACGTACAGAGGGAGGAACATCAGAATAACGTCAGACCTATCCACAGAGACCTGGCAAGCCAGAAAGGCGTGGCAAGATATATTCAGGGTACTAAAGGAGAAGAACATGCAGCTAAGAATACTTTATCCAGCAAGGCTGTCATTTAGAATGGATGGAGAGACAAGGAGCTTCCAAGACCGGCAGAAATTGAAAGAATATGTGACCACTTAGCCGGCCCTGCAAGAAATATTAAAGGGGGTTCAATAAAAGGAGAAAGACCCCAAGAGTGATATGCAACAGAAATTTACAGGGACAATCTAAAAAACAGCGTCTTCACAAGGAACATGATGACAATTAATTCATATCTTTCAATAATCACTCTCAACGTGAATGGTCTAAATGCTCCCATAAAATGGAACAAGGTTGCAGATTGGATAAAAAGACAGGACCCATCCATATGCTGTCTACAAGAGACTCATTTTCAACCTAAAGATACATCCAGACTGAAAGGGACGGGATGGATATTCATCTTCCATGACAGCAGACCTCAAAAGAAAGCTGGGGTAGCAATTCTTGTATCACACAAATTAGATTTTAAACTAAAGTCTGTAGGTAGAGACACAGAAGGACACTATATCATTCTTAAAGGGTCTATCCAACAAGAAGATCTAACAATTGTAAATATCTATGCCTCCAACATGGGAGCAGCCATCTAGATGAGGCAACTGTTAACCAAAATAAAGAGTTATAGTGATAAAAATATGTTAATTTTAAGAGACCTCATTACTCCACTCTCAGCAATAGATCATAAATCAATAAGGAAACAAGAGCTTTGAATGATACACTGGACGAGATGGACCTTATAGATATATACAGAACATTCCACTCTAAAACAACAGAATACTCATTCTTCTCGAGCGCGCATGGAACTTTCTCTAGAATAGACCACATACTGGGTCACAAATCAGGTCTCAACCGATACCAAAAGATTAAGATTATTCCCTGCATGTTGTCAGACCACAATGTTTTAAAACTGGAACTCAATCACAAGACAAAATTTGGCAGAAATTCAAACACTTGGAAGCTAAAGACCACTCTGCTCAAGAACGTTTGGGGCAACCAGGAAATCAAAGAACTTAAACAATTCATGGAAATCAATGAGAACAAAAACACATTGGTCCAAAACCTATGGGATACTGCAAAGGCGCTCCTAAGGGGGAAATACATAGCCATTCAAGCTTCACTCAAAAAAAACCAGAAAAATCCCGAATTCACCAACTAACTCTACACCTTAAAGAACTAGAGAAAAAGTACCAAATGATGCCTAAGCCACACATTAGAAGAGAAATAATTAAAGGTAGAGCAGAGATCAGGGCGCCTGAGTGGCTCAGTCGGTTAAGTGGCTGCCTTCGGCTCAGGTCATGATCCCAGAGTCCTGGGATCGAGCCCCGCATTGGGTTCCCTGCTCAGTGGGAGAGCCTGCTTCTCCGTCTTCCTTAGCCTGCTCTGCCTACTTGTGCTCTCTATCTCTCTGTCAAATAAATAAATAAAATCTTAAAAAAAAAAAGACGAGAGCAGAGATCAATGACTTGGAAAACAGAAACACAGTAGATCAGATCAACAAAACAAGAAGTTGGTTCTTTGAAAGAATTAATAAGATCGATAAACCACTGGTCAGACTTATCCAAAAGAAAAGAGAAAGGACCCAAATTAATAAAATTATGAATGAAAGGGGAGAGATCACGACTAACACCAAGGAAATAGAAACAATTATTAGAAATTATCATCAACAACTATATGCCAATAAACCGAGCAATCTGGATGAAATGGAGGCCTTCCTCAAAACCTATAAGCTGCCAAGATTGAAACAGGAAGAAATTGACAACCTGAATAGGCCAAAAACTGGTAAGGAGATGGAAGCAGTGATCAAAAACCTCCCAAAAAACGAGTCCAGGGCCTGATGGATTCCCTGGGCAATTCTACCAAACATTCAAAGAGGAAATAATACCTCTTCTACTGAAGCTGTTTCAAAAAATAGAAACAGAAGGAAAACTTCCAAACTCATTCTGTGAGGCCAGCATTACCTTAATCCCGAAACCAGGCAAAGACCCCATCAAAAAGGAGAATTTCAGACCGATATCCCTGATGAATATGGATTCCAAAATCCTCAACAAAATCCCAGCTAATAGGATCCAACAATACATTAAAAGGATCATCCACCACGACCAAGTGGGATTTATCCCCAGGATACAAGGGTGGTTCAACATTTGCAAATCAATGTGATAGAATACATTAATAAGAGGAGAGAGAAGAGCCATATGGTCCTCTCAATGGATGTAGAAAAAGCATTTGACAAAATACAGCATCCTTTCCTGATTAAAACTCTTCAGAGTATAGGGATAGAGGGAACATTCCTCAAGTTCATAAAATCCATCTATGAAAAACCCACAGCGAATATCATCCTCAATGGGGAAAAGCTGAGAGCCTTTCCCTTACGATTAGGAACACGTCAAGGGTGTCCACTCTCGCCACTATTGTTCAACATAGTACTAGAAGTCCTAACAACAGCAATCAGACAACAAAAAGAAATAAAAGGTATTCAAATTGGCAAAGAAGAAGTGAAACTCTCTCTTTTCACAGATGACATGATACTTTATGTGGAAAACCCGAAAGACTCCACCCCCAAATTACTAGAACTCATACAGCAAATCAGTAATGTGGCAGGATACAAAATCAATGCACAGAAATCAATGCAACTGTAGAAAGAGAAAGTAGAGACACGATTCCATTTACAACAGCACCAAAAACCATAAGATACCTCAGAATAAACCTAACCAAAGAGGTAAAGGATCTATACTCTAGGAACTACAGAACACTCATGAAAGAAATTGAAGAAGACACAAAAAGATGGAAAAATATTCCATGCTCATGGATCGGAAGAATAAACATTGTTAAAATGTCTATGCTACCCAGAGCAATCTACACCTTCAATGCCATCCCAATCAAAATTCCAATGACATTTTTCAAAGTGCTGGAACAAACAATCCTAAAATTTGTATGGATTTAGAAAAGACCCTGAAATACCAAGGAAATGTTGAAAAAGAAAAACAAAGCTGGGGGCATCACATTGCCCGATTTCAAGCTGTATTACAAAGCTGTGATCACCCAAGACAGCATGGTACTGGCACAAAAACAGACATATAGACCAATGGAGCAGAATAGAGAACCCAGATATGGACCCTCAACTCTATGGTCAAATAATCTTTGACAAAGCAGGAAAAAACACGCAATGGAAAAGACAGTCTCTTCAATAAAAGGTGCTGAGAAAATTGGACAGCCACATGCAGAAGAATGAAACTCGACCATTCTCTAACACCATACACAAAGATAAACTCAAAGTGGATGAAAGACCTCAATGTGAGGCAGGAATTCATCAAAATCCTAGAGGAGAACATAGGTAGTAACCTCTTTGACATCAGCCACAGCAACTTCTTTCAAGATATATCTCCAAAAGCTAGTGAAACAAAAGCAAAAATGAACTTTTGGGACTTCCTCAAGATAAAAAGCTTCTGCACAGCAAAGAAAACAGTCAACAAAACAAAGAGGCAACCCACAGAATGGGAGAAGATATTTGCAAATGACACTACAGATAAAGGGCTGGTATCCAAGGTCTATAAAGAATTTCTCAAACTCAACACCCCAAAAACAAAGAATCAAGTCAAAAAATGGGCAGAAGACATGAACAGACACTTCTCTGAAGAAGACATACAAATGGCTAACAGACACATGAAAAAATGTTCATCATCATTAACCATCAGGGAAATTTCAATCAAAACCACATTAAGATACCACCTTACACCAGGTAGAATGGCAAAAATGGACAGGGAAAGAAACAACAAATGTTGGAGAGGTTGTGGAGAAAGGGGAACCCTCTTACACTGTTGGTGGGAATGCAAGTTGGTACAGCCACTTTGGAAAACAGTGCAGAGGTTCCTCAAAAATTTAAAAATAGAGCTACCCAATGACCCAGCAATTGCACTCCTGGGTATTTACCCCAAAGACACATATGTACTGAAAGGAAGGGCCATATGCACCCCAATGTTCATAGCAGCATTGTCCACAATAGCCAAACTGTGGAAAGAGCTAAGATGTCCTTCAACAGATGAATGGATAAAGAAGATGTGGTCCATATATACAGTGGAATATTACTCAGCCATCAGAAAGGATGAATACCCAACTTTTACATCAACATGGATGGGACTGGAGGAGATTATGCTAAGTGAAATAATTCAAGCAGAGAAAGTCAATTATCATATGGTTTCACTTATTTGTGGAACATAAGGAATAGCATGGAGGACATTAGGAGAAGGAATGGAAAAATGAAGGGGGGGGAATCGGAGGGAGAGATGAACCATGAGAGACAATGGACTCTGAGAAACAAACAGGGTTTTAGATGGGAGTGGGGAGGGGGGATTCGTTAGCCCGGTGATGGGTATTAAGGAGGGCATGTACTGCATGGAGCAGTCTTTGTTATATGAAAACAATGGATCATGGATCACCACATCAAAAACTAGTGATATATTGTATGGTGACAAACATAACATAATAAAATTTTAAAAAATTAAAAAAATATCTTTATTTATTTGACAGAGAAAGGGAGAGAATAAGCAGGGGGAGTGGCAGCCAGAGGGAGAGGGAAAAGCAGGTTCCCCAATGAACAGGGAGACTGACTCGGGGCTTGATCCCAGGACCCTGAGATCATAACCTGAGTTGAAGGCAGGTGTTTAACCAACTGAGCCACCCAGGCATCCCTTGAATTTACCTTTAATGTCATCTGGCTCTGGATTTCTGTTTGCTGGGAGTATTTTGATCACTGAGTCAATTTCATTGCTGGTAGTGGGTCTACTCAAATTTTTGATTTCTTCCTCATTTAATTTGGGAGTATGTATGTTTATAGGAATTTATCCATTTCTGTTAGATTCTCTAACTCATTGGCATATAATTTTTCATACTACCCTCCTATAATACTTTGTATTTGCATGGTGTTGGTTGTCATTTCTCCTTTGATTTCTGATTTATCTGTGTCCTGTCTCTTTATCTTTCTTTTTTGTTTCTGATGAGTCTAATAGTTCATCAATTTTGCAGGTCTTTCAAAGAATGAGTTCCTAATTTCCTTGATTTCTTCTATTGTTTTGTTTCTAATGTGTTCATTTCAGATCTAATCTTTGTATGTCCTTCCTTGTACTAGTTCTAGGTTTTATTTGCTTTTCTTTTTCTAGGTTCATTTTGTAAGGTAAGGTTGTTCATTTGAGGTTTTTCTTGCTTTTTGATAGGCCTTTATTGCTCTAAATTCCCACTTAGAAGAGTTTTGCTACATCCCAAAAACTTTGGGCTGTTGTGTTATTTTCATTTGTATTCAAATATTTTCATTATTTCATCTTTGTTTTCGTTGTTTAGGAGAATATTATTTAACCTCCATATTTTTGTGATCTTTTAGATATTTTTGTGGTTGATATCCAATTTCACAACAATGTGGTTAGAAATGATGCATGGTATGACTTTAGTATTTTTGGGATTGTTGTTCTTGTTTTGTGGCCTAACAAGTGATCTATTCTGGAGAATGTCTTATGCGTACTCGAAAAGAATGTGTATTCTGCTGTTTGAGGATAGAAAGTTCTGAATCTGTTAGTTCCATCTGTTCCAATTTGTCATTCACAGCCACTGTTTTCTTGTGTATTTTCTATTTGGATGATCTATTCATTGATGTACGTAAGTATTAAAGTCTCCTACTATTGTTGCTTTTTTTGTAAGTTTTTATTTAAATTCCAGTTAGTTAACATACAGTGCAAATTAGATTCACGTATACAATATGGTGATTCAAAACTTCCATACAACACCCAGTGCTTATCATAAGTGTATTCCTTAATCCCCATTACTTATTTAACCCATTCCCCAACCGCTTCCCCTCTGGTAACAATCAGTTCCATCTTTAAAGTTAGGAATCAGTATCATGGTTTGCCTCTCTCTTTTTTTCCTTTTTCTCATTTGTTTTGTTATTTTAATTCCACATACGTGAAATCATATGGTATTTGTCTTTCTCTAACTGACTTATTTTGCTTACATGAATACTCATTAGCTCCAGCCATGTAGTTGCAAATGACAAGATTTCATTCATTTTTATGGCTGAGTAATATTCTATTGAATATATATATACTACTTCTTCATCCATGCATCACTTGATGGACACTTGAGCTGTTTCCATAATTTGGCTATAGTAGATAATGCTGCTATAAACATTGGGATGCATGTGCCCCTTGGATTAGAATTCTTGTACTCTTTGGGTAAAACCTAGTAGTGCAATTGCTGGATCACACAGTAGGTCTATTTTTAACTTTTTGAGGAAACTCGATACTCTTTTCCAGGTTGGATGCATCGTTTGTATTCCCACCAACATGTTAAGAGTTTTCCTCTTTCTCCACATCTTCCCCAGCATCTGTTGTTTCTTGTGTTGTTGTTGTTGTTTTATTTTATTTTTTCATTGTTATGTTAATCCCCATACATTACATCATTTGTTTTTGATGTACTGTTCCATGATTCATTGTTTGTGCATAACACCCAGTGCTCCATGCAGAACGTGCCCTCTTTAACCCATCACCAGGCTAACCCATCCTCCCACCCCGCCCCAGAACCCTCGTTTGTTTTTCAGAGTCCATCGTCTCTCATGGTTCATCTCCCCCTCCGATTTTCCCCCCTTCATTCTTCCCCTCCTGCTATCTTCTTTTTTTTTTCTCAACATATAATGTACTATTTGTTTCAGAGGTACAGATCTGTGATTCAACAGTCTTGCACAATTCACAGTGCTCACCATAGCACATACCCTCCCAGTGTCTATCACCCAGCCACCCCATCCCTCCTACCCCAACCCCCACTCCAGCAACCCTCAGTTTGTTTCCTGAGATTAAGAATTCCTCATATCAGTGAGGTCATATGATACATGTCTTTCTCTGATTGACTTATTTCGCTCAGCATCACACTCTCCAGTTCCATCCACGTCGTTGCAAATGGCAAGATCTCATTCCTTTTGATGGCTGCATAATATTCCATTGTATAACACATCTTCTTTATCCATTCATCTGTCGATGGACATCTTGGCTCTTTTCACAGTTTGGCTATTGTGGACACTGCTGCTATAAACATTGGGGTGCATGTACCCCTTCGGATCCCTACATTGTATCTTTGGGGTAAATACCCAAGTGCTGGATCATATGGTAGCTCTATCTTCAACTTTTTGAAGAACCTCCATACTGTTTCCCAGAGTGCTTGCACCGGCTTGCATTCCCACCAACAGTGTAGGAGGGTTCCCCTTTCTCCACATCCCCGCCAACATCTGTCATTTCCTGACTTGTTAATTTTAGCCATTATGACTGGTGTGAGGTGATATCTCATTGAGGTTTTGATTTGGATTTCCCTGATGCCGAGCAATGTGGAGCACTTTTTCATGTGTCTGTTGGCCATTTAGATGTCTTCTTTGGAAAAATGTCTATTCATGTCTTCTGCCCATTTCTTGATTGGATTCTTTGTTCCTTTGGTGTTGAGTTTAAGAAGATCTTTATAGATTTTGGATACTAGCTATTCGGGGTCTTTTCTGGTTCCATACAAATTTTAGGATTATTTGTTCCATTTCTTTGAAGAAAGTGGATGGTATTTTGATGGGGATTGCATTGAATGTGTAGATTGCTCTAGGTAGCATTGCCATCTTCACAATATTTGTTCTTCCAATCCATGAGCATGGAACGTTTTTCCATTTCTTTGTGTCTTCCTCAATTTCTTTCATGAGTATTTTATAGTTTTCTGAGTACAGATCCTTTGCCTCTTTGGTTAGATTTATTCCTAGGTATTTTATGGCTTTGGGTGCAATTGTAAATGGGATTGACTCCTTAATTTCTCTTTCTTCTGTCTTGCTGTTGGTGTATAGGAATGCCACTGATTTCTGTGCATTGATTTTATATCCTGCCACTTGACTGAATTCCTGTATGAGTTCTAGCAGTTTTGGGGTGGAGTCTTTTTGGTTTTCCACATAAAGTATCATATCATCTGCAAAGAGTGAGAGTTTGACTGCTTCTTTGACGATTCGGATGCCTTTTATTTCTTCTTGTTGTCTGATTGCTGTGGCTAGGACTTCCAATACTATGTTGAATAGCAGTGGTGATAGTGGACATCCCTGACGTGTTCCTGACCTTAGGGGGAAAGCTCTCAGTTTTTCCCCATTGAGAATGATATTCGCTGTAGGTTTTTCATAGATGGCTTTTATGATACTGAGGTATGTACCCTCTATGCCTATACTCTGAAGAGTTTTGATCAAGAAAGGATGCTGTACTTTGTCAAATGCTTTTTCTGCATCTATTGAGAGGATCATATGATTCTTGTTCTTTCTCTATTGTTAATGTATTATATCACGTTGATTGATTTGCAGATGTTGAACCAACCTTGCAGGCCAGGGATAAATCCCACTTGGTCGTGGTGAATAATCCTTTTAATGTACTGTTGGATCCTACTGGCTAGTATTTTGGTGAGAATTTTTGCATCCGTGTTCATCAAGGATATTGGTCTGTAATTCTCCTTTTTGATGGGGTCTTTTTCTGGTTTGGGGATCAAGGTAATGGTGGCCTCATAAAACGAGTTTGGAAGTTTTCCTTCCATTTCTATTTTTTGGAACAGTTTCAGAAGAATAGGTATTAATTCTTCTTGAAATGTTTGGTAGAATTCCCCTGGAAAGCCATCTGGCCCTGGGCTTTTGTTTGTTGGGAAATTTTTGATGACTGCTTCAATTTCCTTAGTGATTATAGGTCTGTTCAGGTTTTCTATTTCTTCCTGGTTCAGTTTTGGTAGTTGATACATATCTAGGAATGCATCCATTGCTTCAAGGTTATCTAATTTGCTGGCATAGAGTTGCTCATAATATGTTCTATCATTGTTTGTATTTCTTTGGTGTTGGTTGTGATCGCTCCTCTTTTATTCATGATTTTGTTTATTTGGGTCATTTCTCTTTTCTTTTGATAAGTCTGGCCAGGGGTTTATCAGTCTGTGAATTTGTTGAAAGAGCCAGCTCCTACTTTTGTTGTTCTGTTCTACTGTTCTTCTAGTTTCTATTTCATTGATTTCTGCTCTGATATTTATTATTTCTCTTCTCCTGCTGGGTTTAGGCTTTCTTTGCTGTTCTTTCTCCAGCTCCTTTAGGTGTAGGGTTAGGTTGTGTATTTGAGACCTTTCTTGTTTCTTTCTTTCTTTTTTTTTTTTTAGATTTTTTATTTATTTATTTGACAGAGAGAGACACAGTGAGAGAGGGAACGCAAGCGGAGGGAAGTGGGAGAGGGAGAAGCAGGCTTCCCGCGGAGCAGGGAGCCCGATGCGGGGCTCGAACCCAGGACCCTGGGATCATGACCCAAGCTGAAGGCAGACACTTAACGACTGAGCCACCCAGGCGCCCCTAGACCTTTCTTGTTTCTTGAGAAAGGCTTGTATTGCTATATACTTTCCTCTTAGGACTGCTTTTGCTGCATCCCAAAGATTTTGAACAGTTGTGTTTTCATTTTCATTGGTTTCCATGAATTTTTTTTATCTTCTTTAATTTCCTGGTTGACCCATTCATTCTTTAGTAGTATGCTCTTTAGCCTCTATGTATTTGAGTTCTTTCTGAGTTTCCTCTTGTGATTCAGTTCTGGTTTCAAAGCATTGTGGTGTGAAAATAGGCAGGGAATGATCCCAATCTTTTGGTACCTCCTGAGACCTGATTTGTGACCTAGGATGTGATCTATTCTGGAGAATGTTCCATGGGCACTAGAGAAGAATGTATATTCCGTTGCTTTGGGATGGAATGTTCTGAATATGTCTGTGAAGTCCTTTTGGTCCAGTGTGTCATTTAAAGTCTTTATTTCCTTGTTGATCTTTTGCTTAGACGATCTGTCCATTTCAGTGAGGGGGGTGTTAAAGTCCCCCACTATTATTGTATTGTTGTCAATGTGTTTCTTTGCTTTTGTTATTAATTGCCTTATATAATTGGCTGCTCCCATGTTAGGGGCATAGGTATTTAGCATTGTTAGATCTTCTTGTTGGATAGACCTTTCAAGTAGGGTATAGTGTCCTTCCTCATCTCTTATTACAGTCTTTGGTTTAAAATCTAATTTGTGTGATATAAGGATTGCCACCCCAGCTTTCTTTTGGTGTCTATTAGTATTTGAAATGGTTTTCCACCCCCTCACTTTCCATCTGGAGGTGTTTTGGGTCTAAAATGAGTCTCTTGCAGACAGCATATCTATGGGTCTTGTTTTTTTATCCAATCTGATAGCCTGTGTCTTTTGATTGGGGCATTTAGCCCATTTACATTCAGGGTAACTATTGAAAGATAGGAATTTAGTGCCATTTTATTGCCTGTAATGTGACTGTTACTGTATATTGTCTGTGTTCCTTTCTGGTCTATGTTGCTTTTAGGCTCTCTCTTTGCTTAGAGGACCCCTTTCAATATTTGTTGTAGGGCTGGTTTCATGTTTGCAAATTCCTTTAGTTTTTGTTTGTCCTGGAAGCTTTTTATTTCTCCTTCAATTTTCAGTGACAGCCTAGCTGGATATAGTATTCTTGGCTGCATATTTTTCTCGTTTAGTGCTCTGAATATGTCCTGCCAGTCCTTTCTGGCCTGCCAGGTCTCTGTGGATAGGTGTGTTGCCAATCTAATGTTTCTACCATTGTAGGTTACAGATCTCTTCTCCTGAGCTGCTTTCAGGATTTTCTCTTTGTCTCTGAGACTCGTAAGTTTTACTATTAGATGTCGGGCTGTTGACGTATTTTTATTGATTTTGAGAGGGGTTCTCTGTGCTTCCTGGATTTTGATGCCTGTTTCCTTCCCCAAATTAGGGAAGTTCTCTGGTATAATTTGCTCCAATATACCTTCTGCCCCTCTCTCTCCTTCTTCTTCTTCTGGGATCCCAATTATTCTAATATTGTCTTGTCTTATGGTATCACTTCTCTCTCGAAGTCTGCTCTCATGATCCAGTAGTTGTTTATCTCTCTTTTTCTCAGCTTCTTTATTTTCCATCATTTGGTCTTCTATCTCACTGATTCTTTCTTCTGCCTCATTTATCCTAGCTGTTAGCACCCCCATTTTTGATTGCACCTCATTAATAGCCTTTTTGATTGCGACTTGGTTAGATTTTAGTTCTTTTATTTCTCCAGAAAGGGTTTGTCTAATAACTTCCATGCTTTTTTCAAGCCCAGCTAGTATCTTTAAAATGATGATTCTGAACTCTAGATCCAACAACATACTAATGTCCATATTGAGTAGGTCCCTGGCAGTCGGTACTACCTCTTGTTCTTTTTGTTGAGGTGATTTTTTCCATCTTGGTATTTTGTCCAGAGCAGAATAGATGTATGAGAGAACAAAATGCTAACAGGGTAACAACGTCCCCAGAAAATATACTCTAAACAAATCAGAAAAGACGTGAAGCTGAGGGAAAAAGAAAGGGATAGAAAGAAAAAAGAAAAAGCAAAAAAAAAAAAAAGAAAAAGAAAAAGGTAAAAACAAAACAGAACAAAACAAAACAAAAAAAAACAGAATATGATCAGGCTGGTGCATAGATCAGTGCCACACACTAGATTTTGGGTGTATTTTGGTCTGTTAGAAGATAGTGCCCCAAAATTTTAAAGAAAGAAAAACTTATATATGTACAAAAATAAGGTTTGATATGATGTAGGGATGGAATATGACTGTAAAGATGAAAATTATAAAAATTTTTATAAAAGGAATTGATAAGAAGTTGTTTGAAAAAAGAAAAGAGGATTAAAAAAAAGAAAAGAAAAAAAAGGGAGAGAATGTTATCAGGCAGGAGAGTAGAACAAAACCATACACTAGAGATTTAAGGTATATTTTGATCTGTTAGAAGAAACTATCTCAAAATTTTAAAGAGAGAACAACTTCTATATATATGCCAAAAATAAGGGTAACTACTATGAAGGGATAGAATATGACTCTAAAAATGAAAAATAAAAATGTTTTTTAAAAAAGGGATTGGGGCGCCTGGGTGGCTCAGATGGTTAAGCGTCTGCCTTCGGCTCAGGTCATGATCCCAGGGTCCTGGGATCGAGTCCCGCATCGGGCTCTCTGCTCCTTGGGAGCCTGCTTCTCCCTCTGCCTCTCTCTCTCTCTGTCTCTCATGAATAAATAAATAAAATCTTTAAAAAAAAATAAATAAAATAATAATAAAAAAAATAAAAAAGGGATTGATAAGATGTTGGTTGAAAAAGAGAAGAAGAAAAATTAAAAAAAAAAACAGTTAAAAAAAACATTAACTTTGATAGACTAAAGAATCATGGTAAAAAAAGCCATGAATTCTATGTGTAGTATTCCCCTAGCGCTGGAGTTCTGCCGTTCTCATTGATGGGTATACTTGGTCTTGGCTGGCTGTTCTCGCTGATCTTCTGGGGGAGGGGCCTGTTGCCGTGGTTCCTAAATGTGTTTGCCGGAGGTGGAATTGCCCCACCCTTGCCGGTCTGGGCTAAGTAATCTGCTCGGGTTTGCTCTCCGGAGCTTTTGTTCCCTGCAAGCTTTCCGTACAGCTTTGGAGGCCGAGAGTGAAAATGGCGGCCTCTCAATCTCTGCCCTGGAGGAGCTGAGAACTCGTGCCCCCGCTCCTCAGTGCGCCCCCAGAGAAAAGCAGTCAGTCACTCCCGTGTCCCCAGTCTCCGGCCGCACTCCGTGCTCACCCGGCCTGTGACCACGCGTTTCTATCTCTGGCACCCGACCCCGTGTGGAGTCTCCAAACCCAGCAGATCCCTGCGGTGTGCTCCCGCGCCGCTCCTCCCGGGGGAAGAAGGTGAGTCTCCCCGGATCTGCCCCTTGTTGGGTCCCTGCTGGAGGAGCAGTGGCCCGACTGTGCTGTGGATCATGGTTTATAGCAACCCCGAGCTGAGAGCCCACTCCTCGGCTCCATCTCTGCAGCTGCTTCCCCACTCTGATATCTGGGAGCTCTGCCACACTCAGGCACCCCCGGTCTTTCTGTGACCCTGAGGGTCCTGAGACCACACTGTCCCAGCGAGGGTTCCACCCCCCACTTAGCCACTGGAGTGACGTCCCTCAGCAGAGCCGACTTCTAAAAGTTCCCATTTTGTGCTCCGCCGCTCTATCACTTGCCAGAAGCGGCCAACGGAAGCCCCCTCCCCCGCTGTCTATCCTCCCGAATATCGCCTCGGATTCACTTCTCCGCACGTCCTACCTTCCAGAAAGTGGTCGCTTTTCTGTTCAGAGAGTTGTTGCTATTCTTTTCTTCAATCTCCTGTTGAGTTTGTAGGTGTTCAGAATGGTTTGATTCCTATCCAGCTGAATTCCTCAGACCAGACGAAATCCAGGTCTCCTACTCCTCCACCATCTAGCTCCGCCCCCCTCTTGTGTTGTTAATTTTAGCCATTCCAACACGTGTGAGGTGATATCTCATAGTATTTTTGATTTATATTTCCTTGATGATGAGTGATGTTGAGCATCTTTCCACATGTCTGTTGGCTATCTGTATGTCTTCTTTGGAAAAAATGTCTTTTCATGTTTTCTGCCCATTTTTACCTGGTTATTTGTTTTGGGGTGTTGAGTTTTATATTTTCTTTATAGATTTTAGATACTAGCCCTTTATCTGATATGTCATTTGCAAATATCTTTCCCCTTTCACAGTTTGCCTTTTAGTTTTGTTGATTATTTTGTTTGGTGTTCAGAAGCTATTTATTTTGATAAAGTCTCTTATTTTTGCTTTTGCTTCTCTTGCCACTGGAGACATATCTAGAAATAAATTGCTATGGCCAATGTCAAGAGATGATAGCTTGTATTCTCATCTAGGATATTTATGGTTTCATATCTCACATTTAGGTCTTCTATCCATTTTGAATATATTTTTGTATATGGTATAAGAAAGTGGTCCAGATTGTTCATTTGTACATTACTGTCCAGTTGTTCCAACATAATTTTTTGAAGATACTCTCTTTTTCCCTATTACATATTCTTTCCTGCTTTGGTGAAGACTAATTGATCATATAGTTGTGGGTTAAGTCTGTTCCACTGATTTATGTATCAATTTTTGTGCCAGTACTCTGCTGTTTTGATCACTTCAGCTTTGTAGTATCACTTGAAATCCGAAACTGATGCTTACAGCTTTGTTTTTCTTTTTCAGTGTTGCTTTGGCTATTCAGGACTTTTGTGCTTCCATGAAAATTTTAGGATGGTTTGTTCTAGCTCAGTGAAAGTTGCATAGGGGTTGCATTAAATGTGTAGTTTGCTTTGGGTAGTATAGACATTTTAACAATATTTGTTCTTCAATCCATGAGCATGGAATGTTGTTCCACTTCTTTGTGCCATCTTTAATTTCTTTCACTAATGTTTTATAGTTTTCAGAGAACAGGTCTTTCAACTTTTCTGTTAGGTTTTCTCCAAGGTATCTTATTTATGTATTTATTTGTTTTGGTGTAACTGTAAATGGTGTTGATTCCTTAATTTATCTTTGTGCTGCTTCATTATTGGTGTATAGAAATGCAACACATTTCTGTATGTTGATTTTATATCCTGCAACTTTACTGGATTCATGTATCAGTTCTACCAGTTTTTTGGTGGAGTCTTTTATGTTTTCTACAGAGTATCATATCTTCTGTAATGAGAAAAGTTTGACTTCTTCCATACCAATTTGGATGCCTTTTATTTTTTTTTGTTGTCTGATTGCTGAAGCTAAGACTTCCAGTACTATGTTGAACAATGTGGTGAGAGCAGAAATCCCTGTCATGGTCCTGCCATTAGGGGGAAAGTTTGAGTTTTTCCCCATTGAGGATGATATGAACTGTGGACCTTTCATATATGGCATTTATGATGTTGTAGTATGTTACTTGTATCCCTACTTTTTTTTTAAATCAAGAATGGGTGCCCCATTTTGTCAAATGCATTTTCTGCATCTATTGAGGGGTTCATATGGTTCTTTTCCTTTTTTTATTCATGTGGTGTATCATGTTGATTTGCAGATATTGAACCACACCAGCAGTCCAGGAATAAATCCCATTTGATCATTGTGAATAATTCCTTTAATGTGCTGTTGAATTCCATTTGCTAGTATTTTACTGAGATTTTTTGCATCCATGTTCCTCAAGGATATTGGTCTGTAATTCTTTTAAATGGCGTCTTTGTCTGGTTTTGGGATCAAGGTAATGAGGGCCTCATAGAATGAGTTTGGAAGTTTTCCTTCAATTTCTTGGAAAGAGTTTTTGGAACAGTTTCAGAAGAAGAATGTTTGGTGGAATTCCCCTGGGAAACCATCCAGCCTTGGACTCTTGTTTTTTGGGACTTTTTTGATTACTGATTCAATTTCTTTGCTGCTTATAGGCCTGTTCAAATATTCTATTTCTCCCTGTTTCAGTTTTGGTAGCTTCTATGTTTTGAGGAATTTATCGTTTCTTCCAGATTTCCCAGTATGTTGGCATATAGTTACTCATAATAGTTTCTTATAATTGTATGAATTGTATGTATTTATGTGGTGTTGGTTGTGATATCTCCTCTTTCATTCAGGCTTTTAATCATTTGTGTCTTTTTTCTTTTCTCTTTAATATGTCTGGTTAGGGGATTATCAATGCCGTTAATTCTTTCAAAGAACCAGCTCCTAGTTTCATTGATCTTTTTTCTTTTTTTCATTTCTGTATCATTAATTTCTGCTCTAATCTTTATTATTTCCCTTCTTCTGATGGTTTTAGGCTTTATTTGCTCTCCTTTTTACAACTCCTTTAGGTGTAAGGTTAGGTTGTACATTTGAGACTTTTCTTGCTTTTGGGGAAGATCTGTATTGCTATCTCCTTCCCACATATGACCGCCTTTTCTGAATCCAAAAGTTTTGGATTGTTGTGTTTTCATTTTCATTTGTGTCCATGTATTTTTTTATTCTTTTATTTCCTGGTTGATCCATTCATTCTTAAGTAGGATATTCTTTAACCTCCAGTATTTGTGGCCTTTCCAAATTTTTTCTTGTGATTGACTTCAAGTTTCATAGTGTGGTATGAAAATATGCATGGTATGATCTCAGTCTTTTTGTACTTCTTGAGGCCCGATTTGTGACCTAGTACATGGTCTGTTCAGGAGAATGTTCAATGTGCTCTCAAATAAAATGTGTATTCTGCTGTTTTAGTATGGCATGTTCTAAATATATCTCTGAAGTCCATCTGTTTGGTCCATTGTGCCATTCAAAGCCATAGTTTCCTTGTTGATTTTCTATAGATCATCTGTCCATTGATGTAAGTGAGGTGTTAGTCTCCTATTATTACTGTAATATTATCAATTAGTTCCTTTATGTTTGCTATTGTTTTATATATTTGGGTGATTCTATGTTGGTGGTATAAATATTTATAATTGCTAGATTTTCTTATTGAATTGTTCCCTTTATTATTATATAGTGCCCTCCCTCATCTCTTGTTACACTGTTTTAAAAGCTAGATTGTTGGATATAAGTATGCTAGTCCAGGTTTCTTCTGACATCCATTTGCATGTTAGGTGTTTTTCAATCCCCTCACTTTCAACCTGCATATATCTTTAGATCTAAAATGAGTCTCTTGTAGGCCGAATATAGATAGGTTTGTGTTTCTATCCATCCTGGCTCCCTATGTCTTTTAATTGGAGTACTTATTCCATTTACATGTTCCATTTACATTCAGAGTAATTATTCATAGTTATGAATTTACTGCCATTTTATTACTTGTTTTGTCATTGTTTCTGGTGATTTTCTCTGATCCTTTCTTGTCATTCTCATTTTTGGTCTTTCTTTTCTACTCAGTTAGTTCCCTTCAACATTTCTTACAAGGCTGGTTTAATGGTCACAAACTCCTTTAGTTTTTGTTTGGGAAATGCTTTATCTTTCCTATTCTGAATGACAGCTGCTGGATAGACTATGCTTTGCTGCAGATTTTTCCAATTCATCACTTTGAATATATCCTGCCACTTCCTTGTGGCTTGCCAAGGTTCTGTTTAGAAATCTGTAGCTAACCTTATGGGTCCTCCCTTGCAAATTTAGGACTTCTTTTGTTTTGTGACTTTAATTATTTTTCTCTTTATCACTACATTTTGCAAATTTACTTATAATATATCTTGGTGTTGACCTGCTTTTGCTGATTTTGATGGGCGTTCTCTGTGCCTCCTGGATCTGGATGTCTGTCTCCTTGCCAACATAAGGAAATTTTCAGCTATTACTACCTGAAATAAATTTTCTGCCCCTTTTTCGCTCTCTTCTTCCTTTTGGACTCCTGTAATACCATTATTACATTTGATGGAGTTACTGAGTTCCCTAATTCTATATTCCTGTTCCATAAGTTTTCATTCTTTTTTTGGTTCAGCTTCCTTATTTTCCATTATTTTCTCTTCTATGTCACTAGTTTGTTCTGCTACTTCTTTCAGCCTCCTGTTCACTACATCAGGCTTGTTTCCAATTTCAGTTATTGCATTCCTCATTTCTGACTGATTTTTTTAAAACTCTTTTATATCTGTTTTAAGGGACTCTCTGATGTATTCCATTTCTTTCTCAAGCCTAGCGTGTATCCTTGTGATTGTTGCTTTAAATTATCCATCAGGAAAGTAACTTATATCTGTTTTGCTTAGATATCTGGCCATGGCCTTTTCTTGTTGTTTCATTGGGATGAATTTCTCCATCTTGGCATTTTATCTCAGTCTCTGTGTCCTTCTCCGTGTTAGAAAAGCCAGTTATGTTTCCTGCTCTGGAGAGTAATGACTTTATAAAGAAAATGTAGTGTCATGCCCAAGGCCTGACGGTGTCTGTTGTGTGTGCTGTGTGTGCCCTTCTGTTGTGTTTTGGCTGCTCTATCATTTAGGCCAGTCGTCTACAGAGACTCTCCTTTCCTTCAGAGTGCAGGGCTTGGATCTTGGCCAGAAGGTGGCATGTTTTAACTAGTGTTCTCTGGTCTGCTTCTGAAATGAGACCTGATACTACTTCCACTAGAACTGAAGCCCTTCAGAATTCTCTAGTTGGGAGATGTGGTGTTGTCAGGAATTTCTGCTCATATTCTGGGGAAGGGGCCTGCCACACTGATACTGAGGCAAGCTTGATTGAGAAGGGAAGTCCTGCCAGAGTGCAAGGATGTGGGACTTGATGTAAGCAAGTTAGGTAGCCTGTTTGGGCACTGTGCTTCTTCCTGCAGGTGGCTTTGTGTTTATGCTGAGGGGTGGGAGAAGACAATGGTGCCAGCCATCTCCTTAGTCCCCTGAACGGTATCTCTGTAAATGTAAGCACTCTGAGAAAAGCAAATAATCTCACCCCTGGGTGGCCCAGGACCCTTTCAGATCACTGTTTCCAAGCTGTATGCCTCTGAGTTGTTTGCCTGCCTTCTGTCCAAGAGAAATGCAGCGCCCTCTGGTCTCTATCCCAGCCAAACCTACTGACCTTTAATTCTTCACTGTTTATATATGATGAAAGAGAATAGTCCAGTTTAATTCTTCTGCATGTGGCTGTCCAATGTTCCCAGCACCAGTTGTTGAAGAGACTGTCTTTTTTCCATTGGGCATTCTTTCCTGATTTGTTGAAGATTAGTTGACCATAGAGTTGAGTGTCCATTTCTGGGCTCTCTATTCTGTTCCATTGATCTATGAGTCTGTTTTTGTGCCAATACCATGCTGTCTTGATGATCACAGCTTTGTAATATAACTTGAAGTCAGGTATCGTGATGCCCCTAGCTTTGGTTTTCTTTTTCAACATTCCCTTGGCGATTCAAAGTCTTTTCTGGTTCCATACAAATTTTAGGATTGTTTGTTCCAGCTCTGTGAAATATGTCGATGGTATTTTGATAGGGATTGTATTGAAAGTTTAGATTGCCCTGGGCAGAATAGACATTTTTACAATGTTTATTCTCCCACTCCATGAGTATGGAATGTTTTTCCATCTCTTTGTGTCTTCCTCAATTTCTCTCATAAGTGTTCTGTGGTTCCTATAGTTTAAGTCCTTACCTCTTTGGTTGGGTTTATTCCTAAGTAACTAATGTTTTTTGGTGTTATTGTAAATGGAATCAATTCCTTAATTTCTCTTCATTCACATTGTTAGTGTTTAGAAATGCAACTGATTTCTATACGTTGATTTTGTTCCTGCCACATTGCTGAATTGCTGTATGAGTTCAAATAATTTGGGGGTGGCGTCTTTAGGATTTTACACATAAAGTATCATGTCATCAGCAAACAGAGAGAGTTTGACTTCTTCTTTGCCATTTTGAATGCCTTTTAATTCTTTTTGTTGTCTGATTGCTGAATCTAGGATTTCTAGTACTATGTTGAACAATAGTGGTGACAGTGGACATCCCTGTCGTGTTCCTGACCTTCAGGGAAAAGCTCTCAGTTTTCCCCCACTAAGAATGATATTCACTGTGGGCTTTTCATAAATGGCTTTGATGATATTGAGGTATGTTCCCTTAATGCCTACAATGTGAAGAGTTTTAATCAGGAAAGGATGTTGTATTTTGTCAAATGCTTTTTCTGTATCAATTGAGAGGACCCTAAGGTTCTTGTCTCTTCTTTTGTTAATGTGATATATCACATTGATTGATTTACCAATGTTGAACCACCCTTGCATTCCAGGAATAAATCCCAGTTGGTCATGGTTAATAATCCTTTTTACTTACTGTTGGATCATATTAGTTACTATTTTGGTGAGTATTTTGGCATCCAATTTCATCAGGTATATTGGTCTGTAATTCTCCTTTTTGGTGGGGTCTTTGTTTGGTTTTGGAGTCAGGATAATGCTGGCCTCATAGAATGATTTTTGAAGATTTCCTTCTGTTTCTATTTTTTGAAACAGCTTCAGTAGAATAGGTATATTTATTCTTTAAATGTTTGGTAGAATTCACCTGTGAAGCCATCTAGTCCTGGACTCTAATTTTTTGGGGGTTTTTGATGACTGCTTCAATTTCCTTACTGGTTATTTGTCTGTTCAGATTGTCTATTTCTTCCTCTTCAGTCTTGGTAGTTTATAAGTTTCCAGGAAGGCATCCATTTCTTCCAGATTGCTTAATTTGTTGGCATATAGCTACTGGTAATAATTTCTAACAATTGTCTCTATTTCCTTGGTATTAGTCATGATCTTTCTCTTTTCATTCATGATTTTGTTAATTTGGGTATTTTCTCTTTTCTTTTGGATAAGTCTGGCCAGAGGTTTGTCGATCTTATTAATTCTTCCAAAGAACCAGCTTCTAGTTTTTTCAATCAGTTCTGTTCCTCTGGTTTCTATTTCATTGATTTCTGCTCTAATCATTATTTCTCTTCTCCTACTTGGTTTAGACCTTATTTGCTGTTCTTTCTCCAGTTCCTCAGGTGTAAGTTTAGCTTGTGCATTTGGGATTTTTCTAATTTTTTGAGAGAGGCTTGGATGTCTATGTACTTCCCTCTTAGAACCACCTTTGCAGTGTCCCATAGGTTTTGGACTAATTTGTTTTCGTTTTCATTGGTTTCAATGAATTTTTTAAGTTCTTTAATTTCCTGGTTGACCCATTCGTTCTTTAGCAGGATGCTCTTTAATATTGAAGTGTTTGAGTTCCTTCCAAATTTCTCCTTGTGATTGAGTTCAAGTTTCAAAGTATTGTGGTCTGAAAATATGCAGGGAATAATCTCAATCTTTTGGTATTGGTTGAGACCTGATTTGTGACCCAGTGTGTGGTCTCTTCTGGAGAAAGTTCCATGTGCTCTCAAGAAGAATGAGAATTCTGTTCCTTTAGGATAGAATGTTCTGTATATATCCATGAAGTCCTTTTGGTCCAATGTGTCCTTCAAAGCTCTTGTTTCTTTGCTGATAATCTACTTAGATGAAATGTCCATTGCTGTGACGGGGTGTTGTAATCTCCTACTATTAATGTATTATTATCAACATGTTTCTTTATTTTGGTTATTAATTGGTTTTTTTTTTTTTTTTTTTAAAGATTTTATTTATTTATTTGACAGAAAGAGACACAGTGAGAGCAGGATCACAAGCAGGGGGAGTGGGAGAGGGAGAAGCAGGCTTCCTGCTGAGCAGGGAGCCCGATGCGGGGCCCGATCCCAGGACCCTGGGATCATGACCTGAGCCGAAGGCAGACGCTTAACGACTGAGCCACCCAGGCGCCCCTATTAATTGGTTTTTATAATTGCCTGCTCCCATATTGTGGGCATAGATATTACAATTTCTAGATCTTCTTGTTGGACACAACCTTTAAGTATGACATGGTGTCCCTCTACATCTCTTACTACAGTCTTTGATTTAAAATCTGATTTGTCTGTTATGAGGATTGCTATCCCAGCTTTCTTTTGAGGTCCATTAGCATGGTAAATGGTTCTCCATCCCTTCACTTTCAATCTGGAGGTATCTTTAGGTTCAAAATGCATCTCTTGTAGACAGCATATGGATGGGTCCTGCTTTTTATCCAATCTGAAACCCTGTGTCTTTTCATGGGAACATTCAGCCCATTTCCATTCTGAGTAACTATTGAAAGAAATGAATTAGTGGCATTTTATTGCTTTTAAAGTCCCTGTTTCTGTAGATTGTCTCTGTTACTTTTTAGCCTATATTGCTCTTAGGGTCTCTGTATGCTTACAGAATGCCCCTTAATATTTCATGCAGGGCTGGCTTGGTGGTCACAGAGGCTTTTAGTTTCTGCCTTTCCTGGAAGCTCTTTATCTCTCCATCCATTCTCAGTGACAGCCTTCCTGGAAACAGTATTCTTGGCTGCATGTTCTTCTCATTTAGTACTCTGAATCTGTCTTGCCAGCCCTTTCTGGCTTGCCAGGTTTCTCTGGACAGGTCTGATGTTATTCTGATATTCCTCCCTCCACAAGTAGGGAACCTCCTCTCCCTAGCTACTCTCAGGATAGTTTCTTTGGCTGTAAGATTTGCAAGCTTCATTATTATATGTCAGGGTGTTGATCTATTTTTATTGATTTTGGGAGGGGTCCTCTCTGCCTCTTGGACACAAATGCTTGTTTCCTTCCCCAGATTAGGAAATTTCTCAGTTATGACTCGCTCAAATACATCTTCTAGCCAGCCCCCCTCTCTCCATTCCCTCAGGGATCCCAATAATTCTGACATTGGAACATTTCATGGCATCATTAATCTCTCCAATCCTTTTTTCATGTGCTAACTAGCTGGCTATTTCTGTTTTCCTCAACTTCCTTCCTTTCCATCAGCTTATCTTCTAGATCACTTATTCTCTCTTCTGCTTAACTGACCTTATCTGTTAAATTATACAGTTTAGATGGCATCTTATTCATAGCATTTTTAAGTTCGGCCTGATTAGATCTCATTTCTGCCCTTAAGATTCTATATTGTCACTTCTGGTTTTTTTTCAAGCCTAGCTATTGACTTTATGATTTCTATCCTGAATTCTATCTCTGACATCTTAGTTATATCCATCTTGATTATCTCTGTGGCAGAGAACATTTCCTATGGTTCTTTTTGGTGTGAGTTCCTCCTTCTTGTCATTCTGTCCAGAGAACAATGGGTGGGTGAATGAACAGAGTCAAAAATATCAGCCACATCCCAAGCAAGATGCACCCTAGCAAAATCCTGAGTGTACAAAGCCACCACAGAAAAACAAAGCCAAAATGAAACACAATAATAAAATTGAAAGAAAAGGCAGGGGGAGGGATGGAGGGACATCTCTCAGTGTGGACAGAGCAAGGTGTTCCACTTGTTCCTGGGTGAATTTTGGCCTGTGTGTTAAGTGCAATGAAAGTAAAACATATATATATATATGTTTTTTTATATATATATATTATACTTTTTATATATATATATTATACTTTTTATATAATATATATATATTTTATATATATATATGTTTTTATATATATATATATATATATATATATATTATATCTATAACTTATCTATCTAGATAAAATTGAATAAAGTAACAAAAGGACCAAAATGAAGCATATATCTATAAAAATATGTAGATGTTAAAAAATGCAAGTTAAAAAGTGAGTATGAAATATAAGTTGGTATAATAAACATCTAGTTGAAATGAAAAAAAAAGTGAAAAAAAGAGAGAGAAAAAGCATAAGAAAAGGAAAAAAAGAAAAAAAAAAAAGGAGAATTCTATCTGAAAAATAAATGAGTTGTTAGGCAACTCTTGTAGCTCAATATACTATTTTCCCTTGGCATTGGAATTTTACAGTCTTGTGGAATCCATAGGCTGTTCACCTTTTCTTCCAGACTGTCTTCTGGGGGAGGGGCCTGCCTCACAGTTTCCCAGATATTCCTGCTTGCCCGGAGTTGTCCCACCCCTTGTCAGGGGGATGGGCTCAGTGCAAACTGGTCCTCTGTGTGGCTTTTGTTCCCTGGGGGCTTTCCACACCTCTTCAGAGGATCAGAGCAAAAATGACCATGCCTAGAGCAGAACAGTTGCAGTATGCATCGGAAACTGCAGTCTCCCACTGTGTGTGCCCATTGCAACTCTCTGTGGTAGTCACAGGGGCCTGGGAGTGCCTCTGCCTTTTGTGACCCTTTTCAGGCTGCTCAAGAAAAGAGCGATTACTGACTGGCCTGGCTTGCAGTTTATGACAACCAGAGCTGAGTGTCCACTCCTGGGCTCACTGACCATAACCAGCTTCCCAGCTCCACCCTTCAGGCACTCTATCCATTCAGGCACCCCTGTTCACTCTGTGACTCCTCAGATCCTGATACCACAATGCCCCACCTAGAATTCTACCTTTTCATTTCCAGAGCCCCTTTCAGAGAGGGATGTCTCTCACTAGAGAGATTTCTAATGGTTCCGATTTTGCACTCTAGTGTTATATCACTTTCCAGGAGCCACCTTATGGAGACTCCTTCCCCCTTCTGTTTATCTTCTGATATCTCCTGCAGATTCATGACTCAGCATGTCCTGCCTTGCAAAAATTGGTCGCTTTTCAGCTTGTAGAAACCCAGAGATATATTCTTACATCTCAGGCTGATTTTGTGGGTGTTCAAAATGGTTTGATAGCTATCCAGCTAATTCAGTGGGCCAGCTGAAATGGGGTCCCTTACTTCTCTGCCATCTTGCCTTCTCCTGACCTTAATATTCTTATTTTCTACATTTATCTTTTTTCTTCCTCCTTCTCTCCACAGAGGTTCCACATAAGTACTCTGGGTGCAACTGGTGAGACAAGACTTACAGCAGCTGTGAACCACACCACTGGGGAAGATGAGCATTCAATCACTGCCCTCTGTTTATCCTGTGAGAGATCTCACCATTGCCTATTAGATCAGACCTGTGCATTTTTAGCTCAGGCAAGAGTAAAGATTGTCCCATGGAAAGCTCTTACAATTTCTGTGGTATCCAAACTCACCTTTATTTTCTCCATTAACATGCTGGAATCTCCCCTTGAGAAGACTAGACTTGTACAATTTGTCTCTCCTCTATGTGTATCTGCCCAGTTCTTTACTCTTCAGATTTTTCCTGACCACAGAGATAGGATTTGGGGCAAGGTCAGTGTTTGGCTGCTTCTGTAGCTCCTATCAAGGTAGACTGCCTATAACTGGATATATAAGTGGAAGAGATTCCTCCTGCATACCTTTTTATATTGTGCTGAATTCTAAAGTTTCCACAAAGGTGTTTTGCTCCTAGATGGATGTTTAATTCTTTGTTGAGAAGGAGGGACTAAAAGGAAAAAAAATTTCTGCTGCTGTAATGCTTACATCACTCCTCTTTTAATCAAGTTTAATCCACTTATTTTTTTAAATTTTATTATGTTATGTTAGTCACCATACAATACATCATTAGTTTTTGATGTGGTGATCCACGATCCATTGTTTTCGTATAGCACCCAGTGTTCCATGCAGTACGTGCCCTCCTTAATACCCATCACCGGGCTAACGAATCCCCCCTCTCCGCTCCCCTCTAAACCCTGTTTGTCTCTCAGTCCATATTCTCTCATGGTTCATCTCTCCCTCCAATTCCCACGCCCGCTCGTTTTTCCCTTCCTTCTCCTAATGTCCTCCATGCTATTCCTTATGTTCCACAAATAAGTGAAACCATATGATAATTGACTTTCTCTGCTTGACTTATTTCACTTTGCATAATCACCTCCAGTCCCATCCATGTTGATGTAAAAGTTGGGTATTCATCTTTTCTGATGGCTGAGTAATATTCCATTGTATATATGGACCACATCTTCTTTATCCATTCATCTGTTGAAGGGCATCTCAGCTCTTTCCACAGTTTGGCTATTGTGGACATTTCCACTATAAACATTGGGGTGCATATGGCCCTTCTTTTCACTACATCTGTGTCTTTGGAATAAATACCCAGGAGTGCAATTGCTGGGCCATAGGGTAGCTCTATTTTTAAAATTCTGAGGAACCTCCACACTGTTTTCCAAAGTGGCTGTAACAACTTGCATTCCCACCAACAGTGTAAGAGGGTTCCCCTGTCTCCACAACCTCTCCAACATTTGTTTCTAGCCCTGTGGGTTTTTGCCATTCTAACTGGTGTAAGGTGGTATCACAGTGTGGTTTTGATTTGAATTTCCCTGATGGCTAATGATGATGAACATTTTTTCATGTGTCTGTTAGCCATTTGTATGTCTTCTTCAGAGAAGTGTCTTTTCATATCTTCTGCCCACTTTTTGACTTGATTATTTGTTTTTTGGGTGTTGAGTTTGAGAAGTTCTTTATAGATCTTGGATACCAGCCTTTATCTGTAGTGTCATTTGCAAATATCTTCTCCCATTCTGTGGGTTGCCTCTTTGTTTTGTTGACTGTTTCCTTTGCTGTGCACAAGCTTTTTATCTTGATGAAGTCCCAAAAGTTCATTTTTGCTTTTGTTTCACTAGCTTTTGGAGATGTATCTTGAAAGAAGTTGCTGTGGCCGATGTCAAAGAGGTTACTGCTTATGTTCTCCTCTAGGATTTGGATGGAATCCTGTCTCACATTGAGGTCTTTCCTCCACTTTGAGTTTATCTTTGTGAATGGTGTTAGAGAATGGTCAGGTTTCATTCTTCTGCATGTGGCTGTCCAATTTTCCCAGCAACATTTATTGAAGAGACTGTCTTTATTCCATTGCATGTTTTTTCCTGCTTTGTCAAAGATTATTTGACCACAGAGTTGAGGGTCCATATCTGGGTTCTCTATTCTGTTCCATTGATCTACATATCTGTTTTTGTGCCGGTACCATGCTGTCTTGGTGATCACAGCTTTGTAATATAGCTTGAAATTGGGCAACGTGATGGCCCCAGCTTTGTTTTTCTTTTTCAACATTTCCTTGGCAATTCGGGGTCTTTTCTGATTCCATACAAATATTAGGATTGTTTGTTCCAGCACTTTGAAAAATGTCATTGGAATTTTGATTGGGATGGCATTGAAGGTATAGATTGCTCTGGGTAGCATAGACATTTTAACAATGTTTATTCTTCCGATCCATGAGCATGGAATATTTTTCCATCTTTTTGTGTCTTCTTCAATTTCTTTCATGAGTGTTTTGTAGTTCCTAGAGTATAGATCCTTTACCTCTTTGGTTAGGTTTATTCTGAGGTATCTTATGGTTTTTGGTGCTGTTGTAAATGGAATTGTTTCTCTAATTTCTCTTTCTACAGTTGCGTTGTTAGTGTATAAGAAAGCAACTGATTTCTGTGCATGATTTTGTATCCTGCCACATTACTGATTTGCTGTATGAGTTCTAGTAATTTGGGGGTGGAGTCTTTTGGGTTTTCCACATAAAATAACATGTCTTCTGCGAAAAGAGAGAGTTTGACTTCTTCTTTGCCAATTTGAATAATTTCTATTTCTTTTTCTTGTTTGATTGCTGTTGCTAGGACTTCTAGTACTATGTTGAACCATAGGGGTGAGAGAGAGCACCCTTGACGTATTCCTGATCTTAAGGGAAAGGCTCTCATCTTTTCCCCATTGAGGATGATATTCGCTGTGGGTTTTTCAGATGGATTTTATGAACTTGAGGAATGTTCCCTCTATCCCTATACTCTGAAGAGTTTTAATCAGGAAAGGATGTTGTATTTTGTCAAATGCTTTTTCTGCATCAATTGAGAGGACCATATGGTTCTTCTCCCTCCTCTTATTAATGTGTTCTATCACATTGATTGATTTGCAAATGTTGAACCACCCTTGCATCCCAGGGATAAATCCCACTTGGTCGTAGTGGATGATCCGTTTAATGTATTGTTGTATCCTATTAGCTACGATTTTGTTGAGGATTTTGGAATCCATCTTCATCAAGGATATTGGTCTGAAATTCTCCTTTTTGATGGGGTCTTTGCCTGGTTTGGGGATTAAGGTAATTCTGGCCTCACAGAATGAGTTTGGAAGTTTTCTTTCTGTTTCTATTTTTTGAAACAGCTTCAGTAGAATAGGTATTATTTCTTCTTCGAATGTTTTGTAGAATTTCAGGGAATCCATCAGGCCTTGGACTCTTGTTTTTTGGGAGGTTTTTCATCACTGCTTCAATCTCGTTACTGGTTATTGGCCTATTCAGGTTGTCAATTTCTTCCTGTTTCAGTCTTGGCAGCTTATAGGTTTCCGGGAAGGCCTCCATTTCATCCAGATTGCTCAGTTTATTGGCATGTAGTTGTTGATAATAATTTCTAATAATTGTTTCTATTTCCTTGGTGTTAGTCGTGATCTCTCCTCTTTCATTAATAATTTTCTTAATTTGGGTCCTTTCTCTTTTCTTTTGGATAAGTCTGGCCAGTGGTTTATCGATCTGATTAATTCTTTCAAAGAACCAACTTCTAGTTTTGTTGATCTGATCTACTGTGTTTCTCATTTCTAATTCATTGATCTCTGCTCTAATTTTAATTATTTCTCCTCTAATGCGTGGCTTAGGCATTGTTTGTTGTTTTTCCCTAGTTCTTTAAGGTGTAGAGGTAGTTGGTGAATTCCGGATTTGTCTATTTTTTTGGGTGAGGCTCGGATATCTATGTATTTCCACCTTAGGACCGCCTTTGCAGTATCCCATAGGTTTTGGACCAATGTGTTTTCTTTCGCATTGATGTTCATGATTTGTTTAAGTTCTTCTTTGATTTCCTGGTTGACCCAAACATTCTTGGGCAAAGTGGTCTTTAGCTTTCAAGTGTTTGAATATCTGCCAAATTTTTTCTTGTGATTGAGTCCCAGTTTTAAAGCATTGTGGTCTGACAACACACAGGGAATAATCTTAATCTTTTGGTATCAGTTGAGACCTGATTTGTGACCCAGTGTGTGGTCTTCTGGAGAAAGTTCCATGTGTGCTCGAGAAGAATGAGTATTCTGTTGTTTTAGGGTGGAATGTTTTGTCAATATCTATGAGGTCCATCTGGTTCAGTGTATCATTCAAAGCTTTTGTTTCATTGTTGATTTTCTCCTTAGATGATCTGTCCATTGCTGAGAGTGGAGTATTGAGGTCTCCTACAATTAACATATTGTTATCAAAATGACTCTTTATTTTGGTTAACAGTTGGCTTATGTAGATGGCTGCTCCCATGTTGGGGGCATAGATATTTACAATTGTTAGATCTTCTTGTTGGATAGACCCTTTAAGAATGATATAGTGTCCTTCTGTGTCTCTACCTACAGACTTCAGCTTAACATCTCATTTGTCTGATATAAGAATTGCTACCAAAGCTTTCTTTGGAGGTCTGCTGGCATGGAAGATGAATCTCCATCCCTTCACTTTCAGTCTAGATGTATCTTTAGGTTGAAAATGAGTCTCTTGTAGACAGCATATGGATGGGTCCTGTCTTTTTATCCAATCTGCAACCCTATTCCATTTTATGGGAGCATTTAGGCCATTCACGTTGAGAGTGATTATTGAAAGATATGAATTAATTGTCATCATGTTGCCTGTGAAGACGTTGTTTTTATAGATTGTCCCTGTAAATTTCTGTTGTATATCACTCTTGGGGTCTTTCTCCTCTTATAAAGCCCCACTTAATATTTCTTGCAGGGCTGGCTTAGTGGTCACATATTCTTTCAGTTTCTGCCAGTCTTGGAAGCTCTGCATCTCTCCATCTATTCTAAATGACAACCTTGTCGGATAAAGTATTCTTGGCTGCATGTTCTTCTCCTTTAGTATGCTGAATATGTCTTGCCAGGCCTTTCTGGCTTGCCAGGTCTCTGTGGATAGGCCTGATGTTATTCTGATATTCCTTCCTTTGTACATAAAGAATCTCTTCCCCTTAACTGTCCTTAAGATGGTTTCCTTGGTTCTAAGATGCAAGTTTTACTATTCCATGCCGGGGTGTTGGCCTGTTTTCCTTGATCTTAGGAGGGGTCCTCTCTGCCTCTAGGACTCGAATGTTTGTTTCATTCCTCAGATTAGGGAAGTTCTCAGCTACGATTTGCTCAAATACATCTTCTAGTCTTCTCTCTCTCTCCACTCCCTCCGGGATTCCAATTATTCTGACATTGGAAGGCTTCATGGTTTCACTTTTTTCTCTGATTCTATTTTCATGGATTCTGAGTTGTTTTTCCCTGGCCTCCTCTTTTCCCTTTTTATCTATTATATTGTCTTCCAGGTCGCTTATTTGTTCTTCTGCCTCACTTACCCTAGCTGTTAGATTATCTAGATTAAATTGGATCTCATTGATAGCATTTTTAAGTTCTGCCAATTCAGCTTTCATTTCTGCCCTTAGAGACTCTATGTTGCCATTAATTGATTTCTCCATTCTAGCCATTGTCTTCACAATTGCTAGCCTGAATTCCATCTCTGAAATCTTGATTATATCTGCATCCATTTGTAAATCTGCAGCATAAGTCATAATCTCTGAGTCTTTTCTATTTTGGGGGTTCCTCCTCCTGGTCATTCTGTTGATGGGTGTTCAAGGGAATGTATAGAGTCCAAATTATTGACCAGAACCCAAGCAAGATGCACCTGTTTTCTTGGGACCTTAGGGTTGCTGGCCTCTTGTTTTCCCAGCCTATCTTCTGGGGGAGGGGCCTGCCACACTGTTACTCAGGCAACCCCGTTTGGGCGGATTTGCCTTGCCCCCCTGTGATGGGGGATGGGCTCAGTGGGAATCAGTTTTTGGGGCATTTGTTCTCTGGCTGCTTTCCCTGGAGGCTTTCCGTGTCTCTTCTGGGAGTCAGAACAGAAGAGACCGTTTCCAACCCTCTGCCTTAGAGCAGAGAGAACGCAGTCAGTTCTTCAGTGAGCTCTCCAGGCCACACCATCTCCATTTCTGTCCATGCTGCTATAAACTGCAGCATCCTCGTTGTGCACCCCTCCACAGCGCTCCCATTCCTGCCTGCAAGTCAGAGCACATCTCTGCCCTTTGTGCTTCTAAAACCACCAGCCCCTCCCAGTTCACACTTGAATCCCCGGCGCTCTGGGTCTCTCCCCCGGGGGCTGCCCTAAAGTCCTTTCCCTGCTGCTACCGGTCTGCTAGTCTGTGCCCTGTTCCCAGCACGCGAGGCTGTCGTTCACCGGTGGTGTAAGATCTCCATGGCCAGTCACCCTCCTGCTGCCGTTTATCCTCAGATATCTGCCCCCGGTATTAGGGTTCCCTGCTTCGTACCTCAAAACCAACTGCCTGTGATATTCTGTTTGTAGAGATCCAGATCTTCTTACATCTCAGGCTGGTTTCATGGGTGCTCAGAGTTGTCTGGTAGATATCCAGCTCAATTCCGGGGACCAGTTGAAATAGGGTCCCCTACTCCTCCTCCATCTTTCCTTCCTTTCTAGTCCACTTATTTTTACATATTTTTTTTCTTTTTTTTCTATATGTTCTTGTTAATTTATTTTATTTACCCTTTTTCTATAGTCTTTCATTTTTCAAAATACGTTTATTTTTGTTTGAATTATTGAATTTTGATTGCCTATCCACTGCTATTTTTTATTGGTTTGGAAGATGTATATTTTACTAATCATCTTATTTGGCATGACAATGCTATACATATATATATGTATATATGTTTATATGATGCCTCTCAGTATATACTTTATATACAGTATATACTTTATATATATATTTAAAATACATAAATATATTTTATTTAAATTAAATTAGCCAATGTATAGTACATCATTAGTTCCAGATGTAGTGTTCAATGATTCCTCAGTTGTATATGGCACTCAGTGTTCATCACATCACGTTCCCTCCTTCATATGAAATATATTTATTAAACTTATCTTTCTGTAGATACACATACACTTGTGTTATCCTTAAAAATAGTACATTTTGTTAAAGTCATAATTCTTATTTTCCCAAACTTTTAATTTTCATTTTTGGAATTTTATGCAGAGATTTTACAAACATATATTAAAATTTTTTAAGTGTATACAGGGAGATAGGAATATGGCCTTGGAGTAGGTGAAAGCTAAGCTCACCTCATCCCAAGAATACAATTGATAACAATCAAATCATACTAAGTACCCAGAAACCAAACTGAAGACTGACAGAATGAACTCCACAACTAAAGGGAGAGAAGAGACCACACTGAAGAAGGTAGGAAGTGTGGAGACATGGTTAAGGTGAGAAACAGATCCTGCCTACTTTGGAGTGGAGGAGCGTGTGGTTGCAGGGAAGTGTACAAGAGAGAGAAGAGCATGGGTCAATGCATTAGGGGAAAGTTTCCCCATAGTCATTGTTTTAGAAAATGAAAGGGGCTGAATTTTGTGTGTTATTGCAACCAGTGAGGCCTAAAGCCAGGAGTTTTAAAGGTCAGCAAGGTTAGCTGGGGAAGAGCCCAGAGGGTACTGCACTGATCCTCGAGGGAAGGCAGGCAAACAACTCAAGGAAATACAGTGTTGAACCTGAAATCTGAAGCACCTGGGGCACAAAATGGGGAGATCATTTGTTCTCCGAGCATGTCCCTGAGAGGCATCATTCACAGAGTTTCCTCTCAGTGAACAAAGGGGCTGGTGGGCCCCATTTCCCTCCTTAACCCCTCAGTATAATACAGAGCCACCTGAAAAAAGCAGTGCCGTGGTGACACTGGATGGCTAACTTGCGTACATTAAGCCTCACACCTGGGGAGCCTGGGTGATTCAGCCATTAAGAGTCTGCCTTCGGCTCAGGTCATGATCCCAGGGTTCTGGGATCAAGCCCTGTGTCAGGTTCCCCACTCAGTAGGAAGCCTGCTTCTACCTCTCACAATCCCCCTGCTTGTGTTCCCTCTCTTGCTGTCTCTCTCTCTCTCTCTGTCAAATAAATAAATAAAATCTTAAAAAAAAAAAAAGCCTCATGTTTTTCAGTCTATCTTGCCACAGTCCCAAAGAAGCGGGGACTCTGCTTTAAGTCTTCCAAAAGATCAGCACAAACCTCTGCCCACACTGCATCTCCCAACCAAGGATGGCCTCAGTTCTGGTGGATGTGGTGACAGGTTTCATTTCATAAGCAGACCAATGCACACCTAGTTAACACTTGACACATTCAGGCTGGGGACCAGATGTTGTCCACTGCAAGGCCACAGCCTCTACAGAAGACTGACCTGAAGGAGAGAGCAGCCAAACACAGCAGCAGAGTGCATGTAGCACACACCAGAGACATACCCTGAAACACCAGGCCCTGGGCACAATATGACATCTTCTTCATAAAGCCATTACTTTCATGAGCAGGAAACATAACTGACTTTTCTATCACACAGAATAAGAAGGCAGAGACGTAAACAAAATGAGAAAACAGGAATTTATCCCAAATGAAAAACAAAATATAAGGCCACAGTCAGAGATCTGAGCTAAACAGATATAAGTAACATGCCTGGTGGAGAATTTAAAGCAACAATATTAAGGGTACTCACTTGGGAAAATAATGGAAGACATCAGTGAGATCCTTTCCACAGAAATAAAAGTGTTAAAAATAATCAGAGGTGAGGAGTTCAAGAAATGAGCTTAGAAACACACTTGATGCAATGAAGAGCAGGGTGGAAGTAGCAGAGGAATGAATGATCTAGAAGACAAAGTAATAAATTGAGGGTTTTAGAGGGGAGGGGGGTGGCGGTTAGCCTGGTGATGGGTATTAAGGAGGGCATGTACTGCATGGAGCACTGGGTGTTATACGAAAACAATGGATCGTAGATCACTACATCAAAAACTAATGATGTGTTGTATGGTGACTAACATAACATAATAAAATGCTATCAATGAGATCCAATCCAATCTAGATAATCTAACAGCTAGGGTGACTGAGGCAGAAGAGAGAATAAGCGACCTGGAAGACAATATAATAGATAAAAAGGGAAAAGAGGAGGCCCGGGAAAAACAACTCAGAATCCATGAAAATAGAATTAGAGAAATAAGTGACACCATGAAGCGTTCCAATGTCAGAATAATTGGAATCCCGGAGGGAGTGGAGAGAGAGAGAGGACTAGAAGATGTATTTGAGCAAATCGTAGCTGAGAACTTCCCTAATCTGAGGAATGAAACAAACATTCGAGTCCTAGAGGCAGAGAGGACCCCTCCTAAGATCAAGGAAAACAGGCCAACACCCTGGCATGGAATAGTAAAACTTGCAAATCTTAGAACCAAGGAAACCATCTTAAGGGCAGTTAGGGGAAAGAGATTCCTATGTACAGAGGGAGGAACATCAGAATAACGTCAGACCTATCCACAGAGACCTGGCAAGCCAGAAAGGCCTGGCAAGACATATTCAGGGTACTAAGTGAGAAGAACATGCAGCCAAGAATACTTTATCCGGCAAGGCTTTCATTTAGAATGGATGGAGAGATGCAGAGCTTCCATGACCAGCAGAAGCTGAAAGAATATGTGACCACTAAGCCGGCCCTGCAAGAAATATTAAGGGGGGTTCTATAAAAGGCGAAAGACCCCAAGAGTGATATACAACAGAAATTTACAGGGACAATCTATAAAAACAACGTCTTCACAGGCAACATGATGACAATTAATTCATATCTTTCAATAATCACTCTCAACGGGAATGGCCTAAACGCTCACATAAAACGGCACAGGGTTGCAGAGTGGATAAAAATTTTTAAAAAGAAGACAAAGTAATAGAAAGTAATGAAGCTGAATAATAGAGAGAAAGAAGAATTATGGAACTTTTGAATAAGGATAGGGAACTCAGTGTCTCCATAAAATGTAATAACATTTGTAATTTAGGAGTCTCAGAAGAAGAGAGAGAAAAGAGAGCAGGAAAATGTATTTGAAGGAAAAATAGCTGATAACCCCTTAACCTGGAAAGGGAAACAGACCCCCAGGTCCAGGAGATACAGATAATTCCCATGAAAGTCAACAAAAGCAAGCCAACACCAAGACATAGTGTAATTAAGTTTGCACAATATAGTGATAAAGAAAAAAAAACTGTAAAAGCAGCAATACAAAGAAGTCAATAACATACAAGTGAAAAACCATAAGGGTCGCAGGATATTTCTTAACAGAAACTAGGCAAGAGAGAAGAAAGTGGCATGATGTATTCAAAGTGCTGAATGGGGGAAAACAAAACAAACAAACAAACAAACAAAAACTGTAGTCAAGAATACTCTACCCATCAAGGCTCTCATACAGAATAGGAAAGATAAGTTTCACAGACAAATGAAAACTAAAGGAATTTGTGACCACTAAAACAGCTCTGCAAGAAATACAAAAGGGGACTCTTTGAGTGGAAAGAAGAGAACAAAAATGAGAATGACAAGAAAGAATCAGAGAAAATCTCCAGTAACAGTGACAAAAGAAGCAATAAAATGGCAATAAGTATATATTTATCAATAATTACTCTGAAAGTAAGTGGACTAAATGCTAAAATTAAAAGACATAGATAGGGTTTCAGAATGAATAACAAAAAAACAAACCTTCTATATTCTGCATACAAGGACTCATTTTAGACCTAAAGAGACTGGAAGATTGAAAGTGAGGGGATGGAGAGACACTTATCACCCAAATTGATGTCAAAAGGAGCCTGGCATAACAATAATTATTTCAGAAAAACTAGACTTTAAAGCAAAGACTAAGAAGAGATAAAGGACACTATATCAAATAAAGGGGACAATCCAACAAAGAGATAGAACAAATGTAAATATTTTTACACCCAAAATGGGAGGACCAATATATATAAAACAATAACCAATACAAAGGAACTAATTGATAATATACTAATAATGCAGGAATTTTAACACCTCGTTACATCAATGGACAGATTATATAAAGTGAAAACAAACAAGGTAGCAATGACTGTGAATTACACATGGGACCCAATGTACTTAACAGATAATCAGAACATTCCATCCTAAAATAGCAGAATGCGGGGCGCCTGGGTGGCTCAGTTGGTTAAGCGACTGCCTTCGGCTCAGGTCATGATCCTGGAGTCCCTGGATCGGGTCCCGCATCGGGCTCCCTGCTCGGCGGGGAGCCTGCTTCTCCCTATGACCCTCACCCCTCTCATGTGCTCTCTCTCTCTCTCTCATTCTCTCTGTCTCAAATAAATAAATAAATCTTTAAAAAAAAATAATAAAATAAAATAGCAGAATGCATATTATTTTCAAGTGAATATGGTACATTATCCAGAATAAGTCACATATTATGACACAAATCAGACCTCAATAAATACAAAAAGATTGAGATCATACCATGTATCTTTTTTGACCACAACAGTATGAAATTTGAAGTCAAACATAGTAAAAACAAATTTGAAAAAAACACAAGGAGGTTAAACAACATGCTGCTAAAAAATGAATGGGTCAACCGGTAAATACAATGGGCAAAAACCACTGAGATGCAGTGAAAGTGGTCCTAAGGGGGAGGTATATAGTAATACAGGTCTACCTGAAAATGCATGAAAAATATCAAATAAACAGCCTAACATTACCCCTAAAGGAAATAGTAAAAGAACCACAAATGAAGCCTAAAGGCAGAAGAAGGAAGAGAATGATAATGATTAGAACAGAAATAAATGACATAGAAACTTAAAAAACAATAGAACAGGTGCAAGGGGCAAAGATGGCGGAGGAGTAGGGGATGCTATTCTAACCGGTCCCTTAAATTGAGCTGGATATCTATCAGACCACTCTGAACACCCACGAAATCAGCCTTAGATGTAAGAAGATATAAATGGATCTCTACAAACAATATCGCCGGCGGTTGTTTTGAGGTATGAAGTGGGGAGCCATGATTCTGTGGGCAGATATTGGAAGAGAAACAGAAGGGGGAGGGAGCCTTCGGGATCCTGCGCCACCAGAGCTCAAAAGCCTCCTGTGCTGGGGACTGGGCGCAGACTCACAGATCAGTAGTGGGGACGGGACTTTAGGGCAGCCCCCTGGACTGAAACCTGGAGCTATGGGGAAGTGCATGCAACCTGGGGGTGGCTAGCGGTTTTAGAAGCACAAAGGGCAGAGACATGCTTGGACCTGGAAGTGAGGGCTGGAAGTGCTGCTGTGGGGCACACAACCCAAGACACTGTGGGTTTTAGCAGCACAGACAGAAACAGAGAGGGTGTGACCTGGCGAGCTCACTGAAGAAGAGACTGCAAACTCTCTGTTATGAGGCAGACGGCTGGAAACGGTCACTTCTGCTCTGACTCTCAGAAGAGATGTGGAAAACCACCAGGGAAAGCCACCAGAGAACAAAAGCACCAAAAGCCTGGTTTTCACTGAGCCCATCTGCCCCTCCCATAGAGGGCAGGGCAACTGTGCCCAAACAGGGTTGCCTGAGTAACAGTGAGGCAGGACCCTCACCCAGAAGACAGGCTGGAAGAAAAAGATGCCAACAACCCTAAAGACCCTATAAAACAGGTACATCTGGCTTGGGTTGTGGTCAATCATTTGGACTCTGTACATTCCCTCAACCACCCCTTAACAGAATGACTAAGAGGAGGATCCCCCAAAATAGGAAAGACTCAGAGACTGTGATTCTGCCACAGATTTACAAATAGATACAGATATAACCAAGATGCCAGAAATGGACTTCAGGGTAACCGTTATGAAGATGATAGCTAGAAGGGAAAAATCGATTAATGGCAACATAGTCTCTCTAAGGGCAGAAATGAGAGCTGAAATGGCAAAACTTAAAATGCTATCAATGAGATCCAATTTAATCTAGATACTCTAACAACTAGGGTAAATGAAGCAGAAAAACGAATTAGTGATCTAGAAGACCAATCAATAGAAAAGAAGGAAAAAGAGGACACTTGAGAGAAACAGCTCAAAATCCATGAAAACAGAATTAGAGAAATAAGGGAAGGCATGAAATGTTCCAATGTCAGAATTATTGGGATCCCTGAGGGGGTGGAGAGAGAGAGAGGACTAGAAGATATATTTGAGCAAATCGTAGCTGAGAACTTCCCTAATCTGGGGAATGAAACAAACATTCATGTCCCAGAGGCAGAGAGGACCCCTCCGAAGATTAAGGAGAAAAGACAACGGCCCAGCATGTAATAGTAAAACTCGCAAATCTTAGAAGCAAGGAAACCATCTTAAGGGCAGTTAGGGAGAAGAGATTCCTTATACAGAGGGAGGAACATCAGAATAACGTCAGACCTATCCACAGAGACCTGGCAAGCCAGAAAGTCCTGGCAAGACATATTCAGGGTACTAAAGGAGAAGAACATGCAGCCAAGAATACTTTATCCAGCAAGGCTGTCACTTAGAATGGATGGAGAGATGCAGAGCTTCCAAGACTGGCAGAAACTGAAAGAATATGTGACCACTAAGCTGGCCCTGCAAGAAATATTAAAGAGGCTTTTATAAAAGAAAAAGCACCAAGACTGATATAGAACAGAAATTTACAAAGACAATCTATAGAAACAAGGACTTCACAAGAAACATGATGACAATAAATTCATATCTTTCAACAATCATGCTCAACGTGAACGCCATAAATGCTCCCATAAAATGGCACAGGGTTGCAGATTGGATAAAAAAAACAGGACCCATTCATATGCTGTCTACAAGAGACTCATTTTGAACCTAAAGATACATCCAGACTGAAAGGGAAGGGATAGAGATCCATCTTCATGCAAATGGACCTCAAAAGAAACCTGGGGTAGCAATTCTTATATCAGACAAATTAGATTTTAAGCTAAAGACTGTATTTAGAGACACAGAAGGACACTATATCATTCTTAAAGGGTCTATCCAACAAGAAGATCTAAAAATTGTAAATATCTATGCCCCCAAAATGCAAGCAGCCAACTGCATAAGCCAACTGTTAACCCAAAATAAAGAGTCATAGTGATAATAATATGTTAACTGTAGGAGACCACAATACTCCACTCTCAGCAATAAACAGGTATTCTAAGCAGAAAATCAACAAAGAAACAAGAGCTTTGAGTGACACAATAGACCAGATGGACTTCATAGATATATACAGAACATTCCACCCTAAAACAACAGAATAGTCATTCTCCTCAGCGCACATGGAACTTTCTCCAGAATAGACGACATACTGGGTCACAAATCAGGTCTCAACCGATATCAAAAGATTGAGATTATTCCCTGCATTTTCTCAGACCAAAGTGCTTTAGCTGGAACTCAATCACAAGAAAAAATTGGGGACAAATTCAAACACTTGGAAGCTAAAGACCACTCTGCTTAAGAATGTTTGGGTCAACCAGGAAATCGAAGAAGAACTTAAACAATTCATGGAAACCAATGAGAATGAAAACACATTGGTCCAAAACCTATGGGATACTGCAAAGGAGGTCTCAAGGGGAAATACATAGCCAACCAAGCCTCACTGAAAAAAAAAAAAAAAAAAGGAAAAGAAAAATCCCCAATTCACCAACTAACTGTACACATTAAATAACTGGAGAAAAAGCAACAAATGATGCCTAAGCCACGCATTAGAAGAGAAATAATTAAGATTAGAGCAGAGATCAATGAATTAGAAACCAGAAATACAGTAGACCAGATCAACGAAACTAGAAGCTGGTTCTTTGAATTAATGAGATCAATAAAGCACTGGCCAAACTTACCCAAAAGAAAAGAGAAAGGACCCAAATTAATAAAATTATGAATGAAAGGGGAGAGATCACAATTAACACCAAGAAAATAGAAACAACTCTTAGAAATTATTATCAACAACTATATGCCAATAAATTAAGCAACTTGGAAGAAATGGATGCCTTCCTTGAAACCTATAAACTCCCAAGACTGAAACGGAGAAATTGACAACCTGAATAGGCCAATTACCAGGAACGAGACTGAAGCAAATACCGCCCCCCTAGATCAAAAAGGGTCTAGGGCCTGATGGATTCCCTGGGGATTCTACCAAACATTCAAAGAAGAAATAATATCTATTCTCTTGAAGCTGTTTCAAAAAATTGAAACAGAAGAAAAGTTCCAGACTCATTCTATGAGGCCAGCATTACCTTGATCCCCAAACCAGCCAAAGACCCCATCAAAAAGGAGAATTTCATACTGATATCCCTGACGAATATGGATTCCAAAATCCTCAACAAAATCGTAGCTAATAGGATCCAACAACACATTAAAAGAAGCATCCACCATGACCAAGTGGGATTTATCCCCTGGATCCAAGGGTGTTTCAACATTCACAAATCAATGTGATAGAACACATTAATAAGAGGAGAGAGAAGAGCCATATGGTCCTCTCAATTGATGCAGAAAAAGCATTGGCAAAATACACCACTCTGATTCACTGTTTGCATATAACACCCAGTACTCCATGCAATACCTGCCTCCTAAATAACCATCACTGGGCTAACCCATCCCCCCACCCTCTCCCCTCTAAAGTCCTCAGTTGGTTTCTCTGAGTCCATAGACTGTAATGGTTCATTTCCCTCTCTGATTTCTCCCCCTTCATTTTTCCCTTCCTTCTCCTAATGTCCTCCATGCTATTCCTTATGTTCCACAAATAAGTGAAACCATATGATAATTGACTTTCTCTGCTTGACTTATTTCATTTAACGTAATCTCCTCCAGTCCCATCCATGTTGATGTAAAAGTTGGGTATTCATCCTTTCTGATGTAATATTCCAGTAATATTCCATTGTATATATGGACCACATCTTCTTTATCCATTCATCTGTTGAATGTCATCTCAGCTCTTTCCACAGTTTGGCTATTGCAGACATTGTTGCTATAAACATTGGGGTACATGTGCCCCTTCTTTTCACTACATCTGTGTCTTTGGGGTAAATACCCAGGAGTGCAATTGCTGGGTCACAGGGTAGCTCTATTTTTAAATTTTTGAGGAACCTCCACACTGTTTTCCAAAGTGGCTGCACCAACTTGCATTCCCACCAACAGTGTAAGAGGTGTCCCCTTTCTCCACAGCCTCTCCAACATTTGTTGTTTCTATCCCTGTGCATTTTTGCCATTCTACCTGGTGTAAGGTGGTATCTCAATGTGGTTTTGATTTGAATTTCCCTGATAGCTAATGATGATGAACACTTCTTCATGTGTCTGTAAGCCAGTTGTATGTCTTCTTTGGAGAAGTGTCTGTTCATGTCTTCTGCCCATTTTTTGACATGATTATTTGTTTTTTGGGTGTTGAGTTTGAGAAATTCTTACAGATTGGATATCAGCCCTTTGTCTGTAGTGTCATTTGCAAATCTCTTCTCCCATTCTATGGGTTGCCTATTTGTTTTGTTGACTGTTTCCTTTGCTGTACAGAAACTTTTTATTTGATGAAGTCCCAAATGTTCATCTTGGCTTTTGTTTCACTTGCCTTTGGAGACGTACCTTTTTTTTTTTTTTAATTTTTTAATTTTATTATGTTATGGTAGTCACCATGCAATACATCATTAGTTTTTGATGTGGTGATCCATGATCCATTGTTTTCATATAATACCCAGTGCTCCACACAGTACGTGCCCTCCTTAATACTCATGACCAGGCTAACCCATCCCCTGTCCCCCTCCCCCTAAAACCATGTTTGTTTCTCAGAGTCTATAGTCTCTCATGGTTCATCTCTCACTCTGATTCCCCCCCCTTCAATTTTCCCTTCCTTCTCCTAATGTCCTCCATGCTATTCCTTATGTTCCACAAATAAGTGAAACCATAGGATAGTTGACTTTCTCTGCTTGACTTATTTCACTTAGCATAATCTCCTCCAGTCCCATCCATGTGGATGTAAAAGTTGGGTATTCATCTTTTCTGATGGCTGAGTAATATTCCATTGAATATATGGACCACATCTTTTTTTTATTATTAGGTTATGTTAATCACCATACATTACATCATTAGTTTTTGATGTAGTGTTCCATGATTCATTGTTTGCCTATAACACCCAGTGCTCCATGCAGAACGTGCCCTCTTTAATACCCATCACCAAGCTAACCCATCCTCCCGCCCCCCTCCCCTCTAGAAACCTCAGTTTGTTTTTCAGAGTCCATTGTCTCTCTTGGTTCATTTCCCCCTCCTTTCATTATTCCCCTCCTGCTATCTTCTTCTTTTTATTTTTTAAAAAATATAATGTATTAATTGTTTCAGAGGTACAGATCTGTGATTCAACAGTCTTGCACAATTCACAGCACTCACCATAGCACATACCCTCCCCAATGTCTATCACCCAGCCACCCCGTCCCTCCCACCCCCAACCAATCCAGCAACTCTCAGATTGTTTCCTGAGATTAAGAATTCCTCATATCAGTGAGGTCCATATGACACATGTGTTTCTCTGATAGACTTATTTCATTCAGCATAACACTCTCCAGTTCCATCCACATCATTGCAAATGGCAAGATTTCATTCCTTTTGATGGCTGCATAATATTCCATTGTTTATATATACCACTCTTCTTTATCCATTCATCTGTCGATGGACATCTTGGCTCTTTCCACAGTTTGGCTATTGTGGACATAGCTGCTATAAATATCGGGGTGCATCGGATCCCTACATTTGTATCTTTGGGGTAAATACCCAGTAGAGCAATTGCTGGGTCGTATGCTAGCTCTATTTTCAACTTTTTGAGGAACGTCCATACTCTTTTACAGAGTGACTGCACCAGCTTGCATTCCCACCAACAGTGTAGGAGGGTTCCCCTTTCTCTGCATCCCCACCAACATCTGTCATTTCCTGACTTGTTAATTTTAGCCATTCTGACTGGTATGAGAAGGTATCTCATCGAGGTTTTGATTTGGATTTCTCTGATTCCGAGTGATGTTGAGCACTTTTTCATGTGACTGTTGGCCATTTGGATGTCTTCTTTGGAAAAATGTCTGTTCATGTCTTCTGCCCATTTCTTGATTGGATCATTTGTTCTTTGGGTATGGAGTTTAATAATTTCTTTATAGATTTTGGATACTAGCCCTTTATTTGATATGTCATTTGCAAATATCTTCTCCCATTCTCTCGGTTGTCTTTTGGTTTTGTTGACTGTTTCTTTCACTGTGCAAAAACTTTTTATCTTGATGAGGTCCCAATAGTTTATTTTTGCCCTTGCTTCCTTTGCCTTTGTCGAAGTTTCTAGGAAGAATTTGCTGTGGCTGAGGTCAAAGAGGTTGCTGCCTGGTTTCTTCTTTAGGATTTTGATGGACTCCTGTCTCACATTGAGGTCTTTCAACCATTTGGAGTCTATTTTTGTGTGTGGTGTAAGGAAATGGTCCAGTTTCATTCTTCTGCATGTGACTGTCCAATTTTCCCAACACCATTTGTTGAAGAGATTCTTTTTTCCCTTGGACATTCTTTCCGGTGTTGTCAAAGATTAGTTGACCATAGAGTTGAGAGTCCATTTCTGGGCTCTCTATTCTGTTCCATTGATCTATGTGTCTGTTTTTGTGCCAGTACCATACTGTCTTGATGATGACAGCTTAGTAATAGAGCTGGAAGTCCAGAATTGTGATGCCACCAGCTTTGCTTTTCTTTTTCAACATTCCTCTGGCTATTCAGGGTCTTTTCTGGTTCCATACAAATTTTAGGATTATTTGTTCCATTTCTTTGAAAAAAGTGGATGGTATTTTGATGGGGATTGCATTGAATGTGTAGATTGCTTTAGGTAGCATTGACATCTTCACAATATTTGTTCTTCCAATCCATGAGCATGGAACGTTTTTCCATTTCTTTGTGTCTTCCTCAATTTCTTTCATGAGTATTTTATAGTTTTCTGAGTACAGATTCTTTGCCTCTTTGGTTAGATTTTTCTGTAGGTGTCTTATGGTTTTGGGTGCAATTGTAAATGGGATCAACTCCTTAATTTCTCTTTCTTATGTCTTGTTGTTGATGTATAGGAATGCCACTGATTTGTGTGCATTGATTTTATATCCTGCCACTTGACTGAATTCCTGTATGAGTTCTAGCAGTTTTGGGGTGGAGTCTTTGGAATTTTCCACATAAAGTATCATATCATCTGCAAACAGTGAGAGTTTGACTTCTTCTCTGCCAATTTGGATGCCTTTTATTTCTTTTTGTTGTCTGATTGCTGTGGCTAAGACTTCTAATACTATGTTGAGTAGCAGTGGTGATAGTGGACATCCCTGCCGCGTTCCTGACCTTAGGGGGAAAGCTCTCAGTTTTTGCCCATTGAGAATGATATTCACTGTAGGTTTTTCATAGATGGCTTTTATGATATTGAGGATGTACCTTCTATCCGTATACTCTGAAGAGTTTTGATCAAGAAACTATGCCAGACTTTGTCAAATGCTTTTTCTGCATCTATTGAGAGGATCATGTGATTCTTGTTCTTTCTTTTGTTAATGTGTTGTATCACATTAATTGATTTGCGGATGTTGAACCAACCTTGCAATCCAGGGATAAATCCCACTTGGTCATGGTGAATAATCCTTTTAATGTACTGTTGGATCCTATTGGCTAGTATTTTGGTGAGAATGATTGCATCAGTGTTCATAAGGGAAACCGGTCTGTAATTCTCCTTTTTGATGGGGTCTTTGCCTGGTTTGGGGATCAAGGTAATGCTGGCCTCATAGAATGAGTCTGGAAGTTTTCCTTCTGTTTCTATATTTTGAAACAGCTTCAGTAGAATAGGTATTATTTCTTCTTTGAATGTTTGGGAGAATTCCCCAGGGAATCCATCAGGCCCTGAACTCTTGTTTTTTTTGGGAGGTTTTTGATCACTGCTTCCATCTCCTTACTGGTTATTCGCCTATTCAGGTTTTTGATTTGTTCCTGTTTCAGTCTTGGCGGCTAACAGGTTTCCAGGAAGGCATCCATTTCATCCAGACTGCTCAGTTTACTAGCATATATTTGTTGCTAATAATTTCTAATAATTGTTTCTCTTTCCTTGGTGCTAGTCATGGATCTCTCCCCTTTCATTCATAATTTTATTAATTTGGGTCCTTTCTCTTTTTTTATTTTATTTTTATTTTATTTAAAGATTTTATTTATTTATTTGAGAGGGAGAATGAGATAGAGAGAGCATGAGAGGGGGGAGGGTCAGAGAGAGAAGCAGACTCCCTGCTGAGCAGGGAGCCCGATGTGGGACTTGATCCCTGGACTCCAAGACCATGACCTGAGCCGAAGGCAGTCACTTAACCAACTGAGCCACCCAGGCGCCCTCCTTTCTCTTTTCCTTTGGATAAGTCTGGCCAATGGTTTATCGACCTTGTTAATTCTTTCAAAGAACCAACTTCTAGTTTTGTTGATGTGATCTACTGTGTTTCTGCTTTCTAATTCATTGATCTCTGCTCTAATCTTAATTAGTTCTCTTCTAATGTGTGGCTTAGGCATCTTTTGTTGCTTTTTCTCTAGTTCTTTAAGGTGTAGAGTTAGTTGGTGAATTCGGGATTTTTCTATTTTTTAAAAAGTGAGGTTTGATGGCTATGTATTTCCCCCTTAGGACTGCCTTTGCAGTATCCCATAGGTTTTGGACCATTCTGTTTTTGTTCTCATTGGTTTCTATGAATTGTTTAAGTTCTTCTTTGATTTCCTGGTTGACCCAAACATTCTTGAGCAGAGTGGTCTTTAACTTCCAAGTGTTTGAATTTCTGCCAAATTTTGTCTTGTGATTGAGTTCCAGTTTTAAAGCATTGTGGTCTGAGAATATGCAGGGAATAATCTCAGTCTTTTGGTATCGGTTGAGACCTGATTTGTGACCCAGTATGTGGTCTAATCTGGAGAAAGTTCCATGTGCGCTCGAGAAGAATGAGTATTCTGTTGTTTTAGGGTGGAATGTTCTGTATATATCTATGAGGTGCATCTGGTTCAGTGTGTCATTCAGAGCTCTTGTTTCCTTGTTGATTTTCTGCTTAGATGATCTGTCCATTGCTGAGAGTGGAGTATTGAGGTCTCTTACAATTAACGTGTTGTTATCACTATGACTCTTTATTTTGGTTAACAGTTGGTTCATCTAGATGGCTGCTCCCATGTTGGGGGCATAGATATTTACAATTGTTAGATCTTCTTGTTGGATAGACCCTTTAAGAATGATATAGTGT
>NW_022589790.1:2884292-2903488 GCF_004348235.1 Phoca vitulina
TTCATGAGTATTTTATAGTTTTCTGAGTACAGATCCTTTGCCTCTTTGGTTAGATTTATTCCTAGGTATTTTATGGTTTTGGGTGCAATTGTAAATGGGATCGACTCCTTAATTTCTCTTTCTTCTGTCTTGTTGTTGGTGTATAGGAATGCCACTGATTTCTGTGCATTGATTTTATATCCTGCCACTTGGCTGAATTCCTGTATGAGTTCTAGCAGTTTTGGGGTTGAGTCTTTTGAGTTTTCCATATAAAGTATCATATCATCTGCAAAGAGTGAGAGTTTGACTGCTTCTTTGACGATTTGGATGCCTTTTATTTCTTTTTGTTGTCTGATTGCTGTGGCTAGGACTTCTACTTCTATGTTGAATAGCAGTGGTGATAGTGGACATCCCTGCCGCGTTCCTGACCTTAGGGGGAAAGCTCTCAGTTTTTCCCCATTGAGTATGATATTCACTGTAGGTTTTTCATAGATGGCTTTTATGATATTGAGGTATGTAACCTCTATGCCTATAGTCTGAAGAATTTGGATCAAGAAAGGATACTGTACTTTTCAAATGATCATATGGTTCTTGTTCTTTCTTTTGTTAATGTATTGTATCACTTTGATAGATTTGCAGTTGTTGAACCAGCCTTGCAGCCCAGGGATAAATCCCATGTGGTCGTGGTAAATAATCCTTTTAAGGTACTGTTGGATCCTATTGGCTAGTATTTTGGTGAGAATTTTTGCATCCGTGTTCATCAAGGATATTGGTCTGTAATTCTCCTTTTTGATGGGGTCTTTGTCTGTTTTGGGGATCGAGGTAATGGTGGCCTCATAAAACGAGTTTGGAAGTTTTCCTTCCATTTCTATTTTTTGGAACAGTTTCAGAAGAATAGGTATTAATTCTTCTTGAAATGTTTGGTAGAATTCCCCTGGGAAGCCATCTGGCCCTGGGCTTTTGTGTTTTGGGAGATTTTTGATGACTGCTTCTATTTCCTTAGTGGTTATAGGTCTGTTCAGGTTTTCTATTTCTTCCTGGTTCAGTTTTGGTAGTTGATACATCTCTAGGAATGCATCCATTTCTTCCAGGTTATCTAATTTGCTGGCATAGAATTGCTCATAATATGTTCTTAGAATTGTTTGTATTTCTTTGGTGTTGGTTGTGATTTCTCCTCTTTCATTCATGATTTTGTTGATTTGGGTCATTTCTCTTTTCTTTTTGATAAGTCTGGCCAGGGGCTTATCAATCTTGTTAATTCTTTCAAAGAACCAGCTCCTAGTTTCGTTGATCTGTTCTACTGTTCTTTTGGTTTCTATTTCATTGATTTCTGCTCTGATCTTTATGATTTCTCTTCTCCTGCTGGGTTTAAGCTTTATTTGCTGTTCTTTCTCCAGCTCCTTTAGGTGTAGGGTTAGGTTGTGTACTTGAGACCTTTCTTGTTTCTTGAGAAAGGCTTGTATTGCTATATACTTTCCTCTTAGGACTGCCTTTGCTGCATCCCAAAGATTTTGAATAGTTGTGTTTTCATTTTCATTGGTTTCCAAGAATTTTTTAAATTCTTCTTTAATTTCCTGGTTGACCCATTCATTCTTTAGTAGGATGCTCTTTAGCCTCCATGTATTTGAGTTCTTTCCGACTTTCCTCTTGTGATTGAGTTCTAGTTTCAAAGCATTGTGGTCTGAAAATAGGCAGGGGATGATCCCAATCTTCTGGTACCGGTTGAGACCTGATTTATGACCTAGGATGTGATCTATTCTGGAGAATGTTCCATGGGCACTAGAGAAGAATGTGTATTCCGTTGCTTTGGGATGGAATGTTCTGAATATGTCTGTGAAGTCCATTTGGTCCAGTGTGTCATTTAAAGTCTTTATTTCCTTGTTGATCTTTTGCTTAGACGATCTGTCCATTTCAGTGAGGGGGGTGTTAAAGTCCCCCACTATTATTGTATTGTTGTCGATGTGTTTCTTTGCTTTTGTTATTAATTGCCTTATATAATTGGCTGCTCCCATGTTAGGGGCATAGATATTTACCATTGTTAGATCTTCTTGTTGGATAGACCCTTTAAGGAGGATATAGTGTCCTTCCTCATCTCTTATTACAGTCTTTGGTTTAAAATCTAATTTGTCTGATATAAGGATTGCCACCCCAGCTTTCTTTTGGTGTCCATTAGCATGGTAAATGGTTTTCCACCCCCTCACTTTCAATCTGGGGGTGTCTTTGGGTCTAAAATGAGTCTCTTGCAGACAGCATATTGATGGGTGTTGTTTTTTAATCCAATCTGATACCGTGTGTCTTTTGATTGGGGCATTTAGCCCATTTACATTCAGGGTAACTATGGAAAGATAGGAATTTAGTGCCATTATATTGCCTGTAAAGTGACTGTTACTGTATATTGTTTGTGTTCCTTTCTGGTCTATGTTGCTTTTAGGCTCTCTCTTTGCTTAGAGGACCCCTTTCAATATTTCTTGTAGGGCTGGTTTCGTGTTTGCAAATTCCTTTAGTTTTTGTTTGTCCTGGAAGCTTTTTATCTCTCCTTCAATTTTCAGTGACAGCCTAGCTGGATATTGTATTCTTGGCTGCATATTTTTCTCATTTAGTGCTCTGAATATGTCCTGCCAGTCCTTTCTGGCCTGCCAGGTCTCTGTGGATAGGTCTGTTGCCAATCTAATGTTTCTACCATTTTAGGTTACAGATCTCTTCTCCCGAGCTGCTTTCAGGATTTTCTCTTTGTCTCTGAGACTCGTAAGTTTTACTATTAGATGTCGGGTGTTGACCTATTTTTATTGATTTTGAGAGGGGTTCTCTGTGCTTCCTGGATTTTGATGCCTGTTTCCTTCCCCAAATTAGGGAAGTTCTCTGCTATAATTTGCTCCATTATACCTTCTGCCCCTCTCTCTCTTTCTTCTTCTTCTGGGATCCCAATTATTCTAATGTTGTTTCGTCTTATGGTATCGTTTATCTCTCGAATTCTGCCCTTGTGATCCTTAGTTGTTTATATCTCTTTTTCTCAGCTTCTTTATTTTCCATCATTTGGTCTTCTATCTCACTGATTCTTTCTTCTGTCTCATTTATCGTAGCAGTTAGCACCCCCATATTTGATTGCACCTCATTAATAGCCTTTTTGATTTCCACTTGGTTAGATTTTAGTTCTTTTATTTCTCCAGAAAGGTTTCTCTAATAACTTCCATGCTTTTTTCAAGCCCAGCTAGTATCTTTAAAGTGATGATTCTGAACTCTAGATCTGACATCGTACTAATGTCCGTATTGAGTAGGTCCCTGGCAGTCGGTACTACCTCTTGTTCTTTTTGTTGAGGTGATTTTTTCCGTCTTGTCATTTTGTGCAGAGGAGAATAGATTAATGAGAGAACAAAATGCTAGCAGGGTAACAACGTCCCCAGAAAATATACTCTAAACAAATCAGAAAAGACCTGAAGCAGTGGGAAAAGAAAGGGAAAGAGAGAAAAAAGAAAAGGAAAGAAAAAAAGAAAAAAGAAAAAGATAAAGATAAAAACAAACAAAAGCAGAACAAAACAAAACAAAAACAGAATGTGATCAAATATGATCAGGCTGGATTATAGATCAGTGCCACACACTAGATTTTGGGTGTATTTTGGTCTGTTAAAAGAAAGTCCCTCCCAAAATTTTAAAGAAAGAAAAACTTATATATGTACAAAAATAAGGGTTGATATGATGAAGGGATAGAATATGACTGTAAAGATGGAAATTATAAAAAATTTTAGAAAAGGATTTGATAAGTTGCTTGAAAAATGAAAGAAGAGGATTAAAAAAAAAAAAGAAAGAAAAAAGGGAGAGAATGTGATCAGGCAGGGGAGTAGAAAAAAACCATACACTGGAGATTTAGAGTATATTTTGATCTGTTAGAAGAAACTATCTCAAGATTTTAAAGAGAGAACAACTTATATATATATATGCCAAAAATACGGGTAACTACTATAAAGGGATAGAATATGACTTTAAAAATGAAAAATAAAAATGTTTTTTTTTAAAAAGGGATTGATAAGATGTTGGTTGAAAAAGGGAAAAAGAAAAATTCAAAAAAAAAGAAAAAAGGAAAAAAGAAAAAAAGACAGTTAAAAAAAATAATTAACTTTGAAAGACTAAAGAATCATGGTAAAAAAGCCATGGATTCTATGTGCAGTATTCCCCTAGCACTGGAGTTCTGCCGTTCTCATTGATCGGTAAACTTGGTCTTGGCTGGCTGTTCTCGCTGATCTTCTGGGGGAGGGGCCTGTTGCCGTGGTTCCCAAATGTCTTTGCCGGAGGCAGAATTGCCCCGCCCTTGCCGGTCCGGGCTAAGTAATCTGCTCGGGTTTGCTCTCCGGAGCTTTTGTTCCCTGCAAGCTTTCGGTACAGCTTTGGAGGCGGAGAGTGAAAATGGCGGCCTCCCAGTCTCCGCCCCGGCGGAGCCGAGAACTCGGGGTCCCGCTCCTCAGCGAGCCCCCAGAGAAAAGCAGTCAGTCACTCCCGTCTCCCCAATCTCCGGCCACACTCCGCGCTCACCCGGCCTGTGACCGCGCCTTTCTATCTGGCACCCGACCCCGGGTGGAATCTCCAAACCCAGCAGATCCCCGCGGTGCGCTCCCGCACCTCTCCTCCAGGGGGAAGAAGGTGAGTCTCCCCAGATCTGCCGCTTGTTGGGTCCCTGCTGGAGGAGCAGTGGCCCGACTGTGCCGCGGATCACGGTTTATGGCAACCCCGAGCTGAGAGCCCGCGCCTGGGCTCCGTCTCTGCAGCCTGCTTCCCTGCTCCGATACCTGGGAGCTCTGCCGCACTCAGGCACCCCCGGTCTTTCTGTGACCCCGAGGGTCCTGAGACCACACTGTCCCGCGAGGGTTCCACCCCCCACTTCGCCACCAGAGTGACGTCCCTCAGCGGAGCAGACTTCTAAAAGTTCCGATTTTGTGCTCCGCGACTCTGTCACTTGCCAGAAGCGGCCGACGGTGGCCCCTCCCCCGCCGTCTATCCTCCTGAATAACGCCTCGGATTCACTTCTCCGTACGTCCTACCTTCCAGAAAGTGGTCGCTTTTCTGTTCAGAGAGTTGTTGCTATTCTTTTCTTCGATCTCCTGTTGAGTTCGTAGGTGTTCAGAATGGTTTGATCCCTATGCAGCTGAATTCCTGAGAGGAGACGAAATCCAGGTCTCCTACTCCTCCGCCATCTTGCTCCGCGCCCCTAAATGCTACTTTCATATGAGTACAGGAGGCTGGGACCAGGGCTCTTGCTCAAGGACATGATGCCACAGATAAAGAACACTATGAGCAAAGTTCAGGTGGTTGGCCAAGCAGGAGAAAAGTGTTCCAATGGGTCCTCCTTCCATTTTCATTTTATAGCTTCATTTCTTGCCCTTTTTTGATGCAAGTATTTATAAATAATAATAAAATTATCAAATTTGGATTTTTTTATTTATTATGTTATGTTAGACACCGTACAGTACATCATTAGTTTTAGATGTAATGTTCAATGATACACTGTTTGTACATAACATTCACTGTCCCAAGCAATATGTGCCCTCCTTAATACCCATCACTGTGCTAACCCATCCCCCCACTCCCCTCCTCTCTAAAATCCTCAGTTTGTTTCCTGGAGTCCATAGTCTCTCATGGTTCAGCTCCCCCTCTGATTTCCCTCCTTCATTTTTCCCTTCCTATTCCTAATGTCCTCCATGCTATTCCTTATGTTCCACAAATAAGTGAAACTGTATGAAAACTGTCTTTCTCTGCTTGACTTATTTCACTTAGCATAATCCCCTCCAGTTCCATCCATGTCGATGCAGATGGTGGGTATTCATTCTTTCTGATGGCTGAGTAATATTCCATTGTATATATGGACTACATCTTCTTTATCCATTCATCTGTTGAAGGGCATCTTGCCTCCTTCCACAGTTTGGCTATTGTGGTCATTGCTGCTATAAACATTGGGGTGCATGTGCCACTTCTTTACACTGCATCTGTATCTTTGGGGTAAATAGTAGTGCAATTGCTGGGTTCTAGGGTAGTTCTATTTTTAATGTCTTGGGGAACCTCCATACTGTTTTCCAAAGTGGCTGTACCAACTTGCATTCCCACCAACAGTATAAGAGGGCTCCCCTTTCTCCACGTCCTCTCCAACATTTGTTGTTTCCTGCCTTGTCAATTTTTGCCATTCTAACTGGTGTAAGGTGGTATCTCAATGTGGTTTTGATTTGAATTTCCCTGATGGTTAATGATGTTGAACATTTTTTCATGTGTCTGTTAGCCATTTGTATGTCTTCTTCAGAGAAATGTCTTTTCATGTCTTCTGCCCATTTTTTGATTTGATTATTTGTTTTTTGGGTGTTGAGTTTGAGAAGTTCTTTATAGATCTTGGATACCAACCTTTTATCTGTAGTGTCATTTGCAAATACCTTCTCCCATTTTGTGGGTTGCCTCTTTGTTTTTTTGACTCTTTCCTTTGCTGTGCAGAAGATTTTTATCTTGATGAAGTCCCAAAAGTTCATTTTCGCTTTTATTTCCCTTGCTTTTGCAGATTTGGATTTTAGAATAGTTAAATCAGTAGGAATCAATTGGAGAAGAGCAACATTAGAGGTATGGCGACCAAGTGAGTGAGGACAATGAGATGGATAGTGTTGATCTAAGTGGAATGGATCATTCCAAGTGAAATTAGGGGCTTTTAGTGTATAAGTAGGGCCTTGTTGAGTGTGTCCCTTAAAACACAAACTTGGTTGCATGTTTACTAGTTTCCAATTAGCTATGGCAACTTGTGAATTATCAGGTGGTTTCAAAAGTAGAGATTCCCTTTTTATTTTTCTTGACACACTCAATTTTTCATAACTATAAAATAAGGATCTTGCAGTATTTTAGGAAACAGTGTTGGAAAATTTGTTAAGAATTTTTTTGTTGCAGTAAAGTGGAATGAATAAAGTATGTATACTATTTAACTTTTAAAAATAATTGAGAAGTATAATATCACCCTTCAATTTCTTGGATCATAATGACACACATTTGATGGTTTCATTTAGAGCACTGTAGATTTGGGAAAGAAAATGGGGCAAAACAAAATAAAACATTCTATGAAACCATGTTTTTCCATAGATGAATTTTTTACTCTATCTCAAGCAAAAAAAAAAAAAAGATGAAAATATTTTAGGATGATGTGTTTTTTAAAATAAAATATTTATTTTCCATAGCCTATATGACAAAGGATTTACAAGAACTGTGCAGTTGGGAAATTCAATCAAATTATATATACTGCATAATACTCAGAATTACTAGACATGAAAGAACAGTTGCTACCCCAAATTTTTGTATCTAGAATAAAAACAACAAATGAAGTTTTTCTGGCACTTGGGTGCACTTGCTTACAGTGCCATGTAGCTGTGCACTGAAGTAGTTTAAAATGTGCAAATTTCAGAATGTGTTCAAGTGTTTGTGCTTGTGTTTATGATGCCACTTGCATTTGGCCAAAGAAATAATTTTTAATCCATGAAAACCAGCCCTCAGTGTTCCTGAGCCCTCCAAAGTCATTAAGGACTATAATTAGAATTATTACAAATTTAGTCATAAACCAATATGAATTAGGTGGAGAAGCTTGAATTGTTGTTTGTTTTTGTTTTTACAAATATTCCACTTTAATTTTTTTTAATTTTATTAATTTTATTTATTTTATTTTTTTTAAGATTTTATTTATTTATTTGACAGAGAGAGAGAGACAGTGAGAGAGGGAACACAAGCAGGGAGAGTGGGAGAGGGAGAAGCAGGCTTCCGCGGAGCGGGGAGCCCGATGCGGGGCTCGATCCCAGGACCCTGGGATCATGACCTGAGCCAAAGGCAGACGCTTAAGGACTGAGCCACCCAGGTGCCCCAATTTTTTTTTTCCAATTTTTTTTTTAAAGATTTTATTTATTTATTTGACAGACAGAGACACAGCGAGAGAAGGAACACAAGCAGGGGGAGTGGGAGAGGGAGAAGCAGGCTTCCTGCGGAGCAGGGAGCCCGATGCGGGGCTTGATCGCAGGACCCTGGGATCATGACCTGAGCCGAAGGCAGACATTTAATGACTGAGCCACCCAGGCGCCCCTCCACTTTAATTTTTTAATACATATTTTATTTATTTATTTTACATTATGTGCCAGTCATTATTATAATGTTACTCTGTATATTAATTTATGCAAACCTATTAAACCCTTTAAGGAAGATATGATTTTTTTCTTTATTCTTGTTGTTGATACATTTATTTTATTGTGGTAAGAGCACCTATCATTAGATCAACCTTCTTAACAAATTTTTATGTGTGCAACATAGTATTGCTGACTATAGGGCAGGTATTCATATTATCTCCATTTTACAGAGAAGGACACTAAGTCACCAACAGGTTAAATGATTTGTTTGAGACCACTAGGTAGTAATGTTCAAATGGGTACTTGCTAACAAGTATGAACTCTGTGTTGGTTGGAATGACTAGGTCTTTCCATTGTGAAAAATGGTGTATTTAGGTTAACGTTAGTTCTGTTATTTTTGCTCTAGACAGAAACCTTGGTGATACCAAGTTTTATAGAAAACCAGTTTCTTATACTACAATTTACTCACTAATACTGTATATCTTCAGAGGAAAGACAGAAGATGCCACACATTTTTTCCAAATGATTTCCAGAGTGAGTCATTATAGTTCAATTATAGTGTAATTCTGCCATGCTCTAAACATAAATGCTATAAAGTTGCAATGTAAAGGATAAAATAAGGCATTCATATCAATTCTTAACCACTGAAGTTTGTTTTCCATAGTATTAGAAGAATTGATTATTCTCTATATATAGAAGTCAGTTTCCAAAGAAGTTCCAAGGTTCTAATTTTGAGTTATAAAAACATGCTGACAACATATGTGTATGTTAGAGCTAATGATAAATACCAGTTAACATCTTAAGCAACGCTCTGAATTGCCCAGCTAACAATTAATTTCACTGGATGAACGTTAAAGAAAATCAACCAAGATTTTGTGCTGAAGGTGTCCGGATAAAGGTTGTTCTATAGACTGAAACCAGAAGATGTAAAAATCAGGCACACTTATGAAATCCTAACTAACTTCATTTATGAATGGTGAATTATACTCTATATGCAAGACAGATGTTAGATAAGTAATTAACCCGCATGCACGTGAATGTGTGTATATATATGTATATATGTATATAGGTATATATTTGTACAAATGTATGTATGTTAGCCCTGTATATACATATTTATCTATTTTTTCATTTTGTGAGGTTTACTGTGTACTAGTCACTGGGCTAAATACTTCATAGTTTTTTTTTCTTTTCTTTCTTCCAACTGATTTTTTTTTAAATTGAGTAGAGTGGAAATACAATGTGACATTAGTTTCTACTGTACAATATGTAATTTGAAAAGTGTATATATTATGCTATTCTTACCACAACTATAGCTACCATCTGTCACCATGCAACACTCTTAGGATATCATTGACTATATTCATTATGCTGTGTCTTTTATTCTTGTGACTTTTTCATTCCATAACTGGAAGTCTGTATTTTCCACTCCCCTTCACCCATTTTGCCTATCACTCCACCCCTCTTCCCTCTGGTAACCATGCTTTGTTCTCTGTATTTGTAGGTCTGATTCTGCTTTTAATTTATTCATTTGTGTTTTTAAATTCCACATATGGCTGAAATCATGTGTGGTTGTCTTTCTCAGTCAGACATATTTAACTTAGTTTAAGGTCCTCCAGACTCATCCATGTATTACAAATGACAAGATGTTCTTATTTAAGAAAAGAAAAAAAAAATGTCCTTATGTTTTTAACACTGCATAATATTCCATCGTATACCACATTCCATATTTTGTCACATTGTTTATCCATTCATTGTTTGATAGTTATTAATTTGTTTCCATATGTTGGCTACTGTGAATAATATGACAATAAACATGAATATGTCAGGGTGCCTGGGGGGGCTCAGTCGGTTAAGCGAATGACTCTTGCTTTAGTTTTAGGTACTGATCTCATGGTTCATGAGATTGAGCCCCATGTTGGGCTCCACACTCAGCAGGAGTCTTCTTGAATATTATCTCCCTATGCCCCCCCCCTCTAATAAATAAATCTTAAAAAAAAAAGAAAGCTCAAATCTTACTGGGATCCAGATTTCAATTCATGTGGTTATACACCCAGAAGTGGGATTGCTGAATCAAATGATAATTAGCTTTCAAATTTTTTAGGAACCTATATATTGTTTTCCAAACTGCCTGCATCAGTTTAAATTCCAACCAAGAATATACAAGGATTACCTTCTCTCCACATTCTCACCAGCACTTACTCTTTTTGTTTTTGTTAATAATAGTTATTCTAACAGGTGGAAGGTGATATCTATTTTGGGTTTGACTTGCATTTCCCTGATGATTAGTGATATTGGTCACCTTTTATATATGTGACCATTTGTATGTCTCCTTTGGAGAAATACCTACTCAGTTCCTTTGCCCATTTTTAATTTTTGTTGTTGTTTGTTTTATTTTGTTATTGAGTTTTATGAGGTCCTTAAATATTTTGGATATTAACCATTTATGTAAAATAAGGTCTGCAGATATCGTTTTCCCTTCCCTAATTGCCTTTTTATTATGTTAATTGTTTACTTTCCTGCACAGAAGACTTTTGTTTGATGTCACATCCATCTATTTTAGGTTTTGTCACTTGGACTTTTAGTATTATATCAAGAAATCTTTGCCCAGTACTATGTCCAGACTCTTCTAACCTAAGTTTTTCCTTATAAGATTTATGGTTTTAGAATTTATGTTTATGCCTATTTTTTATATATAATAGTCACATGACATTTTATTGCTTTCAGGTACAGAACATAATCACCCAATATTCCTATATATTGCAAAATAATCATCACAGCAATATTAGTTAACATTCATTGCAATACATAATTATGATATTTTTTCTCATGATGAGAATTTGTAAGATCTACTGTCTTAACAAATTTCAAATATGCAATACTGTATGATTAAATATAGTCACTATGCTGTACATTACATCTAAATGCTTTATTTATTTTACACCTGTAAGTTTGTTCCTTTAGACCACCTTCACCTATTTCACCTTCCTTGCCATCCACCTCTGGTAGTAATTAATCTTCTCTCTGTATTTTGAGGTTATTATTTTTTTTTAATTCCACATATAAGTAAAATCATATGGTAATTGTCTTTCTTTGTCCGACTCATTACACTTAGCATAACGTCATCAAGATCTATCCATGTTGTCACAAATGGCAATTTCCCTTTTTATGGCTGAATAATACTCCATTGTATGTATGTGTATTTATATTTTTTAAAAAATAATTTATTAATCTATGAACACTTAGGTTGTTTCCATATCTAGCCATTATAAATAATACAGTGATAAAGATGGAGATGTATATATCTTTTCAGTTTGGTGTTTCTGTTTTCTTCAGAAAAATATCCAGAAGTGGAATTGCTGGATCATATAGTAGTTCTTTTTTGATTTTAAAAAAAATTTCCTTAGTGTTTTCCATAGTGGCTGCCCAAATTTACATTTCCACCAGCAATGCACAAGGGTTCCATTTTCTCCACATCCTCACCAATACGTGCTAATTCTTATGCTTTTATTATCCATTCTAACAGGTATGAGGTAATATTTTGGAGTGGTATTAATTTATATTTGTATAATGATTTGTGATTTTGAACACCTTTTCATGTACCTGTTGGACATCCATATGCCTTTGACAAAATGTCTATTCAGATCTTCTGCCCATTTTTAAATCAGATTGCATGGGTTTTGTTGTTGTGATAGTAGTGATGGTGGTGGTGGTGGTTATGAAGTTGTATGAGTCCTTTATATATTTTTGATATTAACTCCTCATCAGAAATATAATTTGCCATCATTTTCTCCCATAGTTGGTTTGCCTGTTCATTTTGTGGATGTTTTCTTTGTTGTGAAGAAGTGTATTAGTTTGATGTAATCCTACATATTCAATTTTGCTTTTGTTACCTTTGCTTTTGGTGTCAAATAAAAAAAAAACCTATCACTAATTCTAATAACAAGGATCTTGCTGCCTATTTCTTTTCCTTCTGGGAATTGTATGATTTCAAGTCTTAAATTAATATCTTTAATCCATGCTGAGTTAATTTTTGCATATAGTGCTGCAAAATAGTAGTCTAGTTCCATTTTTTTTTTTGCATGTGACTGTCCAGATTTTCTAACACCATTAATTGCAAAGATGGTCCTTTCCCCATGGTATATTCATGGCTCCTTCGTCATAAATTAATTTACCGTGTGTGCATGGATATATTTCTGGGCTCTCTGTTGTTGTTGTTGCTGTTGTTGTTGTTTTTGAGAGAGAGAGAGAGAGGTGAGGGGCAGAGAAAGAGGGAGAGAGAATCTTAAGCAGATTCTATGCTCAATTTGTAGCCCGACACAGGGCTCTATCTCACGACCCTGAGATCATGACCTGAGCCAAAATCAAGAGTCAGACACTTGACTGAGCTCCCCAGGAGTCACTCTATTCTGTTCTATTGAATGGTGTTTCTGTTTTTATGCTAATACATACTGTTTTGATAACTATAACTAATATTGTTTGAAATCAGGGAAGATGATGTCTCCAGATTTACCCTTCTTGCTCAAGATTGTTTTGGCTATTCAGGATATTTTGTGGTTCCATACAACATTTAGGATTCTTTGTTTTATTTCACAGAACTTTAATAAGGTTTGCATTTAATGTATAGATTGCTTTAGGTATTATGGATGTTTTAACAATATTAATTCTTCCAATCCATGAGCATGGTATATTATTCCATTTATGTATGTCTTCTTCAGTTTCTTTCTTCAATGTCTGAGGGTTTTCAGTATAAATTTCAGCTATTTGTATAAATTTGTTCTTTGGTCTTTTATTCTTTTTGATGCAATTATAAATGGAATTTTTAAAATTTCCCTTTCTGTTTGTTATTAGTGTATAGAATTGAAACTATTGTTGTGTATTGATTTTGTATCCTGCAGCTTTATGAGTTCATTTATTAATTCTAACAGGTTTCTTTTTTTGATTCAGTCTTTAAGGTTTTGTATATATCATATCATGCTCTTTCCAATTTGAGACAGTTTTACTTCTTCCTTTCAAATTTGGACAACTTTTATTTCTTCTTGCCTAATTACTCTGGCTCAGACTTACAATACTATGTTAAATAAACTGATAAGAGTGAGCATCCTTGTCTTGTTCCTGATCTGAGAGGAAAACTTTCAGCTTTCCACCTCTAAGTATGATGCTAACCATGGGCTTGACATATCTAGCCTTTATTATTTTGAGATAAATTTCCTCTATACCCAGTTTGTTGAGAGTTATTTATTTTATCATAAATGGATGTTGAATTTGTCACATGATTTCTCTACAACTATTGAAGTGATCGTATGATTTTTAGCTTTCATTTTGTAAATGTGGTTTAACACATCGATTGATTTGCAGAGGACTAACCATCTTTTAATCCCTGGGATAAAGCCCACTTAATCATGATGTATCCTATATATTTTGGTATGTTGTATTTCCATTTCATTTGTCTCCACAGTTTTATTTTATTTTTTGATTTTTCTTTGATCCATTGTTTTTTCAATAAGATATTGTTTCATCTCCACATACTTGTGAATTTTCCAGTTTTCTTTATGTAATTGACTTCTGGTTTCATACCATGTGGTCATAAAAGATGCTTGATATGATTTCAATCTTTTAAAAATATTTAAGACTTGTTTTGGGTCCTAAAATATAGTCTATCCTGGAAAATATTCCATGTGCATTTGAGAAAAAATGTGTATGTTGCTTTTGGATGAAATGTTTTGTATATATGTTAAATCTATCTGATCTAATGTGTCATTTAAAAATAATATTTCCTCGGAGAGGAGGAGCAAATGACAGAGGAGTAGGAGACCTGGATTCAGCTGGATAGGGATCAAACCATTCTGAACACCTCTGACTCAACAAGAGATTGAAGAAAAGAATAGCAACAACTCACTGAACAGAAAAGCAACCACTTTCTGGAAGGTCTTTTCTGATTTGTTTAGTGTATATTTTCTGCGATGTTGTTACCCTGTTAGCATTTTGTTCTCTCATTCATCTATTCTCCTCTGGACAAAATGACAGGACGGAAAAAAATCACCTCAACAAAAAGAACAAGAGGCAGTACCGACTGCCAGGGACCTAATCAATACGGACATAGGTATGATGTCGGAACTAGAGTTCAGAATGTTGATTTTAAAGATACTAGCTGGGTTCGAAAAAGCATGGAAGTTATTAGAAAAACCCTTTCTGGAGAAATAAAAGAACTAAAATCTAACCAAGTCAAAATCAAAAAGGCTATTAATGAAGTGCAATTAAAAATGGAGGCTCTAACTGCAGGGATAAATGAGGCAGAAGAGAGAAGCAGTGATATAGAAGACCAAATGATGGAAAATAAAGAAGCTGAGAAAAAGAGATATAAACAACTACTGGATCATGAGGGCAGAATTCGAGAGATAAGTGATACCTTAAGATGAAACAACATTAGAATAATTGGGATCCCGAAAGAAGACGAAAGAGAGAGAGGGGCAGAAGGTATATTGGAGCATATGAAAGCAGAGAATGTCCCTAACTGGGGGAAAGAAACAGGCATCAAAATCCAGGAGGCACAGAGAACCCCTCTCAAAATCAATAAAAATAAGTCAACACCCCGACATCTAATAGTAAAACTTACGAGCCTCAGAGACAAAGAGAAAATCCTGAAAGCAGCTCGGGAGAAGAGATCTGTAAACTACAATGGTAGAAACAATAGACTGGTAACAGACCTATCCACAGAGACCTGGAGGTCAGAAAGGACTGCCATGTTATATTCAGAGCACTAAATGAGAAAAATATGCAGCCAAGAATACTATATCCAGCTAGGCTGTCATTGAAAATTGAAGGAGAGATAAAAAGCTTCCAGGACAAACAAAAACTAAAGGAATTTGCAAACACAAAACCAGCCCTACAAGAAATATAGAAAGGGGTCCTCTAAGCGAAGAGAGAGCCTAGAAGCAACATAGACCAGAAAGGAACACAGACAATATACAGTAACAGTCACATTACAGGCAATACAATGGCACTAAATTCATATCTTTCAGTAGTTACCCTGAATGTAAATGGGCTAAATGCCCCAATCAAAAGACACAGGCTATCAGATTGGATAAAAAACAAGACCCATCAATATGCTGTCTGCAAGAGACTCATTTTATTTTATTTTATTTTATTTTTTAAAAATTTTATTTATTTATTTGACAGAGAGAGAGATAGCGAGAGCAGGAACTCAAGCAGGGGGAGTGGGAGAGGGAGAAGCAGGCTTCCCGCCGAGCAGGGAGCCTGATGTGGGACTGGATCCCAGGACCCTGGGATCATGACCTGAGCTGAAAGCAGACACTTAACGACTGAGCCACCCAGGCGCCCTGCAAGAGACTCATTTTAGACACAAAGACACCTCCAGATTTAAAGTGAGGGGGTGGAAAACAATTTACTACGCTAATGGACACCAAAAGAAAGCTGAGGTAGCAATCCTTATATCAGACAAATTAGATTTTAAACCAAACACTGTAATAAGAGATGAGGAAGGACACTATATCCTACTTAAAGGGTCTATCCAACAAGAAGATCTAACAACTGTAAATGTCTATGCCCCTAACATGGGAGCAGTAAGTTATATAAGCCAATTAATAACAAAAGCAAAGAAACACATTGACAATAATACAATAATAGTGGGGGACTTTAACATCCCCCTCACTGAAATGGACAGATCATCTAAGCAAAAGATCAACAAGGAAATAGACTTTAAATGACACACTGGACCAAATGGACTTCACAGACATATTCAGAACATTCCATCCCAAAGCAATAGAATACACATTCTTCTCTAGTGCCCATGGAACATTCTCCAGATAGATCACATCTTAGGCCACAGATCAGGTTTCAACCAGTACCAAAAGATTGGGATCATTCCCTGCATATTTTCAGACCACAATGCTTTGAAACTAGAACTCAATCACAAGAGGAAAGTTGGAAAGAATTCAAGAACATGGAAGCTAAAGAGCATCCTACTAAAGAATGAATGGGTCAGCCAGGAAATTAAAGAAGAATTGAAAAAATCATGGAAACTAATGAAAATGAAAACACAACTGTTCAAAATCTTTGGGATGCAGCAAAGGCAGTCCTGAGAGGAAGGTATAGAGCAATACAAGCCTTTCTCAAGAAACAAGAAAGGTCTCAAGTACACAACCTAACCCTACACCTAAAGGAGCTGGAGAAAGAGCAGCAAATAAAGCCTAAACCCAGCAGGAGAAGAGAAATAATAAAGATCAGAGCAGAAATCAATGAAACAGAAACCAAAAGAACAGTAGAACAGATCAATGAAACTAAGAGTTGGTTCTCTGAAAGAATTAACAAGATTGATAAACCCCTGGCCAGACTTATCAAAAAGATAAGAAAAATGACCCAAATAAATAAAATCATGAATGAAAGAGGAGAGATCCCAACCACCACCAAAGAAATACAAACAATTCTAAGAACATATTATGAGCAACTCTATGCCAGCATATTAGATAATCTGTAAGAAATGGATGCATTCCTAGAGATGTATCAACTACCAAAACTGAACCAGGAAGAAATAGAAAACCTGAACAGACCTATAGCTACTAAGGAAATTGAAGCAGTCATCAAAAATCTCCCCACAAACAAAAGCCCAGGCCCAGATGGCTTCCCAGGGGAATTCTACCAAACATTTCAAGAAGAATTAATACCTATTCTTCTGAAACTGTTGCAAAAAATAGAAATGGAAGGAAAACTTACAAACTCGTTTTATGAGGCCACCATTACCTTGATCTCCAAACCAGACAAAGACCCCATCAAAAATCAGAATTACAGACCAATATCCTTGAGGAACATGGAGGCAAAAATTCTCACTAAAATACTAGCCAATAGGATCCAACGGTACCTTAAAAGGATTATTCACCACAACCAAGTGGGATTTATCCCTGACCTGCAAGGTTGGTTCAACATCCGCAAATCAATCAATGTGGTACAATACATTAATAAAAGAAAGAACAAGAACCATATGATCCTCTCAATAGATGCAGAAAAAGCATTTGACAAAGTACAGCATTCTTTCTTGATGAAAACTCTTCAGAGTTTAGGGATGGGGGTACATACCTTAATGTCATAAAAGCCATCTATGAAAAACCCACAGTGAATATCATTTTCAATGGGGAAAAACTGAGAGCTTCCCCCTAAGGTTAGGAACACGGCAGGGATGTCCACCATCACCAGTGCTATTCAACATAGAAGTAGAAGTCCTAGCCACAGCAATCAGACAACAAAAAGAAATCAAGGGAATCCAAATCGGCAAGGAAAAAATCAAACTCTCACTCTTTGCAGATGATATGATACTTTATGTGGGAAACCCAAAAGACTCCACCACAAAACTGCTAGAACTCATACAGGAATTCAGCCAAGTGGCAGGATATAAAATCAATGCACAGAAATCAGTGGCATTCCTATACATCAACAACAAGACAGAAGAAAGAGAATTTATGGAGTCGATCCCATTTACAATCGCACCCAAAACCATAAGATACCTAGAAGTAAATCTAACCAAGGAGGCAAAGAATCTGTACTGAGAAAACTATAAAATACTCATGAAAGAAATTGAGGAAGACACAAAGAAATGGAAAAACGTTCCATGCTCATGGATTGGAAGAACAAATATTGTGAAGATGTCAATGCTACGTAGAGCAATCTACACATTCAATGCAATCCCCATCAAAATATCATCCACTTTTTTCCAAGAAATGGATCAAATCATCCTAAAATTTGTATGGAACCAGAAAAGAGCCCAAATAGCCAGAGGAATGTTGAAAAAGAAAAACAAAGCTGGTGGCATCACAATTCTGGACTTCCAGCTCTCTTCCAAAGCTGTCATCATCAAGACAGTATGATAATGGCACAAAAACAGACACATAGATCAATGGAACAGAATAGAGAGCCCAGAAATGGACCTTCAACTCTATGGTCAACTGATATTCGACAAAGTGGGAAAGAATGTCCAGAGGAAAAAAGACAGTCTCTTCAACAAATGGTGTTGGGAAAATTGGACAGCCACATGCAGAAGACTTAAATTGGACCATTTCCTTACACCACACACAAAAATAGACTCCAAATGGTTGAAAGACCTCAATGTGAGACAGGAGTCCTTCAACATCCTAAGGAGAACACAGGCAGCAACCTCTTCGACCTCAGCTGCAGCAACTTCTTCCTAGAAACATTGCCAAAGTCAAGGGAAGCAAGGGCAAAAAATGAACTATTGGGACTTCATCAAGATAAAAAGCTTTTGTGCAATGAAAGAAATAGTCAACAAAACTAAAAGACAACCGACAGAATGGGAGAAGATATTTGCAAATGACATATCAGATAAAGGGCTAGTATCCAAAATCTATAAAGAACTTCTTAAACTCAACACCCAAAGAACAAATGATCCAATCAAGAAATGGGCAGAAGACATGAACAGACATTTTTCCAAAGAAGACATCCAAATGGCCAACAGACACATGAAAAGGTGCTCAGCATTGCTCGGCATCAGGGAAATCCAAATCAAAACCTCAATGAGGTACCACCTCACACGAGTCAGAATGGCTAAAATTAACAAGTCAGGAAATGACAGATGTTGACGGGGATGTGGAGAAAGGGGAACCCTCCTACAATGTTGGTGGGAATGCAAGCTGGTGCAGCCATTCTGGAAAACAGTATGGAGGTTCCTCAAAAAGTTGAAAATAGAGCTACCATACGATCCAGCAATTGCAGTACTGAGTATTTACCCCAAAGATACAAATGTAGGGATCCAAAGGGGTATGTGCACCCCGATGTTTATATCAGCAATGTCCACAATAGTCAAACTATGGAAAGAGCCATGATGTCCATCAACTGTTGATTAGATAAAGGAGATGATATATATATATATATATAAAGACAGTCTCTTCAACAAATGGTGTTGGGAAAATTGGACAGCCACATGCAGAAGACTTAAACTGGACCATTTCCTTACACCACACACAAAAATAGACTCCAAATGGTTGAAAGACCTCAATGTGAGACAGGAGTCCTTCAACATCCTAAGGAGAACACAGGCAGCAACCTCTTCGACCTCAGCTGCAGCAACTT
>NW_022589790.1:2903588-3073736 GCF_004348235.1 Phoca vitulina
AAAAAAAAATATATATATATATATATATATATATATATATATAAAACACGCATGCACACACACACACAATGGAATATTATGCAGCTATCAAAAGGAATGAAATCTTGCCATTTACAACAACATGGATGCAAATGGAAGGTATTATGCTGAGCGAAATAAGTCAATCAGAGAAAGACATGTATCATATGACCTCACTGATATGAGGAATTCTTAATCTCAGGAAATAAACTGAGGGTTGATGGAGTGGTGGGGGGTGGGAGGGATAGGGTGCCTGGGTGATAGACATTGGAGAGGGTATGTGCTATGTTGAGCTCTGTGAATTGTGTAAGACTGTTGAATCACAAACTTGTACCTCTGAATCAAATAATACATTATATGTTAAAAAAAAAAGAAGAAGAAGAGATAGCACGGGGGAAGAATGAAGGGGGGGTAATCGGAAGGTGAGACAAACCATGAGAGACGATGGACTCTGAAAAACAGACTGAGGGGTTCTTGAGGTGAGGGGGGTAGGGGGATGGGTTAGCCTGGTAATGGGTGTTAAGGAGAGCATGTTCTGCATGGAGCACTGGGTGTTATATGCAAATAATGAAGCATGGAACAATAAATCAAAAACTAATGATGTAATGTATGGTGATTAACATAATAATAATTAAAAAAGACTAATATTTCCTCATTAGTTTTCTGTGTGGATGATCTAAACGCTAATGAAATTGGGGATATTAGTGTTCCTTGTTATTATTTTATTGTTGTTTATTTCTCACTTTAGGTCTCTTTATATTAGCTTTATATATTTAAGTGTTCCTGTGTTAGATGCATAATTTTTTTACAGTGTTATTCCCCTGTTGGATTAACTCCTTTATCACTTATAATGTCCTATTTTGTTTCTTTGTATAGTCTAAGTTTATTTTGTCTTATATATAGTTATCCCAGCTTCTTTTACTTTTCATTTGCATGAAATATTTTTTCCTTCGTTTTCAATCTTTGTGTCCTTGCATCTGGATTGAGTCTCTCGTAGGCATCATATAAATGAATCATATATATATCTATAGATATATATATCTATAGATATATATCTATATATAGAAGAGGAACTATTACAACACGTGCTTCAGGAAAAAAAATGAAGAATTACTTTAAACAATACTATGTGAACAAATGGCATTATCAAGAAGAAATGAATAAATTCCTAGAAGCGTACAACTTACCAATACTGAATTAAAAAGAAGTAGCGAGCTTGAACAAACTAATAATAAGTGGGAAAGCTGAAGTCATCATAATTAATAATAATAATAACAACAATAATAACAATAATAATAAATCTAAGAGAGAAACCTCTGGGCCAGATGGCTTTGCGGCTGAATTCTACCAACATTCAAAGAAAAAGTTAGTACAGATCCTTCTTAAACTCTTTTAAAACACAGAAGTAGAAGGAATGCTTTCAACATCATTTATGAAACCAGGGTAATTGTAAAAAAACAAATATATATATATGTATATGTATATATATATACATATACATATATATATACACAAATGACATATATATATGCATATATATACACACAAACGACATATATATCGTTACGTTAGTATAAAGAAATGCAAAAGTTTTTGTATGTTCATTTTGTATCATGTAACCTTACCAAATTTGGTTAGGACTAACAAGTTTTTATTTTTTTTAATAGAGTATTTAGGATTTTCTACACATAGAATTATGTCATCTGCATGCAGAAATTATTTTATATTTTCCTTTCTGATTTGCATGCTTTTACATCTTTTCTTATCTGATTGCTCTTTTTAGTATTTTAGTATGATGCTATATATAAGTGGTGAGAATAAAGGTCCTTCCTATGTTCAAAATTTGAGACAAGAATACATAGAAATGGTTAACAGACACATGAAAAAATGTTCATCATCATTAGCCATCAGGGAAATTCAAATCAAAACCACATTGAGATACCACCTTACACCAGTTAGAATGGCAAAAATGGACAGGGAAAGAAACAACAAATGTTGGAGAGGTTGTGGAGAAAGGGGAACCCTCTTACACTGTTGGTGGGAATGCAAGTTGGTACAGCCACTTTGGAAAACAGTGTGGAGGTTCCTCAAAAATTTAAAAATAGAGCTACCCTGTGACCCAGCAATTGCACTTCTGGGTATTTACCCCAAAGACACAGATGTACTGAAAAGAAGGCCATATGCACCCCAATGTTCATAGCAGCAATGTCCGCAATAGCCAAACTGTGGAAAGAGCCAAGATGCCCTTCAACAGATGAATGGATAAAGAAGATGTGGTCCATATATACAATGGAATATTACTCAGCCATCAGAAAGGAAGAATACCCAACTTTTACATCAGCATGGGACTGGAAGAGATTATGCAAAGTGAAATAAGTCAACCAGAGAAAGTCAATTATCGTATGGCTTCACTTATTTGTAGAACATAAGGAATAGCATGGAGGACATTAGGAGAAGGAAGGGAAAAATGAAGGGGGGGGGAATCGGAGGGAGAGATGAACCATGAGAGACTATGGAATCTGAGAAACAAACTGAGGGTTTTAGAGGGGAGGGGGGTGGGGCAATGGGCTAGCCCAGTGATGGGTATTAAGGAGGACACATACTGCATGGAGCACTGGGTGTTATATGAAAACAATGAATCGTGGATCACCACATCAAAAACTAATGGTGACTAACATAACATAATAAAATAAAATTTAAAAATTTTTAAATTTTAAAATTAAATTTAAAATAAAGCTTTTAGTTTTTATATAGTTGTATATATATAGCTGTATATATACATACAAATGACATATATATGTACACAAACGACACCACAGGAAGAGAAAAATACAGGCTAATATGTATAAACAACATAGATGCAAAACTTCCGAATAAAATTGTAACAAACTGAATTCAACAACCATCAAAATCATTATATACCAAGAACTAAGGGTATTTATCCTTGGGATTCAAGGTTGATTTAATATGTAAAACTAAAACAATGAGGCAAACTACAGTAAGAGAATAAAAATAAAAAAGCATATGATTATTTGATTAAATGCAGACAAAGCATTGACAAAGTTCAAAGTCCATTCATGATAAAAATGTTCTACAAAATAGAAAAAATTTCATAATCAATGGAGAAAAACTAAAGGCTTTTTGTCTCAAATTTTGAACATGGGAAGGACATTTATTCTCACCACTTATATATAGCATCATACTAAAATACTAAAAAGAGCAATCAGATAAGAAAAGATGTAAAAAGCATGCAAATCAGAAAGGAAGATATAAAATATTTTCTGCATGCAGATGATATAATTCTATGTGTAGAAAATCCTAAGTACTCTATAAAATAAAACCTGTTAGTCCTAACCAAATTTGGTAAGGTTACATGATACAAAATGAACATACAAAAACTGTTGCATTTTTTTATACTAGCAATGATCTACTGAAAAGGAAATCAAGAAACAATCCCAATAGAATAAATGCTTACGAACATATTTAACTCAAGAGTTGAAATACCTGTACACTGAGACTTATAGCACATTAACTGAAAGAAATTGAAGAGGATATAAATACATAGAATGATATCCCATGTTCATAGATTCGGTGAATTAATAGGGTTAACATGTCCATACTATCCAAATCTCTCCATAGATTCAATGCAATCTCTGTCAAAGTTCCAATGGCAGTTTATATAATGGGGGAAAAAATCTAAAACTTTCATGGAACCACAAGAAATCCTGGACATTCTATGCCCTCTTGATAAAGAAGAACAGATTAGAGGTATTATGCTTCTTGAATTTAAATTATACTACAAAATTGTAGTCATCAAAGCAGGATTTACAAGCATGAAAATATTGGAAATAAAACAGACCACTAAAAAAGAATAGAGATCCTATAAATAAACCCAAACATATATAATCAACTAATTTTGATAAGAACATAATGCCCATAATACACAATGGGGAGAGGAGAGTCTCTTCTGTTAATGGTACTGGGAAAACTGAATATCCATGTATAAAATAATATAAATGGACTCTTACTTTACATGATCAACAAACATCGACTTAAGCAAAATAAGTCAATCAAAGACAAATGCCATGATTTCACTCATATGTGGAATTTAAGAAACAAAACAAGCAAGCATAGAAAAAACAAACAAACAAACAAGATAGAGATAGAGGCAAACCAAGAAATAAACTCTTAATTATAGAGAACTGATGGTTGCGAGGGGAAGTGGGTGGGTGGATGAGTTAAATAGGTGTTGGGGATTAAGAAGTGCACGTGTGTTGATGAGCACTGGGTGTTGTATGGAAGTGTTGAATCACTAAATTCTATACCTGAAACTAATATTACACTGTATGTTAACTAACTGAAATTTAAATAAAAACCTGGGGAAAAAAGTAAAAGGGTATCTATATATAAAGAACTTATAAAACTCAACACCCAAGAAACAAATAATCCAATGGGCAGAAGACATGAATAGACTTTTTTTTCCAAAGAAGACATCCAGATGGTCACAGGACACGTGAAAAATGCTGAATATCACTCATCATCATGGAAATACAAGTCAAAATTACAGTGAGATATCACCTCATACCAGTCAGAATGGGTAAAATTAACAACACAGGAAACAACAGGTGTTGGCAAAGATGTGGAGGAAGGGGAGCCCTCTTACAATGTTGTTGGAATGCAAACTGGTGCAGCCACTCTGGAAAACAGTATGGAGTTTCCTCAAAAAGTTAGAAATAAAACTGCCTTATGATCCAGCAATTTCACTACCAGGTTTGTACCCAGAGGATACAAAAGTACTAATTCAAAGGGATACCTGTATCCTCATGTTTATAGCAGCATTATCAACAATAGCCAAACTTTGGAACAAGTCCAAATGCCTATCAACTTATGCATGGATAAAGAATATGTAGCGAATATATATTATTTTGCCATGGGAAAAAAATGAAATCTTCCATTTGCAGTGACATAGATGGAGTTAGAGTGTATTATGCTAAATGAAATAAGTCAGTCAGAGAAAGACAAATACCATATGATTTCACTCATATTTGGATTTTAAGAAACATAACAAAAAATCATAAGTGAAAAAAAGTAGAGAGAAACTTAGAAACAAATTCTTAAGTATAGAAAACAAAGTGATGGTTACCAGAGGGGAGGTAGGTGGAGGAATGGGTTAAATAGGTGATGGGGATTAAGGAGTGCACTTGTTGTGATGATCACCAGGTGTTGTATGGAAGTATTGAATTACTAAACTGTACACCTGAAGCTAATATTATGCTATATGTTAACTAACTGGAATTTAAATAAAAACTAAAAAAAAAAAAACAAACAACCCAGCAATTTAAACATGTCATTAGTAATTCTTCACATAACAATAACACTAATGTAAATAGATTTAATTCACCAATCAAAAGATGCACAGTGCCTGGTTGGATTAAAAAAAAGACACAACTATAGGCTGCCTACAAGAGACTCACTTTACCTTTACAGGCACATATAAAGGATGTGAAAGAATGGAAAAGATATTCCATGCAATTGGAAACTAAAAGAAAGTGGGGTAGCTATATGAGACAAAATTGACTTTAAAGCTAAAACAATAACAAGAGAAGAAGGAAGTCATTATATAATGATAAAGAGGTCAATTTATCAAGAAGATATATAATTATAAATATATACACAACCAATTTAGGAACATCTAAATAATTTAAGCAAATACTGATAAATCAGAAGAGAGAAATAAGCAGCAACAGACCATTTTAGAAATGAATGGATCCTCCAGGCAAAAAATCAGCAAGAAAATGATGGATGAGAACCAAACATTAGATCAAATGTACCTAACAGATATTCACAGAACATTCCATTGAACAGAAACAGAATACACATTCTTCTCAAGAGTATACATAACATTCTTCAGAATAGACCATATGAGAGTACATAAAACAAATCTTAATAAATTTAAGAAAATTGATTATATCAAAATTTTTTTCAAACCACAATGGTATGAAGCGAGAAATCAAAAAGAGAAAAGCTGGAAAACCTGCAAATATGTAAAAATTAAATAACACCCTCCTGAACGAAAAATGGATCCAGGAATAAATCAAATGCAAGGAAAAAAACCCAAAAAACTCTGCACAAATGAAAATGTAAACACAACATACCAAAACTTACAGGATACTGTAAAAGAATTTAAAGAAGAGAATTTATAGTGATAAGTAAATTTTCTAAGAAAAAAAAAAGATCTGAAATAAACAACCTACCTTTATATCTCAAGGATCTTTAAAAAGAAAAACAAACTGTGATAAAATTCAGCAGAAGGAAAAAAAATAACAAATATCAGAGAAGAAATAAATGAGAGACCAGGGAAATATTACAAAAATTCAATAAAGCAAAGCAGTGTTTCAAAAAGTACACAAAATTGACGAAACTTTAGTGAGAACAACAACAAAACTCAAGTAAATAAAATCAGAAATGAAAAAAAGGACACATTACTCATAATACAGATACACATGGAACCATGAGGCTATTATATGAACAATTATATATCAACAAATTGTATAACCTAGATAAATGTATAAATGCTAGAAATATACAACCTATCAAGACTAAATTAGAAATAAATAGAAAAAAACCCAGAAAATATAAATAGACCAATAATGAGTAAGGAACTTGGAACAGTAATGAATAACCTCTTAACAAAGAAAAAAACAAAAAACAAAAAACAAAAAAAATCCCCAAAAACAGGATAAGATGGCTTCATTGGTGAATGCTACTAAACATTTAGGAATAATTAATGTCAAACCTCAAAAAATACAAAAAATTGAAGGAGATAGAACACTTCTAGACTCATTTTATGAGGCTGGCATTAAGAAATTTATAGATTGGAAGAGGAGGAAAAGATGGTGGCAGAGTAGGGGACTCTATTTCAACTGGTCCCGAAAATTGAGCTGGATATCTACCAGACCACTCTGAGTACCCATGAACTCAGCCTAAGGGGTAAGAAGATCTGGATCTCAACAAACAGAATATCGCAGGTGGTTGGTTTCAAGTACAAAGCGGGGAGCCGCGAATCTGTGGGCAGATATCAGAGAATAAATGGCAGTGGGAGGGTGCCTGGCCATGGGGATCCTACACAACCAGTGAGTGACAGCCTCCCACGCTGGTGATGGGCACAGACTCGCAGACCAGTAGTGGTGGGGAAAGGACTTTAGGGCAGCCCTGGGGCAGAAACCCGGAGCAGCGGGGTCATGCATGCCAACTGGGAGTGGCTGGCGGCATTAGAAGCACAAATGGAAGAGACGTGCCCCGACCTGGAGGCAGGACTGGGAGTGCTGTGGAAGGGCGCACAACCCAGGATGCTGCAGTTTATTGCAGCATGGACAGAAACTGAGGCAGTGTGGGCTGGAGAGCTCACTGAAGAACAGACTGTGATCTCTCTGCTCTGAGGCAGAAGGTTGGAAACGGTCTCTTCTGCTCTGACACGTGGAAGAGACATGGAAAGCCCCCGCGGAAAGCCGCCAGAGAACAAAAGCCCCCAAAACTGATTACCACTGAGCCCATCCCCCACCACAGAGGGGCAGGGCAACTCTGCCCAAACAGGGTTGCCTGAGTAACAGCGCGGCAGGCCCCTCCCCCAGAAGACAGGCTGGGAAAACAAGAGGCCAGCAACCCTAAGGTCCCTAGAAAACAGGTACATCTTGCTTGGGTTGTGGTCAATAATTTGGACTCTATATATTCCCTCAACCACCCCTCAACAGAATGACTAGGAGGATGAACACCCAAAATAGAAAAGACTCAGAGATTATGACTTATGCTGCAGATTTACAAATGGATGCAGATATAACCAAGATGACAGAGATGGAATTCAGGCTAGCAATTGTGAAGACAATAGCTAGAATGGAGAAATCAATTAATGGCAGCATAGAGTCTCTAAGGGCAGAAATGAAAGCTGAATTGGCAGACCTTAAAAATGCTACCAATGAGATCCAATCCAATCTAGATAATCTAACAGCTAGAGTAAGTGAGGCAGAAGAACGAATTAGGAACCTGAAAGACGATATAATAGATAAAAAAGGAAAAGAGGAGGCCAGGGAAAAACAACTCAGAATCCATGAAAATAGAACCAGAGAAATAAGTGACACCATGAAGCGTTCCAATGTCAGAATAATTGGAATTCTGGAGGAAGTGGAGAGAAAGAGAGGACTAGAAGATGTATTTGAACAAATTGTACCTGAGAACTTCCCTAATCTGGGGAATGAAACAAACATTCGTGTCCTAGAGGCAGAGAGGACCCCTCCCAAGATCAAGGAAAACAGGCCAACACCCAGCATGTAATAGTAAAACTTGCAAATCTTAGAACCAAGGAAACCATTTTAAGGGCAGTTAGGGGGAAGACATTCCTTATGTACAGAGGGAGGAACATCAGAATAATGTCAGACCTAACCACAGAAACCTGGCAAGCCAGAAAGGCCTGGCAAGACATATTCAGGGTACTAAGTGAGAAAAATATGCAGCCAAGAATACTTTATCCGGCAAGACTTTCATTTAGAATGGATGGAGAGATACACAGCTTTCACAACTGGCAGAAACTGAAAGAATAAGTGACCACTAAGCCGGCCCTGCAAAAAATTTTAAAGTGGGTTCTATAAAAGGAGAAAGACCCCAAGAGTGAAATACAACAGAAATTTACAGGAACAATTATAAAAACAACATCTTCACAGGCAAAATGATGACAATTAATTCATATCTTTCAATAATCACTCTCAACATGACTGGCCTAAATGCTCCCATAAAATGGCACAGGGTTGCAGATTGGATAAAAAGACAGGACACATCCATATGCTGCTTACAAGAGACTCATTTTGAACCTAAAGATACATCCAGACTGAAAGTGAAGGGATGGAGATCCATCTTCCAGGCCAGCGGACCTCAAAAGAAATCTGGGGTAGCAATTCTTATATCAGACAAATTAGATTTTAAACTAAAGTCTGGGATTAGAGACACAGAAGGACACTATATCATTCTTAAAGGGTCTATCCAACAAGAAGCTCTAACAATTGTAAATATCTATGCCCCCAACATGGGAGCAGCCATCTACATAAGCCAACTGTTAACCAAAATAAAGAGTCATATTGATAACAATACGTTAATTGTAGGAGACCTCAATACTCCACTCTCAGCAATGGACAGATCATCTAAGCAGAAAATCAACAAGGAAGAAAGAGCTTTGATTGACACACTGGACCAGATGGACCTCATGGATATATATAGAGCATTCCACCTTAAAAGAACAGAATACTCATTCTTCTCGAGTGCAAATGCAACTTTCTCCAGAATACACCACATACTGGGTCACAAATCAGGTCTCGACCGATACCAAAAGATTGAGATTATTCCCTGCATATTCTCAGACCACAATGATTTAAAATCACAAGAAAAAGTTTGGCAGAAATTCAAACAGTTGGAAGCTAAAGACCACTCTGCTCAAGAATGTTTGGGTCAACCATGAAATCAAAGAAGAACTTAAACTATTCATGGAAATCAATGAGAACGAAAACACATCAGTCTAAAACCTATGAGATACTGCAAAGGCAGTCCTAAGGGGGAAATACATAGCCATCCAAGCCTCACTCAAAAAAATAGAAAAATCCCGGATTCACCAACTAACTCTACACCTTAAAGAACGAGAAAAAGCAACAAACGATGCCTAAGCCACGCATTAGAAGAGAAATAATTATGATTAGAGCAGAGATCAATGAATTAGAAACCATAATCACAGTAGATCAGATCAACAAAACTAGAAGTTGGTTCTTTGAAAGAATTAATCAGATCGATAAACCACTGGCCAGACTTACCCAAAAGAAAAAAGAAAGGACCCAAATTAATAAAATTATGAATGAAAGGGGAGAGATCACGACTAACATCAAGGAAATAGAAACAATTATTAGAAATTATTATCAACAACTATATGCCAATAAACTGAGCAACCTGGATGAAATGGAGGCCTTCCTGGAAACCTATAAGCTGCCAAGAATGAAACAGGAAGAAATTGACAACCTGAATATGCCAAAAACCAGTAAGGAGATGGAAGCAGTTATCAAAAACCTCCCAAAAAACAAGAGTCCCGGGCCTGATGGATTCCCTGGGGAATTCTACCAAACATTTGAAGAAGAAATAATACCTATTCTACTGCAGCTGTTCCAAAAAATAGAAACAGAAGGAAAACTTCCAAACTCATTCTGTGAGGCCAGCATTACCTTAATCCCCAAACCAGGGAAAGACCCCATCAAAAAGGAGAATTTCAGACCGATATCCCTGATGAATATGGATTCCAAAATCCTCAACAAAATCCTAGCTAATAGAATCCAACAATACATTAAAAGGATCATCCACCATGACCAAGTGGGATTTATCCCCAGGATGCAAGGGTGGTTCAACATTTGCAAATCAATCAATGTGATAGAACACATTAATAAGGGGAGGGAGAAGAACCATATGGTCCTCTCAATTGCTGCAGAAAAAGCATTTGACAAAATACAACATCCTTTCCTGATTAAAACTCTCCAGAGTATAGGGATAGAGGGAACATTCCTCAAGTTCATAAAATCTATCTATGAAAAACCCACAGCGAGTATCCTCCTCAATGGGGAAAAGCTGAGAGCTTTTCCCTTAAGATCAGGAACACGTCAAGGATGCCCACTCTCACCACTATTGTTCAACATAGTACTAGAAGTCCTAGCAACAGCAATCAGACAACAAAAAGAAATGAAAGTGATTCAAGTTGGCAAAGAAGAAGTGAAACTCTCTCTTTTCACAGAGGACATGATACTTTATGTGGAAAATCCAAAAGACTCCACCCCCAAATTACTAGAACTCATCCAGCAATTCAGTAATGTGGCAGGATACAAAATCAACGCACAGAAATCAGTTCTTTTCTTATATACTAACAATTTAAGTGTAGAAAGAGAAATTAGAGAAACGATTCCATTTACAATAGCACCAAAAACCATAAGATATCTCGGAATAAACCTAACCAAAGAGGTAAAGGATCTATACTCTAGGAACTACAAAACACTCATGAAAGAATTGAAGAAGACCCAAAAAGATGGAAAAATATTCCATGCTCACGGATCAGAAGAATAAACATTGTTAAAATGTCTATGCTACCGAGAGCAATCTATACATTCAATGCTATCCCGATCAAAATTCTAATGACATTTTTCAAAGTGCTGGAACAAACAATCCTAAAATTTGTATGGAATCAGAAAAGACCTCGAATCACCAGGGAAACGTTGAAAAAGAAAAACAAAGCTGGGGGCATCTCGTTGCCCAATTTCAAGCTATATGACAAAACAGTGCCAAGACAGCATGGTACTGGCACAAAAACAGACATATAGACCAATGGAACAGAATAGAGAACCCAGACATGGACCCTCAATTCTATGGTCAAATAATCTTTGACAAAGCAGGAACAAACATGCAATGGAAAAAAGATAGACTCTTCAATAAATGCTGCTGGGAAAATTGGACAGCCACATGCAGAAAAATGAAACTTGACGATTCTCTAACACCTTTCACAAAGATAAACTCAAAATGGAATAAAGACCTCAATGTGAGACAGGAATCCATCAAAATCCTAGAGGAGAATATAGGCAGTAACTTCTTTGACATCGGCCACAGAAACTTCTTTCAAGATACATTTCCAAAAGCTAGTGGAACAAAAACAAAAATGAACTTTTGGGACTTCATCAAGATAAAAAGCTTTTGCACAGCAAAGAAAACAGTCAACAAAACAAAGAGGCAACCCACAGAATGGGAGAAGATATTTGCACATGACACTACAGATAAAGGGCTGGTATCCAAGATCTATAAAGAACTTCTCAAACTCAACACCCAAAAAACAAATAATCAAGTCAAAAAGTGGGCAGAAGATATGAAAAGACACTTCTTTCGAAGAAGACATACAAATGGCTAACAGACACATGAAAAAATGTTCATCACCATTAGCCATCAGGGAAATTCAAATCAAAACCACATTGAGATATCACCTGACACCAGTTAGAATGGCAAAAATGGACAGGGCTAGAAACAACAAATGTTGGAGAGGTTGTGGAGAAAGGGGAACCCTCTTACACTGTTGGTGGGAACGCAAGTTGGTACAGCCACTTTGGAAAACAGTGCAGAGGTTCCTCAAAAATTTAAAAATAGAGCTACCCTATGACCCAGCAGTTGCACTCCTGGGTATTTACCCCAAAGACACAGATGTAGTGAAAAGAAGGGCCATATACACCCCTATGTTCATAGCAGCAATGTCTGCAATAGCCAAACTGTGGAAAGAGCCGAGATGCCCTTCAACAGATGAATGGATAAAGAAGATGTGGTCCATATATACAATGGATTATTACTCAGCCATCAGAAAGGATGAATACCCAACTTTTACATCAACATGGATGGGACTGGAGGAGATTATGCTAAGTGAAATAAGTCAAGCAGAGAAAGTCAATTATCATATGGTTTCACTTATTTGTGGAACATAAGGAATAGCATGGAGGACATTAGGAAAAGGAGGGGAAAAATGAAGGGAGGGAAATCGGAGGGAGAGATGAACCATGAGAGACTATGGACTCTGAGAAACAAACAGGGTTTTAGAGGGGAGGGGGGTGGGGGATGGGTTAGTCCAGTGATGGGTATTAAGGAGGGCTCGTCGTAATGCATGGAGCACTGGGTGTTATACAAAAACAATGGATCGTGCGTCACTACATCAAAAACTAATGATGTATTGTATGGTGACTAACATAACATAATAAAATTTAAAAAAAGAAATTTAAAGATTGATATTCCTGAGGAATATACATGCAAAACAAATTACATACATAATAATTCAATTTATATATTAATATATTATGATTATATGTATACCAAATTCAGAAACACATTAAAAGGTTTATATATAAGTGAGATGTATCCCTAGAATAATACAAGGGTGGTTTAATATAGGCAAATCAATGCATAGTATGCACCATATTAATAGAAAGTTTAAAATGATAGGATTATCTCAATTATTCAGGAAAAAGCAGCTGAGAAATTACAACAAACCTCTCTGATTAAAACCCTAAACAGTTGGTTATAGAAGGAAAATATCTCAACACCATAGAGGCCATATTTTGCAAACCCACAGCTAACATTATACTCAATGGAAAAAAATTGGAAGATTTTCCTCTAAGATCGGGAACAAGACAAGTATTCGCTTTCACCATTTTTATTCAACATAGTACTAGAAGTCCTAGCTAGAGCAATTAGCCTAGACAAAGAAATAAAAGCCATCCAAATCAGAAAGGAGTAAGTAAAATTGTCCTTTTTTGTAGATGACAAAAATTGATGTATAAAAAATCCTGAAGACTCACCCAAAACACCATTGGAATTAATCAAAAAATTCAGTAAACTTGCAGAATATAAAATCAATATCCAGAAATCTGATGTGTTTCTATACACTTACAATGAAATGTTTGAAAAAGAAAAAAAATACTCCATTCACAATAGAATCAAAGACAATATAATACTTAGGATTAAATTTAATCAGGTAAGTGGAAGAACTACATGATAAAAACGTGACAAGGGGTTTCTGGGCGGCTCAGTCATTAAGCGTCTGCCTTCGGCTCAGGTCATGATCCCAGGGTCCTGGGATCGAGCCCCACATCGGGCTTCCTGCTCTGTGGGAAGCCTGCTTCTCCCTATCCCACTCCCCCTGCTTGTGTTCCCTCTCTCGTTGTGTCTATCTCTGTCAAATAAATAAATAAAATCTTAAAAAAAAAAAACTGTGACAAGAGAAATTGAAGAAGACACAGATGGAAATATATCCTATGTTCATTCATCAGAGGAATCAATATTGTTAAAATGTCTATACTACCCAAAGCCAAAAACACATTCAATGCAATCTCTATCAAAACTCCAGTTTTTACAAAAATAGGAAAATAATCCTAAAGTTTGTATGGAAGCATAAATAGCCCTGAATAGCCAAATCAATTATGAGGTAGAAGAACAAAGCTGAAGACATCATACTTCCTATTTCAGTATATATTGCAAAGCTGTAGTAATTAAACAGTATAGTACTGGCATGAAAATAAACATCATAGAACAATGGAACAGAATAGAGACCCCAGGATAAATCCCTGCTTATACAGTCATCTAATGTTGACAAAGATCCAAGGATACTCAAAGAGGAAATGATAGTCTCTGACAAATGATGCTGAGAAAAGTGGATAACCACATGTAAAAAATGAAGTTGGATCCCTATATTACACTACTCACAAAATTTAACTCAAAATGGATTATGGATTTAAATGTAAGACCTGAAGCCATGAAACTCCTAGAAGAAAACAGAGAAATGGCTCTTTGACATTAGACTGTGCAATGATTTGGGGGGAACTATGACATGAAAAAAACAAACAACAAATGGAAAAACCATTAAGTGGTACTACATGAAACTAAATAACTACTGCAGAGAAAAGAAACAATTAAAAAATGAGATGACAACCTACAGATTGGGAGAAAATATTTGCAATCCTTACATTGCATAAAGGAATAAATATACAAAATATATAAAGATCTCATACAATTAAAAAAACAAAATCAATAAAAAATGGGCAGGAGAGCTAAATAAACATTTTTACAAAGAAGATATAAAAATGGCCATAGGTACATAGAAAGATTATCAACATCATGAGTTATCAGGGAAATGCAAATGAGGTATCAACTCACAACTGCCAGAATGTCTGTGATGAAGAAAACAAGAGAAAGCAAGGTTTGGCAAAGATGTGGAGATAGTGAGAACACTTATACACAGTTGGTAGAAATTTAAACTGGTTTAGTCTATGGAAAACAGTATGTAGGTTCCTCAAAAACTTAAAATAGAACTACTGTATGACCCAGCAATACCACTTTAGGGTATATACTCGAAATGAAAACAAAAGTTTGGAGAGATATTTGTGCTCTTATGCTTATTACATTATTTACAATAGACTAGATACGGAAAAAAACTGAGGGCCCATTACACAGAAAATATTTGCAACTGAGATGCATTGGAATTCTTGGCAGTGATACTGTATGTTAGAAGACAAAAGAGAGAAGCATAATCATGATGGAACATCATTTTCAACCTAGAAATCTACACTGAAGTTCCATCAATTGGGAAGATAAAATAATGTCATTTTCAGACGTGTAAGTTCTCAAAGTAATTTCTTCCGATGTTCCTTGCTTGGGAATTTATTGAAGGGTATGCTCCAGTAAAATGGGAGAGTAAATCAAGAAAGAGGAAGGCTTGGGATACATATATTAAGGGGTACAAGGAGGAAGGTTAATGTTGAAGAAACCTCTCAGGAGGAGCTCCGTGCAGCTAAGTTCCAGGCAAGCATATATAGTGTATATAGGAGAAGGAAGACGGAAGCTACAGGATAGATGGCTCAGAAAACAGAGATTGGAAGAATTCTAAAGTAGTCACAATATCCAGGGGAATATTTATCAAAAGGGATTGGATACATATGGCAGAAAAACAAATTAAGCAAACAAGCCAGCCTGAGACCTGATTTATTCTAGAAACAACAACAACAAGCAAATGCCATCTAAGAGGAAATGTAACCACAATGCAACTAATGACTTTAATGTAAATATTTTCACCATCTTAATAACATAAAAATTGAATCTTGGTTTAAAAAAATCAGTAGAACTATAATTTTATTGGCATGGTGGGAGATGTATGTTTGTGTGTAGATGCCACAAGAAGTAAGAGTCACAGAATCAGAAAATCTCTGTTGTAAGAACCCTTTCCCCTTTCTTGATTTTTAATGGGAAATCCTTCCTTTAAACAGGAAAATTTGGTACAGAGAGGTTAGGTAACATGTCCAAGGATACACAACACAGAAATTAAAAAGCCAAGATTCAAACTCCAGTGACTTTAAGTACAAGCCTGTGATCTTAACATCACTCTCATTTGCACCTGAAATTGACATATGGGTTGGAAGTAATTTAAAACATTTAACATGAACAGGAAAAAAAATCAGTTCAAAAGCTGAACAATCAGTTATTGGGCATATGCAAAGGTAGAAGTCTGAACATTTTAAGAAAATCTATTAGAACAGAAAGATTGTTCACTGAGGACATTAGATAATCCAACTTGTCACCAGAGAAGGCATCACAAAGACCAGTTTAAAGACTGGATGTACTGGAGGGTGTCTTTAACTCATAAACTTAAATAATTAGTATGTTGAGGAGACAGTATGTTACCTTATGATTCCAAATTATATCTTGTTATATAATAAGCTCCACATGGGCAATAATGTTTAAAAAACCTTTAATTTCACAAAGAGATCAATTCACTGAAATAAACAACTATAAACACTTAATATATGTTGCAAATTCTAGGCATTGGAACAACAAATGATTACAATGTATTTTATTCATATAAGAAATGCTGAGTCTGTAGAAGTAGTGATAGCAGTTGTTTTTTTCCTTTTATTCTTGTCATTGCTGTGGCCATAATTAATTGTAGGTAATACATTGTGTGTTTACTAATTGCTAGGCACCACTTATTGGACTATCTGACAAACATACTAACTTCATCAATCAACCCCAAGACTACCCTGCAATCCTAATATCTATAATTTATTCATTTACTCAACATATCTCCAGGATGTTTTTATTCTTTTCTTGAATTTTTAGCGATCATTCCTGCCCTTCACAAGTAGAAGCTCTCCTTGATTCTACTTTCACTGAGAAAATAGAAGAAATCAGAGGAGAACTTACTTGTATCACCTATGCTCTGCCTTACTTCCTGGTATAGTAAAAGAACTAGCCATGCTAACTCAAAAAAAAATCAACCTCTTTTCTTCTAAATTGGTTTCTCTGCCCTCTGTCTCTATCAAAGGTCATCTTCTAGAAGAATTTTCCTCCATTTTATATCCATTATCAATTTATGCTTTGTGTAGATTATTCCCTTTAACATAGCTGCAATATCCTACAACAAAAACACACTGATACCATATCCCTTTCTAGCCACTGCTCCATTTATCTGCTCTCATTAAAAAAAAATGTATTTATACTCTACCCATCTTGTCTAATTTCTCCCCTTCTATTTTACTATGAATCCTCTTGGAGCACAACTTCATTGTAATTGCTTTTATTAAGGTCATAACTGATCTTTGTGTTGACAAATACAGTGACCAACTCAAAGCTCTCATTGTAAACCAACAAGAAACAGCATCTAGTGCAGTTGATTACACTCCAGTTTTGAAGTTTCCTCACTTCTATCTGATATATTACTTCTTCTTACTCCATCAATCACTGCCTCTTGTCTCACTTTCTCTCCAGCTGAACAGATGCCTTAGTCTTAAATCTTTACTCTTACCTAAGTTTCAACTAATCCTATGCCTTTAAATATTCTCTCTACTCCGAAGACTACCAAATTTAAACCTTCAGCCCTTAACTCTAATCTGAACCCCAATTGGCCTCATATATCTAATAGACACTTCAAAAGTTTCTCGAAAACTAAATTCTTGATTTCTCCTACTCAATCTTGAGCTCTAAAAGTTTTCAAAATCTCAGTAAGTAGAAACCCTAGTTTCCTTTCCCTTGAGGTCAATTGACTTAACTTTCATTTCACTTTCTTTCCTAACAGTCATCCCTTCCATGTGCTAAATCCTCTTGTGTAACTACCTGACTCAATCCTTCTTTCCCTTCACTTGAAGATTCCTAAATTGTCTTCCTGCATACAATCTAGATCCCTGTTCTATATAGCACAATACGACATAGTGTGGAAGTGTGCATAAAACAGTGCCATAAAAATGTACATCTTATCAAGTTATGTCTATACAGAAAATTCTTCAAAAGCTTTCCATCTCACTCCAAACAAACCTGAATTGCATCCAAGTCCTGTTGATGAATCATACAGAATTGGGCAATGTAAATTTTCCTCCCATAGATGTCACCTTTCCTAGATTTCTGCTATTAAAATAACATGGAAAAAGGCACAGTAGTTCTCTTTGATGATAAATATTGGAGCCTATCCTTTTGAGTAGGTATGTAATGCTTGGACATTCAATATTCAGTCAGTTTAATTACACACTATTTACAGTGGTCTAGCATTTGACAGTCACTATTTTTAGCACAAGTGCTAAGACAATGATCATAGAGGTTAAAATCCTCTGAGAAAAAAACCAGTAAATAAAGACGTGATTAAAATTGTGCGATTTGTATCCCTTGTCACTTGTGAATTCATATAATTTTATATTACTGATTCAAAAATAATCACAAAATTATTGGCACCAAATTATTTTATCTTTGAAAGATGTTCCCAGGTTAAGTGTGAAAGGAACCTGCAAAGATTTGCTGTGAACTCTAAGATACACTTTTCCCCCTTTATTTAGTCTGAGAGAAAAGAGCAAGAATCAGATGAATTCTTTTCTTTTCTTTTAATTTCTTTTATTATGATAGGTTAGTCACCATACAGTACCTCATTAGTTTTTGACGTAGTGTTCCATGATTCATTGTTTTCATATAACACCCAGTGCTCCATGGAATATGTGCCTTCCTTTATACCCATCACCAGGCTAACCCATCCCCCCACACCCCTCCCCTCTAAAACCCTCTGTTTGTTTCTCAGAGTCCATAGTCTCTCATGGTTCATCTCAGCCTCCGATGTCCCCACCTTCATTTTTCCCTTCCTTCTCCTAATGTCCTCTATGCTATTCCTTATGTTCCACAAATAAGTGAAACCGTATGATAATTGACTTTCTCTGCTTGACTTATTTCACTTAGCATAATCTCCTCTAGTCCCATCCATGTTGATGCAAAAGTAGGGTATTCATCCTTTCTGATGGCTCAGTAATATTCCATTGTATATATGAACCACATCTTCTTTAACCATTCATCTGTTGAAGGGCATCTCGGCTCTTTCCACAGTTTGGTTATTGCGGACATTGCTGCTATGAACATTGGGGTGCATATTGCCCTTCTTTTCACTACATCTGTGTCTTTGGGGTAAATACCCAGGAGTGCAATTGCTGGGTCACAGGGTAGCTCTATTTTTAAATTTTTGAGGAACCTCCACACTGTTTTCCAAAGTGGCTGTACCAACTTGCATTCCCACCAACAGTGTAAGAGGGTTCCCCTTTCTCCACAACCTCTCCAACATTTGTTGTTTCTTGCCTTGTCAATTTTTGCCATTCTACCTGGTGTAAGGTGGTAACTCAATGTGATTTTGATTGGAATTTCCCTGTTCGCTAATGAGGATGAACATTTTTTCATGTGTCTGTTAGCCATTTGTATGTTGTCTTTTGAGAAGTGTCTGTTCATGTCTTCTTCCCATTTTTTGATGTGATTATTTGTTTTTGGGGTCTTGAGTTTGAGAAGTTCTTTATAGATCTTGGAAATCAATGCTTTGTCTGTAGTGTCATTTGCAAATATCTTCTCCCATTCTGTGGGTTGCTTCTTTGTTTTGTTGACTGTTTCCTTTGCTGTGCAGAAGTTTTTATCTTGATGAAGTCCCAAATGTTCATTTTTGCTTTTGTTTCTCTTGCCTTTGGAGATGTATCTTGAAAGAAGTTGCTGTGGCCGATGTCAAACAGGTTATTGCCTATGATCTCCTCTAGGGTTTTGATGGATTCCTGTCTCACTTTGAGGTCCTTCATCCATTTTGAGTTTATCTTTGTATATGGTGTTAGAGAATGGTTGAGTTTCATTCTTCTGAATGTGGCTGTCCAATTTTCCCAGCACCATTTATTGAAGAGATTGTCCTTTTTCCATTGCAAATTTTTTCCTGCTTTGTTGAAGATTATTTGACCATAGAGTTGAAGGTACATATCTGGGTTCTCTATTCTGTTCCATTGGTCTATATGTCTGCTTTTGTGCCAGTACCATGCTGTCTTGGCACTGTTTTGTCATATAGCTTGAAATTGGGCAACGAGATGCCCCCAGCTTTGTTTTTCTTTTTCAACATTTCCTTGGCGATTCGAGGTCTTTTCTGATTCCATACAAATTTTAGGATTGTTTGTTCCAGCACTTTGAAAAATGTCATTGGACTTTTGAATGAGATGGCATTGAAGGTAAAGATTGCTCTGGGTAGCATAAACATTTTAACAAAGTTTATTCTTCCGATCCATGAGCATGCAATGTTTTTCCATCTTTTTGTGTCTTCTTCAATTTCTTTCATGAGTGTTCTGTAGTTCCTAGAGTATAGATCCTTTACCTCTTTGGTTAGGTTTATTCTGAGGTATCTTATGGGTTTTGGTGCTATTGTAGATGGAATCGTTTCTCTAATTTCTCTTTCCACAGTTTCACTGTTAGTATATAAGAAAGCAACTGATTTCTGTGCATTGATTTTGTATCCTACCACATTACTGAATTGCTGTATGAGTTCTAGTAATTTGGAGGTGGATTCTTTTGGGTTTTCCCATTAAGTATCATGACATCTGCAAAGAGAGAGTTTGACTTCTTCTTTGCCAATTTGAATACCTTTTATTTTATTTTATTTTATTTTGTTTTCTGATTGCTGTTACTAGGACTTCTAGTACTATGTTGAACAATAGTGGGAAGAGTAGGCATCCTTGACATGTTCCTGATCTTAAGGGAAAGACTTTCAGCTTTTCCCCATTGAGGATGATATTCACTGTGGGTTTTTCATAGATGGATATTATGAAAGTGAGGAATGTTCCCTATCTCCCTATACTCTGAAGAGTTTTAATCAGGAAAGGATGCTGTATTTTGTCAAGTGTTTTTTCTGCATCAATTGAGAGGACCATATAGTTCTTCTCTCTCCTCTTATTAATGTGTTCTATCGCATTGATTTGCAAATGTTGAACCACCCTTGCATCTCAGGGATAAATCCCACTTGGTCGTGGTGGATGATCCTTTTAATGTATTGTTGGATCCTATTAGCTAGGATTTTGTTGAGGATTTTGGAATCCATATTCATCAGGAATATCAGTCTGAAATTCTTTATGTTGGGGTCTTTGCCTAGTTTGGGGTCAAGGTAATGCTGGCCTCATAGAATGAGTCTGGAAACTTTCCTTTTCTTTCAACTTTTTGAAACAGCTTTAGGAGAATAGGTATGATTTCTTCTTTGAATGTTTGGTAGAATTCCCCAGGGAATCCATCAGGCCCTGGATCTTGTTTTTTGGGAGGTTTTTGATCACTGCTTCAATCTCGTTACTGGTTATTGACCCATATAGGTTGTCAATTTCTTCCTGTTTCAATCTTGGTAGTATACAGGTTTCCAGGAAGGCATCCATTTCCTCCAGGTTGCTTAATTTATTAGCACATAGTTGTTGATAATAATTTCTAAGTGTTGTTTCTATTTCCTTGGTATTAGTTGTGATCTTTCCCGTTTCATTCATAATTTTATTAATTTGGGTCCTTTCTCTTTCCTTTTGGATAAGTCTGGCCAGTGGTTTATCGATCTTATTAATTCTTCCAAAGAACCAGCTTCTGGTTTCGTTGATCTGATCTACTGTGTTTCTGGTTTCTAATTCATTGATCTCTGCTTTAATCTTAATTGTTTCACTTCTAATGCATGGATTAGGCATTGTTTGTTGCTTTTTCTCCAGTTCTTTAAGGTGTAAAGTTAGTTGGTGAATTCAGGATTTTTCTATTTTTTTGAGTGAGGCTTGGATGGCTATGTATTTCCCCCTTAGGACTGCCTTTGCAGTATCTCACAGGTTTTGGACTGATGTGTTTTCATTCTCATTGGTTTCTATGATTTGTTTAAGTTCTTCTTTGATTTTCTGGTTGACCCAAACATTCTTTTTTTTTTAAAATTTTCTTTTTTTGTTATGTTAATCACCATACATTACATCATTAGTTTTTGATGTAGTGTTCCATGATTCATTGTTTGCGCATAACACACAGTGCTCCATGCAGAACGTGCCCTCTTTAATACCCATCACCAGGCTAACCCATTCTCCCACCTCCCTCCCCTCTAGAACCCTCAGTTGGTTTTTCAGAGTCCATCGTCTCTCATGGTTCGTCTCCCCCTCTGATTTCCCCCCCTTCATTCTTCCCTTCCTACTATCTTCTTCTTCTTCTTCTTTTTTTTCTTAACATATATTGCATTATTTGTTTCAGAGGTACAGATCTGTGATTCAACAGTCTTGCACAATTCACAGCGCTCACCATAGCACATACCCTCCCCAAAGTCTATCACCCAGCCACCCCATCCCTCCCACCACACCCCCCACTCCAGCAACCCTCAATTTGTTTCCTAAGATTAAGAATTCCTCATATCAGTGAGGTCATATGATACATGTCTTTCTCTGATTGACATATTTCGCTCAGCATAACACCCTCCAGTTCCATCCACGTCATTGCAAATGGCAAGATCTCATTCCTTTTGATGGCTGCATAATATTCCATTGTGTATATATACCACATCTTCTTTATCCAATCATCTGTCGATGGACATCTTGGTTCTTTCCACAGTTTGGCTGTTGTGGACTGACCCAAACATTCTTGAGCAGAGTGGTTTTAGCTTCCAAGTGTTTGAATTTCTCCCCAATTTTTTCTTGTGATTGAGTTCCAGTTTTAAAGCATTATGGTCTGAGACTATGCAGGGAATAATCTACATCTTTTGATATCAGTTGAAACCTGCTTTGTAACCCAGTATGTGTTCTATTCTGAAGAAAGTTCCATGTGCACCCAAGAAGAATGAGTATTCTGTTGTTTTAGGGTGGAATGTTCTGTATGAGGTCCATCTGGTCCAGGGTGTCATTCAAACCTCTTGTTTCCTTGTTGATTTTCTGCTTAGATGATCTGTCCATTGCTGAGAGTTGAGTATTGAGGTCTCCTACAATTAACATATTGTTATCAATATGACTCTTTATTTTGGTTAACAGTTGGCTTATGTAGATGGCTGCTCCCATGTTGGGGGCATAGATATTTACAATTGTTAGATCTTCTTGTTGGATAGACCCTTTAGGAATGATATAGTGTCCTTCTGTGTCTTTAATTACAGACTTTAGTTTAACATCTAATTTGTCTGATATAAGAATTGCCACCCCAGCTTTCTTTTGAAGTCTGCTGGTATGGAAGATGGATCTCCATCCCTTCACTTTCAGTCTAGATGTATCTTTAGGTTCAAAATGAGTCTCTTGTAGACAGCATATGGATGGGTCCTGTCTTTTTATCCAATCTGCAACCCTGTGCTCTTTTATGGGAGCATTAGGCCATTCACGTTGAGAGTGATTATTGAAAGATATGAATTAATTGTCATCATGTTGCTTGTGAAGACATTGTTTTTATAGGTTCTCCCTGTAAATTTCTGTTGTATATCACTCTTTGGGGCTATCTCCTTTTATAGAACCTCCCTTAATATTTCTTGCAGGGCTGGCTTTGTGGTCACATATTCTTTAGTTTCTGCTGGTCTCAGAAGCTCTGCATCACTCCATCCATTCTAAATGACAGCCTTGCTGGATAAAGTATTCTTGGCTGCATGTTCTTCTCGTTTAGTACCCTGAATATGTCTTGCCAGGCCTTTCTGGCTTGCCAGGTCTCTGTGGATAGGTCTGATGTTATTCTGATGTTCCTCCCTCAGTACGTAAGGAATCTCTTCCCCTCACTGCCCTTAAGATGGTTTCCTTGGTTCTAAGATTTGCAAGTTTTACTATTACATGCTGGGGTGTTGGCCTGTTTTCCTTGATCATAGGAGGGGTCCTCTCTGCCTCTAGGACTTGAATGTTTGTTTCATTCCCCCAGATTAAGGAAGTTCTCAGGTACGATTTGCTCAAATACATCTTCTAGTCCTCTCTGTCTCTCCACTCCCTCTGGGATTCCAATTATTCTGACATTGGAATGCTTCGTGGTGTCACTTATTTCTCTGATTCCATTTTCATGGATTCTGAGTTATTTTTCCCTAGCCTCTTCTTTTCCCTTTTTATCTATTAAATTATCTTCCAGGTTGCTTATTCGTTCTCCTGCCTTACTTACCCTAGCTGTTAGATTATCTAGATTGGATTGGATCTCATTGATAGCATTTTTTTTCTTTTGGGTTCTGAACATTCTAGAATAATTTTTTTAAATTTTTTTATTGTTATGTTAATCACCATACATTACATAATTAGTTTTAGATGTAGTATTCCATGATTCATTGTTTGTGCATAACACCCAGTGCTCAATGCAGAACGTGCCCTCTTTAATACCCATCACCAGGCTAAACCATCCTCCCAGCCCCCTCCCCTCTAGAACCCTCAGGTTTTTTTTCAGAGTCCATCATCTCTCATGGTTCGTCTCCCCCTCCAATTTCCCCCCCTTCATTCTTTCCCTCCTGCTATCTTCTTTATTTTTCTTAACATATATTGCATTATTTGTTTCAGAGGTGCAGATCTGAGATTCAACAGTCTTGCACAACTCACAACGCTTACCAGAGCACATACCCTCCCCAGTGTCTATCACCCGGTCACATTGATTTCTGTGCATTGTTTTCCGAGATTAAGAATTCCTCATATCAGTGAGGTCATATGATACATGTCTTTCTCTGTTTGACTTATTTCGCTCAACATAATACCCTCCAGTTCCATCCATGTCATTGCAAATGGCAAGATCTCATTCCTTTTGATGGCTGCATAAAGCATCTTCTTTATCCATTCATGGGTCGATGGACATCTTGGCTCTTTCCACAGTTTGGCTATTGTGGACATTACTGCTATAAACATTGGGGTGCACATACCCCTTTGGGTCCCTACATTTGTATCTTTGGGGTAAATACCCAGTAGTGCAATTGCTGGATCGTATGGTAGCTCTATTTTCAACTTTTTGAGGAACATCCATACTGTTTTCCAGAGTGGCTGCACCAGCTTGCATTCCCACCAACAGTGTAGGAGGGTTCCCCTTTCTCTGCATCCCCGCCAACATCTCTCATTTCCTGACCTGTTAATTTTAGCCATTCTGACTTATGTGAGGTGGTATCTCATTGAGGTTTTGATTTGGATTTCCCTGATGTCAAGCGACGTTGAGCACTTTTCCATGTGTCTGTTGGCCATTTGGATGTCTTCTTTGGAAAAATGTCTGTTCATGTCTTCTGCCCATTTCTTGATTGGATTCTTTGTTCTTTGGGTGTTGAGTTTGATAAGTTCTTTATAGATTTTGGATACTAGCCCTTTATCTGATATGTCATTTGCAAATATCTTCTCCCATTCTGTCGGTTTTCTTTTGGTTTTGTTGACTGTTTCTTTTGCTGTGCAAAAGCTTTTTATCTTGATGAAGTCCCAATAGTTCATTTTTGCCCTTGCTTCCCTTGCCTTTGGCGATGTTTCTAGGAAGAAGTTGCTGCGGCTGAGGTCGAAGAGGTTGCTGCCTGTGTTCTCCTTTAGGATTTTGATGGACTCCTGTCTCACATTGAGGTCTTTCAACCATTTGGAGTCTATTTTTGTGTGTGGTGTAAGGAAATGGCCCAGTTTCATTCTCCATGTGGCTGTCCAATTTTCCCAACACCATTTGTTGAAGAGACTGTCTTTTTTCCATTGGACATTCTTTCCTGCTTTGTCAAAGATTAGTTGGCCATAGAGTTGAGGGTCCATTTCTGGGCTCTCTATTCTGTTCCATTGATCTATGTGTCTGTTTTTGTGCCAGTACCATACTGTCTTGATGATGACAGCTTTGTAATAGAGCTGGAAGTCTGGAATTGTGATGCCGCCAGCTTTGCTTTTCTTTTTCAACATTCCTCTGACTATTCGGGGTCTTTTCTGGTTCCATACAAATTTTACGGTTATTTGTTCCATTTCTTTGAAAAAAGTGGATGGTATTTTGATGGGGATTGCATTGAATGTGTAGATTGCTCTAGGTAGCATTGACATCTTCACAATATTTTTTCTTCCAATCCATGAGCATGGAACTTTTTTCCATTTCTTTGAGTCTTCCTCAATTTCTTTCATGAGTATTTTATAGTTTTCTGAGTACAGATCCTTTGCCTCTTTGGTTAGATTGATTCCTAGGTATCTTATGGTTTTCGGTGCAATTGTAAATGGGATCGACTCCTTAATTTCTCTTTCTTCTGTCTTGTTGTTGGTGTATAGGAATGCCACTGACTTCTGTGCATTGATTTTATATCCTGCCACTTGACTGAATTCCTGTATGAGTTCTAGCAGTTTTGGGGTGCAGTCTTTTGGGTTTTCCACATAAAGTATCATATCATTTGCGAACAGTGAGAGTTTGACTTCTTCTTTGCCAATTTGAATGCCTTTTATTTCTTTTTGTTGTCTGATTGCTGTGGCTAGGACTTCTAATACTATGTTGGATAGCAGTGGTGATACTGGACATCCCTGCCGTGTTCCTGACCTTATGGGGAAAGCTCTCAGTTTTTCCCCATTGAGAATGATATTCGCTGTAGGTTTTTCATAGATGGCTTTTATGATACTGAGGTATGTACCCTCTACGCCTATACTCTGAAGAGTTTGATCAAGAAAGGATGGTGTACTTTGTCAAATGCTTTTTCTGCATCTATTGAGAGGATCATATGATTCTTGTTCTTGTATTGTATCATGTTGATTGATTTACGGATGTTGAACCAGCGTTGCAGCCCAGGGATAAATCCCACTTGGTCGTGGTGAATAATCCTTTAAATGTACTGTTCGATCCTATTGGCTAGTATTTTGGTGACAATTTTTGCATCCATGTACAACAGGGATATTGGTCTGTAATTCTCCTTTACTGGGGTCTTTGCCTGGTTTTGGGATCAAGATAATGGTGGCCTCATAAAATGAGTTTGGAAGTTTTACTTCCATTTCTATTTTTTGGAACAGTTTCAGAAGAATAGGTATTAATTCTTTTTGAAATGTTTGGTAGAATTCCCCTGGGAAGCCATCTGGCCCTGGGCGTTTGTTTGTTGGCAGATTTTTGATGACTGCTTCAATTTCCTTAGTGGTTATAGGTATGTTCAGGTTTTCTATTTTTTCCTGGTTCAGTTTTGGTTGTTGAGACATCTCTAGGATTGCACCCATTTCTTCCAGGTTATCTAATTTGCTGGCATAGAGTGGCTCATAATATGTTCTTAGAATTGTTTGTATTTCTTTGGTGTTGGTTGTGATCTCTCCTCTTTCATTCATGATTTTGTTGATTTGGATCATTTCTCTTTTCTTTTTGATAAGTGTGACCAGGGGTTTATCAATCTTGTTAATTCTTTCAAAGAATCAGCTCCTAGTTTCATTGATCTGTTCTACTGTTCTTTTGGTTTCTATTTCATTGATTTCTGCTCTGATCTTTATTATTTCTCTTCTCCTGCTGGGTTTAGGCTTTATTTGCTGCTCTTTCTCCAGCTCCTTCAGGTGTACTTGAGACCTTTCTTGTTTCTTGAGAAAGGCTTGTATTGCTATATACTTTCCTCCTAGTACTGCCTTTGCTGCATCCCAAAGATTTTGAGCATCTGTGTTTTCATTTTCATTGGTTTCCATGAATTTTTTAAATTCTTCTTTAATTTCTTGGTGGACCCATTCATTCTTTAGTAGGATGCTCTTTAGCCTCCATGTATTTGAGTTCTTTCTGACTTTCCTCTTGTGATTGAGTTCTAGTTTCAAAGCATCGTGGTCTGAAAATAGGCAGGGAATGATCCCAATATTTTGGTACCAGTTGAGACCTGATTTATGACATAGGATGTGATCTATTCTGCAGAATGTTCCATGGGCACTAGAGAAGAATGTGTATTCCGTTGCTTTGGGATGGAATGTTCTGAATATGTCTGTGAAGTCCATTTGGTCCAGTGTGTCATTTAAAGTCTTTATTTCCTTGTTGATCTTTTGCTTAGATGATTTGTCCATTTCAGTGAGGGGGGTGTTAAAGTCCCCCACTATTATTGTATTGTTGTCAATGTGTTTCTTTGCTTTTGTTATTAATTGCCTTATATAATTGGCTGCTCCCATGTTAGGGACATAGATATTTACAATTGTTAGATCTTCTTGTTGGATAGACCCTTTAAATAGGATATAGTGTCCTTCCTCATCTCTTATTACAGTGTTTGGCTTAAAATCTAATTTTTCTGCTATAAAGATTGCCACCCCAGCTTTCTTTTGGAGTCCATTATCATGGTCAATGGTTTTCCACCCCTTCACTTTCAATCTGGGGGTGTCTTTGGGTCTAAAATGAGTCTCTTGCAGACAGCATATTGATGGGTCTTGTTTTTTTATCCAATCTGATAGCCTGTGTCTTTTGATTGGGGCATTTAGCCCATTTACATTCAGGGTAACTATTGTAAGGTAGGAATTTAGTGCCATTGTATAGCTTGTAAGGTGACTGTTCCTGTATGTTGTCTGTGTTCCTTTCTGGTCTATGCTGCTTTTAGGGTCTCTCTTTGCTTAGAGGACCCCTTTCAATATTTCTTGTAGGGCTGGTTTTGTGTTTGCAAATTCTTTTAGTTTTTGTTTGTCCTGGAAGCTTTTTATCTCTCCTTCAATTTTCAATGACAGCCTAGCTGGATATAGTATTCTTGGCTGCATATTTTTCTCATTTAGTGCTCTGAATATATCCTGCCAGTCCTTTCTGGCCTGCCAGGTCTCTGTGGATAGGTTTGTTGCCATCCTAATGTTTCTACCATTGTAGGTTACATATCTCTTCTCCCGAGCTGCTTTCAGGATATTCTCTTTGTCTCTGAGCCTTGTAAGTTTTACTATTAGATGTCGGGGTGTTCACGTATTTTTATTGATTTTGAGAGGGGTTCTTTGTGCTTCTTGGATTTTGATTCCTGTTTCCTTCCCCAAATTAGGGAAGTTCTCTGCTATAATTTGCTCCATTACACCTTCTGCCCCTCTCTCTCTTTCTTCTTCTTCTGGGATCCCAATTAGTCTAATGTTTCGTCTTATGGTATTGCTTATCTCTCGAATTCTGCCCTCGTGATCCAGTAGTTGTTTATCTCTCTTTTTCTCATGTTCTTTATTTTCCATCATTTGGTCTTCTATATCGCTGATTCTTTCTTCTGTCTCATTTATCCTAGCAGTTAGCGTCCTCATTTTTGATTGCTCCTCATTAATAGCCTTTTTGATTTCAACTTGGTTAGATTTTTGTTCTTTTATTTCTCCAGAAAGGGTTTCTCTAATAACTTCCATGTTTTTTTCAAGCCCAGCTAGTATATTTAAAGTGATGATTCTGAACTCTAGATCTGACATCGTACTAATGTCCGTATTGAGTAGGTCCCTGGCAGTTGGTACTACCTCTTGTTCTTTTGGTTGAGGAGATTTTTTCCATCTTGTCATTTTGTCCAGAGGAGAATAGATAAATGAGAGAACAAAATGCTAACCGGGTAACAACGTCCCCAGAAAATATACTCTAAACAAATTAGAAAAGACCTGAAGCAGGGGAAAAAGAGAGGGAAAGAGAGAAAAAAGCAAAAGAAAAAGAAAAAACCAAAAGAAAACATAAAGATAAAAACAAACAAATACAGAACAAAACAAAACAAAAAAAAACAGAATATGATCAAATATGATCAGGCTGGTACATAGATTAATGCCACACACTAGATTTTGCGTGCATTTTGGTCTGTTAGAAGAAACTGCCTCCAAAATTTTAAAGAAAGAAAAACATATATATACAAAAATAAGGGTAAATATGATGAAGGGATGGAATATGACTGTAACGATGAAAATAAAAAAGATTTTATAAAGGAATTAAGATGTTGGTTGAAAAAAGAAAGAAAAACATTTTTTAAAAAAGGCAGAGAATGTGATCAGGCGGAAGACTAGAACAAAGCCATACACTAGATTTAGGGTATGTTTTGGTCTGTTAGAAGAAACTGTATCCCAAAATTTGAAGAAAGAAAAACATAGTTACAAAAAAAAATAGGTTAAATACAATGAAGGGATAGAATATGACTGTAAAAATGAAAATTAAAAAAGATTTTAAAAAAGGAACTGATAAGATATTGGTTGAAAAAGGAAAGAAGAAAAAAATCAAAAATAAAATAGAAATGAAAAAAATTAACAAAAATAACTTCAAAAGACTAAAGTATAATGGGACAAAAGCCATGAATTCTAGTGCTGTATTCCCCTAGCACTGGAGTTTTGCTGTTCTCTTTGATTGGTAAATTTGGTCTTGACTGGTTGTTCCTGCTAATGTTCTGGGGGAGGGTCCTGTTGTAGTGATTCTCAAATGTCTTTGCCCGAGGTGGTATTGCACTGCCTTTTCAGGGTTCAGGCTAAGTAATCCACTTGGGTTTGCTCTTGGTTCCTTTTGTTCCCTGAAAGCTTTCTGTACACCTTTGGAGGACAAGAATGAAAATGGCAGCCTCCCAATCTCTGGCCCTGGAGGAGCTGAGAACTCGGGGCCCCACACCTCAGTGAGCCCTCAGAGAAAAGCAATCACTCCTGTCTCCGTGGTCTCCAGCCACATTCCATGCTCACCTGGCCTGTGACTGAGTGTTTCTATCTCTGGCCCATGACCTCATTAGGAGTTTCCAAACCTAGCAGATTCCTGCAGTGTGGTCCCATGCTGCTCCTCCTGGAGGAGGAAGCACAGTCTCCCCGGATCTGCTGGTTGTTGGGTCCCTGCTCGAAGAGCAGTGGCCCAACTGTGCTGTGGGTCATGGTTTATGACAACCCCAGCTGAGAGCCTGCGCCTCGGCTCCATCTTTGTAGCCGGCTTCCCCACTCTGATACCTGGGAGCTCTGTCACACTCAGGCACCTGTGGTCTTTCTTTGACCCCGAGGGTCCTGAGACCACACTATCCCAATGAGGATTCCACTCCCCCTTAGCCACCAGACCAATATATCTCAGCAGAGCAGACTTCTAAAAGTACTGATTTTGTGCTCCACTGTTCTATCCCTTTCTGGTAGCCAGCTGATGGAGGCTCCCTCCCCCCATGGTCTATCTTCCTAAATATCACCTCAGATTCACTTCTCCTTACATCCTACCTTCCAGAAAGTAGTAACTTTTCTGTTCATAGAATTGCTATTATTTTCTTCAATCTCCTGTTAAGTTTGTAGGTGTTCAGAATGGTTTGATAACTAGCTGAATTCCTGGGACCAGATGAAATTTAGATCTCCTACTCCTCCACCATCTTGCTCCTCTACCCATTAAAATCTTTAATCCATGCTGAATTTATTTTTGTCTAATTTCAGTTTTTTTGCACATGACTGTCCAGATATAACACAATTAACTGAATCGACAGTCCTTTCCCCATGGTATATCCATGGCTCCTTTGTCACAAACTAATTTACCATGTGTGCATGGATCTATTTCTGGGCTCTCTATTTTTTTCTTTTTTTTTTAGAGAAAGAGAGAAAGTGGGGGGGGGGCAGGGGAGAGAGAGAATCTTAAGCAGATTCCCTGGTCAGTGCATAGCCCAAGGTGTAGCTTGATCTCACAGCCCTGAGATCATGACCTGAGCTGAAATCAAGAGTCGGACACTAACTGAATCACCCAGGCACCAATGTTTTCTGTTCTACTGAATGGCATTTCTGTGTTAATACACGCTGTTTTGATAACTATAACTGTAACATAGTTTGAAATCAGGGAGGATGATGTCTCCAGATTTACCCTTCCTTCTCAAGATTACTTTGGCTATTCAGGGTATTTTGTGGTTCCATACAACATTTAAAATTCTGCTTTATTTCATACAATTTTAATAGGAATTGCCTTTAATGTATAGATTGCTTTAGGTATTGTGGAGATTTTAACAATATTAACTTCCAATCCATGAGCATGGTATACCTTTCCATTTATTTGTGACTTCTTCAATTTTTTTGTCAGTCTCTTAGGGTTTTCAGTGTACAGGTCTTTAAGCTATTGGTTTAAATTTGTTCCTTGGTATTTTATTCTTTTTGGTGTAATTATAAATGGAATTTTTAAAATTTTCTTTTCTGTTTGTTATTTGTGTATAGAACTGAAACATATTTTTGTGTATTGATTTTGTATCCTGCTATTTTATAAGTTCATTAATTCTAACAACCTTGTTTGTTTGCTTGTTTGTTTGTTTGTTTTGTCCAGTCTCTAAGGTTTCGTATGTATAAAATCATGCTGTCTGCAAATAGAGACAGTTTTACTTTTCCCATGAAATTTGGAGAAGTTTTATTTCTTCTTCTTGCCTAATTATTCTGGCTCAGGCTTACAATATTATGTTTAATAAAAATGATTAGAGTGGGCATCCTTGTTTCGTTCCTGATCTTAGAGGAAAGATTTCAGCTTTCCACCTCTGAGTATGTTGCTAACTGTGGACTTGACATATCTAGCCTTTATTATGTTGTGATAAATTTCCTGTATACCCAGTTTGTTTAGAGTTTTTATCATAAATGAATGTTGAATTTTGTCACATGTTTCTGTACAACTATTGAGGTGATCATATGATTTTTATCCTTCATTTTGTAAATGTGATTTATCACATTCATTTGCAGAGGATTAACCGTCTCTTAATCTCTGGAATAAATCCCATTTGATCATGATGTATCCCATATATTTCCATTTCATTTGTCTCCTCAATTTTATTGTCTTTTTTGATTTTTCTTTGATGCATTGTTTTTTTCAGTAAGATAGTTTCATCTCCACATATTTGTGAATTTCCCTGTTTCTTTTTTGAAGATTTTATTTATTTATTTGAGAAAGTGAGAGCATGAGTGTGTGTGGGGGGGAGCAGAGGGAGAGGGAGCAGTAGACTCCCCGCTGAGCAGGGACCTTGCCATGGGGCTTGATCCCAGGACCCTGAGATCATAACCTGAACAGAAGGTAGACACTTAACTGACTGAGCCACCCAGGCACCCTCCAGTTTTCTCTTTGTAATTGATTTCCAGTTTCATATCATATAGTCATAAAAGATGCTTGATATGATTTCAATCTTCTTAAATTTTGTAAAACTTGTTTTGGGTCCTAACATATGGTCTATCCTGGAAAATATTCCATGAGCACTTGACAAAAATGTATATGCTGTTTTTGGATGAAATGTTCTGTATCTATATGTTAACTTTATGAGACTGATGCGCTGCCCACTGCGCTAAGAAGGCGGTTCTATATGTTAACTTTATCTGATCTAATTTGTGATTTAAGGTTAATGTTTACTCATTGATTTTCTGTGTGGATGATCTAAATGTTAATGAAAGTGGGAGTATTAGAGTTCCTTGCTATTATTTTATTATTGTATATTTCTCACTTTAGGTATGTTAATATTCACTTTATAAATTTAAGTGGTCCTGTGTTGGATGCATATTTTTTTACAGTGTTTTATTTTCTTGTTGGATTAACTACTTTATCATTTATAATGTCCTTCTTGTCTCTTTCTACAGTCTTTGTTTTAGTCTATTTTCTCTTATATAAATATAGTTATCCCAGCTTTCTTTACTTTCCATTTGCATGAAATATTCTTTTTTCCTTTTGTTTTCAGTCCATATATCTGAAGTGAGTCTCTTGTAGGCAACATATAAATGATTTTTAAAAAATTTTTTTCTATCTATTCATCCACTCTATGTTTTTGATTGGAGGGTTTAGTTCATTCACATTTAGACACATTTTGTTAATTGTTTTCACCCTGGTTTGTAGTTATTTGCTTTTTGTGTGTGATTTGATTATTTTTTTGTAGTGGTATGCTTAGATTACTTTCTCTTTTTTTTCTTTTTTTATATCAATTATAAGTTCTGTTTTGCAATTGCTGTAAAGCTTACAAAAGCAACTTCTATAAAAACAGTCTATTTCAATTCTTTAAAACTTAAGTTTTAACACATTCTAAACCTATACACTTTTATCCTTCTTTCAAACTTTTATGCTTTTTTTTTTAAAGATTGATTTATTTATTTGACAGAGAGAGACACAGTGAGAGAGGGAACACAAGCAGGGGGAGTGGGAGAGGGGGAAGCAGGCCTCCAGCAGAGCAGGGAGCCTGATGCAAGACTTGATCCCAGGACACTGGGATCATGACCTGACCTGAAGGCAGACAATGACTGAGCCACCCAGGTGCCCCAAACTTTTATGCTTTTGATGTCACAATATACATCTTTTTACCTTTGTATTCCTTAACAAATTATATATATTTTTTTTTAAAGATTTTTTTTTAATTTATTTAACAGAGATAGAGAGAGAGCACAAGTAGGCAGAGCAGCAGACAGAGGGAGAGGGAGAAGCAGGCTCTCCGCCGAGCAGGGAGCCCAATGCCTGGCTCGATCCCAGGACCCTGGGATCATGACCTGAGCCGAAGGCAGCCGCTTAACCGACTGAGCCACCCAGGCGCCCCAACAAATTATATTTTTTAAAAATATTTTTGTCTTTTAGCCTTCATACTAGCTTACAAATAATTAACTCACCATCTTTATATTAGAGTATTTGAACTTCTGTATAAGTTCATTTTTCCTGTGAAGTTATACTTCTAAATGTTTTATTGTTACTAATTAGTGCACTTTTATTTTGTTTAAAGAACTCCCTTTAACATTTCTTATGTTTGGAGTAATGAAGTACTGTAGCTTTTGCTTATCTTTTAAACTTGTCTTTTGTTCAAGTCTTTAATCAGTTTTGAGATGGTTTTTGTATAAGGTGTGAAATTAGCATCTCTTATCATCTTTTATGTGTATAGACAGTTTTTCCAACACATTTTGAGGAGAATATCCTTTCCTTGTGTATTTTCTTGCCTTTGAAATGAAAGATGACTTATATGCATGGGATTATATTCTTAGGATTACTTTTCTCTTCCATTGATCAAAGTGTCTATTTTTTTACTTAAATTCAATTAGCCAACGTCTAGTACATCATTAGCTTTTGATATAATGTTCAGTGATTCATTAGCTGCAAATAACAGCCAGTGCTCATTACATCACATGCCCTCCTTAATGCCCACCACCCATAAAAAAAGAATGAAATCTTGTCATTTGCAATGACACGGGTGGAGCTAGAAGGTATGATGCTAAGCAAAATAAGTCAACCATAGAATGACAAATACCATATGATTTCACTCATATGTGGAATTTAAGAAACAAAACAAATAATCATAGGGGGAAAAAACAAACAAACAAACAAAAAACAAACTCCTTACCCTAGAGAACAAACTGATGGTTACCAGAGGGAAGGTTGGGGGCATGGGTTAAATAGGTGATAAGGATTAAGGAGTGCACTTGTTGTGACAAGCACCAGGTGTTTTATGTAAGTGTTGAATCAGCAAATAATACACCTGAAGCTAATATTACACTGTATGTTAACTAACTGGAATTTAAATAAAAACAAAAACAAAAACTAATACGGTATTAGATTAAAAATGGGCACTTTTCTGATGGCTGAATAATATTCCATGAGAATATTTAAATAAACACTTAAAAAAACCCAATCAGATAGCAATTGAAACATATCATTAGTAATTCCTCACAAAACGAAATGATAATGTAAACAGATTTTTTTATTATGTTATGCTAATCACCATACATGACATCATTAGTTTTTGATGTAGTGTTCCATGATTCATTGTTTGCGTATAACACCCAGTGCTCCATGCAGTACGTGCCTTCTTTAATACCCATCAACAGGCTAACCCATCCCCCTACACCCCTCTCCTCTAGAACCCTCAGTTTTTTTCTCAGAGTCCATAGTCTCCATGGTTCGTCTCCCACTCCGATTTGCTCCCCTTCATTTTTCCCTTCCTACTATCTTCTTTTTTTTTTTTTTTTTTTTTTTTTAAATATTTAATTTTTTATTTGTTTCAGGGGTACAATTCCGTGATTCAACAGTCTTACACAATTTACTGCACTCACCATAGCACATACCTCCCCACTATCTATCACCCAGCCACCCCATCCCTCCCACCCCCACCACTCCAGCAACCCTCTGTTTCCTGACATAAAAAATTCCTCATATCAGTGAGGTCATATGATACATGTCTTTCTCTGATTGACTTATTTCGCTCAGCATAATACCCTCCAGTTCCATCCACCTTGTTGCAAATGGCAAAATATCATTCCTTTTGATGGCTGCATAATATTCCATTGTATATATATACACCACATCTTTATCCATTCATCTGTCGATGGACATTATGGCTCTTTCCATAGTTTGGCTATTGTGGACATTGTTGCTATAAACATTGGGGTGCATGTACCCCTTTGGATTCCTACATTTGTATCTTTGCGGTAAATACCCAGTAGTACGATTGCTGGGTCGTATGGTAGCTGTATTTTCAACTTTTTGAGGAACCTCCATACTCTTTTACAGAGTGACTGCACCAGCTTCCATTCCCACCAAAAGTGTAGGAGGGTTCCCCTTTCTCTGCAACCCCGCCAACATCTCTCATTTCCTGACTTGTTAATTTTAGCCATTCTGACTGGTGTGAGGTGGTATCTCATTGAGGTTTTGATTTGGATTTCCCTGATGTTGAGTGATGTTGAGCACTTTTTCATACGTCTGTTGCCCATTTGGACGTCTTCTTTGGAAAAATGTTTGTCCATGTCTTCTGCCCCTTTCTTGATTGGATCATTTGTTCTTTGGGTGTTGAGTTTAATAAGTTTGTTATAGATTTTGGATACTAGCCCTTTATCTGATATATCATTTGCAAATATCTTCTCCCATTCTGTCAGTTGTCTATTGGTTTTGTTGACTGTTTCTTTTGCTATGCAAAAGCTTTTTATCTTGATGAAGTCCCAATAGTTCATTTTCCCCTTGCTTCCCTTGCCTTTGGTGATGTTTCTAGGAAGAAGTTGCTGCGGCTGAGGTCGAAGAGGTTGCTGCCTGTGTTCTCCTTTAGGATTTTGATGGACTCCTGTCTCACATTTAAGTCTTTCAACTATTTTGAGTCTATTTTTGTGTGTGGCATAAAGAAATGGTCCAGTTTCATTCTTCTGCATGTGGCTGTCCAATTTTCCCAACACCATTTGTTGAAGAGACTGTCTTTTTTCCATTGGACATTCTTTCCTGCTTTGTCAAAGATTATTTGACCATAGAATTGAGGGTCCATTTCTGGGCTCTCTATTCTATTCCATTGATCTATGTGCCTGTTTTTGTGCCAGTACCATACTGTCTTGATGATGACAGCTTTGTAATAGAGCTTGAAGTCCAGAATTGTGATGCCACCAGCTTTGCTTTTCTTTTTCAACATTCCTCTGGCTATTCGGGGTCTTTTCTGGTTCCATACAAATTTTAGGATTATTTGTTTCATTTCTTTGAAAAAAGTGGATGGCATTTTGATGGGGATTGCATTGAATATGTAGGTTGCTCTAGGTAGCATTGACATCTTCACAATATTTGTTCTTCCAATCCATGAGCATGGAAAGTTTTTCCATTTCTTTGTGTCTTCCTCAATTTCTTTCATGGGTATTTTATACTTTTCTGAGTACACATTCTTTGCCTCTTTAGTTAGATTTATTCCTAAGTATCTTATGGTTTGGGGTGCAATGGTAAATGGGATTGACTCCTTAATTTCTCTTTCTTCTTCTTGTTGTTGGGGTATAGGAATGCCACTGATTTCTGTGCATTAATTTTATATCCTGCCACTTGACTGAATTCCTGTATGAGTTCTAGCAGTTTTGGGGTGGAGTCTTTTGGGTTTTCCACATAAAGTATCATATCATCTGCAAAGAGTGAGAGTTTGACTGCTTCTTTGCCAATCGGATGCCTTTTATTTCTTTTTGTTGTCTGATTGCTGTGGCTAGGACTTCTAATACTATGTTGAATAGCAGTGGTGATAGTGGACATCCCTGCCGTGTTCCTGACCTTATGGGGAAAGCTCTCAGTTTTTCCCCATTGAGAATGATATTTGCTGTGGGTTTTTCATAGATGGCTTTTATGATATTGAGGTATGTACCTTCTATCCCTATACTCTGAAGGGTTTTGATCAAGAAAGAATGCAGTACTTTGTCAAATGCTTTTTCTGCATCCTTTGAGAAGATCTTATGGTTCTTGTTCTTTCTTTTATTAATGAATTGTAACACATTGATTGATTTGTGGATGTTGAACTAATCTTGCAGCTCAGGGATAAATCCCACTTGGTTGTGGTGAATAATCCTTTAAATGTACTGTTGGATCCTATTGGTTAGTATTTTGGTGAGAATTTTTGCATCTGTCTTCATCTAGGATATTGGTCTATAATTCTCCTTTTTGATGAGGTCTTTGTCTGGTTTGGGGATCAAGGTAATCGTAGCCTTATAAAACGAGTTTGGAAGTTTTCCTTCCATTTCTATTTTTTGCAACAGTTTCAGAAGAATAGGTATTAATTCTTCTTTAAATGTTTGGTAGAGTTCCCCTGGGAAGCCATCTGGCCCTGGGCTTTTGTTTTCAATTTCCTTAGTGGTTATAGTTCTGTTCAGGTTTTCTATTTCTTCCTGTTTCAGTTTTGGTAGTTGATAGATCTCTAGGAACACATCCATTTCTTCCAGATTATCTAATTTGCTGGCATAGAGTTGCTTATAAAATGTTCTTACAATTGTTTGTATTTCTTTGGTGTTGGTTGTGATCTCTCCTCTTTCATTCATGATTTTGTTGATTTGGGTCATTTCTCTTTTCTTTTTGATAAGTCTGGCCAGGGATTTATCAATCTTGTTAATTCTTTCAAAGAACCAGCTCCTAGTTTCATTGCTGTGTTCTACTGTTCTTTTGGTTTCTATTTCATTGATTTCTGCTCTGATCTTTATTATAGCCCTTCTCTTGCAGGGTTTAGGCTTTATTTGCTGTTCTTTCTCCAGCTCCTTTAGGTCTAGGGTTAGGTTGTGTATTTCAGACCTTTCTTGTTTCTTGCTGCTCTGTCACTTGCCAGTAGCAGCAGGTGGAGGCCTCCTCCCCCGCCATCTATCTTCCCGAATATTGCCTCAGATTCACTTCTCTACACATCCTACCTTCCAGAAAGTGTTCAGTTTTCTGTTCAGAGAGTTGCTGCTATTCTTTTCTTCGATCTCCTGTTGAGTTCATAGGTGTTCCTAATGGTTTGATCCCTATCTAGCTGAATTCCTCAGACCAGATGAAATTTAGGTCTCCTACTCTTCTGCCATCTTGGTCCTCCCCCCTAATGTAAACAGAGTTAATTCACCAACCAAAAGGCCCTCAATGCCTGGTTGGATTAAAAAAAAAGGACACAAATATAGGTTCCTACGAGACTCACTTTACATTTACAGGCACACATAAGCTGAATGTGAAGCGATGGATAAAGTTATTCCGTGCAATTGAAAACTAAAAGAAAGTAAGAATAGCTATAATTATATGAGACAAAATAGACTTTAAGGGTAAAACAATAACAGGAGAAGAAGAAAGACATTATATAATGATAAAGAGGTCAATTCCTCAAGAAGATATATAATTGTCAATATATACAGAACCAATATAGAACCTCTAAATAAGCAAAAACTGACAGATCAGAAGAGAGAAATAAACAGCAATAGACCATTTTAGAAATGAATAGTTCTTCTAGACCAAAAAAAAAAAAAAAATCAGCAAGGAAATGATGGATGAGAACCATACATTAGATCAAGTGGACCTAACAAATATTTGCAGAATGTTCTACTGAAAAGAAACAGAATGCACATTCTTCACAAGTGTACACATAACGTTAATCATGATAGACCATATGATAGTACAGAAAACAAGTCTTAATAAATTTAAGAAAACTGATGATATATATATTTTTCTAACCACAATTGTATGAAGCAAGAAATAAAAAAGAGAAAAGCTGGAAAACCTGCAAATATGTAGATATTAAACAAAACACTCCTGAACAAACAATGGGTCCAGGAAGAAATCAAATGCAAGAAAAAAAATCTTGAAAAAATGAAAATAGAAACACAACATACCAAGATATATGGGATATTGCAAAAGAGTTTTAAGAGGGGAATTTATAGTGATAAGTACAATTTCTATGAATATAGAATGATCTCAAATAAACAACCTAACTTTACATCTCAAGGATCCAGGAAAAGGAAAACAAACTGTGCTAAAAGCAGAAGGTAAGAAATAGCAAATATCAGAGTAGAAATAAATGAGAGACCAGAAAAATACTAGAAAAATTCAACAAAAAAGCAGTTTTTCAAAAATTATACAAAATTGAGGAGAGGGAGGCAAGAAGGTGGAAGATTAGGGGACCTCATTTCATATGGTCCCTCAAATTTAGCTGGGTATCTATCAAACCATTCTGAACACACACAAATTCAGCCTGAGTTGTAAGAAAATATATCTAGAACTCTACAAGCAGAAAAACAACAGCTTTTTGCAAGGTCGGAGGTGCAGAGTCATAAATCTGTGAGGATATATCAGAAGATAAACCATGGGGGTGAAGGAGGCTCCATAAGCTGGCTACCAGAAAGTGATATAACATTGGAGTGCAAAATCAGAACCCTTAGAAATCTGCTCTAGTGAGAAACATCCTTTTCTGAAAGGGGTTCAGGGGATGAGAGGCAAAATTCTAGGTGGGTCACTGTGGATTTCAGGATCCCAGGAGACACAGAAAGAATGGGTTCCTGAATGGCTAGAGTGCCCAAGCAGTGGGGTGGGGAAACTGGTAATGGTCAGTGAGCCCAGGAGGGAATCTCAGCTCTTGTTGCCATAAACTGGGAGCTGGGCTGGTAGGGAGCAGCACTTGGAAATAGACTGGAATGTGTGGGCTAGTTACCACCCCCTGGGAGGGACGAACTGGCTGCATCCATGACTTGGCAACAGCTCTCAGTGCGGCATTGGCCCTGAAAAGGGCAGTAGGGCAGGACCCAGCCATGACCTGGGAGCAGGGGAGCAGGGTGTGTGCAGGAGCACACAAACACTCAAAGTTGCAGAGACACAAAGTGCAGAGATGCTCACTGTCCCCTGGGAATCCCTCCGGGATAAGTCCAGTGGGTGTAACCCCCGGAATCCACAGAACTTGGTGCACACAGAAGCTGTGCCCACAACTAGGTAATAACCCTCAAAGCGGTGGTGGCCCTGGAAAAGACATTAGGGTGGCACCAGCAGTGACCTGGGAGTAGCAAAGCAGGGTGCAAGCAAGCCCACATTGCTCACAGTCCCAAAGACACAAAGTGCAGACATGCTTGCAGGTCCTGGGGACTCCCCCAAGGAGAATTGCAGTAGGTGCAAACCGGGGGAGTCTGCAGAAGTTGGAGCACATCAAAGTGGAGACAGTTTGACGTGGGGGTGTGGGAGGGGGGTGTTATTGAATAGGAGGGACGATGATCTTGCTGCTCTGAGCTAGAGATCTGGGCATGGCCATTTTTGCTCTAACTCTCTGAAGACCCGTGGAAAGCAGCAGGGCACAAATTCCACAGAGAGGACCAACTTACATTAAGCCCATACCCCTGACAAGTGGTGGGGAGACTCCACCAAGGAAAAGACACCTGAGAAGAAGCAAATCAGGCCCTTCCCCCAGAAGACAGACTGGAAGAACAGGTGAATGACAAGCTTATGGATCCCATGAGACTAAAAATCCAGCACCAGGGGAAAATAGTATATTGAGCTCCAAGTGTTTCCCCATAACTCATTTATCCTTCAGTCAAAAATTTTCCATTTCTTTTTTTCTCTACGTTTCTCTGATTCAACGAGATTCTTATTTTACCACCTTATGTTCTTAAATCGCTTTGTAACTTTTTTTTTTCCACATCTACAATATAAAGACATATGCTTCATTCTGGTCCTTTTTAATCTCTATTCAAACTTATTTTTATATAAATACAAATAGTTCTTATTGGCAATTTTGGGATATAGTGTCTTCTAACACACAGACCAAATTCAATCAGGAACCAGCAAGTCACCCTGCTTTGCCTACCCCAGGAAATAATAGTCCCCTCCCCGCCCAAAATATAGTTTTGTTGAATTTTGGCTTTGAGTGATTTTCTGTGGTGGCTCCAAACTACTTTAGATTTTTTTCTAGGGTATATTTTGCTTGGGCTGTGGTTGATATTTTGGACTTGGTTCATGCCTTACAAATCCTTCCCTGGGCAGAATGACTAGAAGGAGCAACTCAAAACAAAGGAAAGAACCAGAGGCAATGTTCTCTGCCACAGAGCTAAACAATATGGATATAAGTAAGATGTCAGAGATGGAATTCAGGATAGCAATTATTAAGTTAATAGCTAGGCTTGAAAGAAGCATAAGTGACAATACAGAAACTCTAAGGGCAGAAATGAGATCTAATCATGCCAAACTTTAAAAAGCTATGAATGAAATGCAGTCTAAATTGGATGCTCACAGCTAGGGTCAATGAGGTGGAAGAGAGAATAAGTGATCTAGAGGACAGGCTGATGGAAATGAAGGAAGTTGAGGAAAAGAGAGAAAGACAATGAACAGCCCATGAAGAAAGGCTTTGAGAATTTACTGACGCCTTGAAATGAACCAATGTCCATTTCATAGGGATCCCAGAGGGGGTGGAGAGGTTGGAAAGCATCTTTGAGCAAATCATTGCTAAGAACTTCCCTAATCTGGGGAAGGAAACAAGCATTCATGTCCAAGAGGCAGAGAGGACTCCTCCCAAAATCAATAAAAATAGATCAACACCCCAACGTACAACAGTGAAGCTTGCAAATCTTAGAGCCAAAGAAGGTACCCTGAGAGCAGCTAGGGAGAGCAGGTTCCTTATATACAGAGGGAGGAACAACAAAATAACATCAGTCATATCCACAGAAAACTAAAAATCCAGAAAGGGCTGGCAAAGTATATTCAGGGTACTAAATGAGAAGAACATGAAGCCAAGAATACTTTACCCAGCAAGGCTGTCAATGAAGATGGAAGGTGAGATAAAGAGCTTCCAGAGCAGACAGAAACTGAAAGAATATGTGACCACCAAGAGCACCCTGCAAGAAATATTAAGGGGGCTCCTGTAAGCAAAGAGAGACCCCAAGAGTAACAGACAAGAAAATAACACAATCTACAGAAACAGGGACTTTACAGGCAATAAAATGGCAACAAATTCATATTTTTCAATACTCTGAATGTAAATGAGCTGAATGCTCCCATCAAAAGACAAAGGGTTTCAGATTGAATACAATGCAGGACCCATCTGACGCTGTCTACAAGAGACTTATTTTGAACCTCAAGTCACCTCCAGATTGAAAGTGAGGGGATAGAGAACCATTTACCACACCAATGGACCTCAAAAGAAAGCTGGGGTAGTGATACTCATATCAAACAAATTAGATTTTAAACCAAAGATTGTAGTAAAAGATGTAGAGGGACACTATATCATGCTGAAAGGGTCTACCCAACAAGAAGATCTTACAATTGTAAATATCTATGCCCCCACCATGGAGCAGTCAATTATATCAACCAATTAATAAACAAAGTAAATAAACATATTGATAATAATACATTAATAGTAGGAAATTTCAGCACTCCATTCACAGCAATGGACAGATCATCTAAGCAGAAGATCAATATAGAAACAAGAGCTTTGAATGACACATTGGACCAGATGGACTTCACAGATATATACTGAACATCCCACCCTAAAACAACAGAATATTCATTAATTCTCAAGTGCACATGAAACTTTGTCCAGAATAGATCACATACTGGGTCATAAATCAGGTCTCATCTGATACCAAAAGATTGAGATTATTCCCTGCATATTTTCAGACCACAATGCATTGAAACTGGAACTCAGTCACAAGTAGAAATTTGGAAATAACTCAAAGAGTTGGAGGTTAAAGAGCATCCTGCTAAGGAATGAATAGGTCAACCACAAAATTAAAGAAGAATTTAAACAATTTATGCAAACAAATGAAAATGAAAACACATCTGTTCAAAACCTATGGGATACTTCAAAGGCAGTCCTTAGAAGGAAGTATATAGCCATCCAAGCCTCTCTCAAAAAAGTAGAAAAATCCCAAATGCACAAGCTAAGCTTATACCTAAAGGACTTGGATTAAAGAAAAAAAAAGCAAATAAAGCCTAAACCAAACAGCAGAAGAGAAATAATAAAGATTAGAGCAGAAATCAATTAAAGAGAAACCAGAAGAACAGTAGAACAGATTAACAAAACTAGAAGCGGGTTCTTTGAAAGAATTAATAAGATCAATAAACCCCTAGCCAGACTTAGCCAAAAGAAACTATAAAGGAATCAAATTAATAAAATTATGAATGAAAGGTGAGAGATCATGATTAATGACAAAGAAATAGAGACAATTTTTAGAACTTATTACCAGTAACTATATGCCAACAAACTGCAATCTGCAAGAAATGGATGCATTCCTGGAAACTTATAAACTACCAAGACTGAAACAGGAAGAAATACACAATCTGAGCAGACCAATAACAAGCAAGGAAATTGAAGAAGGAATCCAAAATCTTCCAAAAAATAAGAGTCCAGGGCCAGATGGCTTCCAAGGGGAATTGTACCAAACATTTAAAGAAGAAATCATACCTAATCTACTGAAGCTGTTTCAAAAAATAGAAATGGAAGGAAAACTTCCAAACTTGTTCTATGAAGCCAGCATTATACTGATCCTAAAACCGGAAAAGACCCCATCAAAAAAGAAAATTACTCACCAATATCCCTGATGAATATGGATGGCAAAATACTCAACAAGGTACTAATCAATAGGATCCAACAGTACATTAAAAGGATTATTCTCCATGAACAGGTGGGATTTATTCCTGGGATGCAAGGGTGGTTCAACATTCACAAATCTATCAACGTGATAGATCACATTAATAAAAGAAGAAACAAGAACCATATGATCCTCTCAATTGATGCAGAAATAGCATTTGACAAAATACAGCATCCTTTCTGATGAAAACTCTTTAAAGTGTAGGGATAGAGGAAACATACTTCAATATCATAAAAGTCATCTATGAAAAACCCACAGGGAATATCATTCTCGATGAAATTCTGAAAGCTTTTCCTTTAAGGTCAGGAACATGACAGGGATGCCCACTCTCACCACTTTTCTTCAACAGGAAGTTGTAGCCTCAGCAATCAGACAACAAAAAGAAATAAAAGGCATTCAAATTGGCAAAGAAGTCAAACTCTCTCTCTTCCAGATGACATGATACTTTATGTGGAAAGCCCAAAAGACTCCACCCCAAAATTGCAAGAACTCTTACTGCAATTCAACAATGTGGCAGGATACAAAATGAATGCACAGAAATCAGTTACTTTTCTAACACTAACAATGTGGCTGAAGAAAGAGATATTAAGGAATTGATCCCATTTACAATAGCACCAAAAACCATAAGATATCTAGGAATAAACCTAACCAAAGAGGTAAAGTATCTATACTCCAGAAACTACAGAACACTTATGAAAGAAATTGAGGAAGAAACAAAGAAATGGAAAAACCTTCCATGCTCATGAATTGGAAGAATAAACATTGTGAAAATGTCTATGCTGCCCAGAGCAATCTACACATTAAAAGCAATCACTATCAAAATACTATCGGGGGACTTTAACACCCCCCTCACTGAAATGGACAGATCGTCTAAGCAAAAGATCAACAAGGAAATAAAGACTTTAAATGACACACTGGACCAAATGGACTTCACAGACATATTCAGAACATTCCATCCCAAAGCAACAGAATACACATTCTTCTCTAGTGCCCATGGAACATTCTCCAGAATAGATCACATCCTAGGTCATAAATCAGATCTCAACCGGTACCAGAAGATTGGGATCATCCCCTGCATATTTTCAGACCACAATGCTTTGAAACTAGAACTCAATCACAAGAGGAAAGTCGGAAGGAACTCAAATACATGGAGGCTAAAGAGCATCCTACTGAAGAATGAATGGATCAACCAGGAAATTAAAGAAGAATTAAAGAAATTCATGGAAACCAATGAAAATGAAAACACAACTATTCAAAATCTTTGGGATACAGCAAAGGGGTCCTAAGAGGAAAGTATATAGCAATACAAGCCTTTCTCAAGAAACAAGAAAGGTCTCAAGTACACAACCTAACCCTACACCTAAAGGAGCTGGAGAAAGAACAGCAAATAAAGCCTAAACCCAGCAGGAGAAGAGAAATAATAAAGATCAGAGCAGAAATCAATGAAATAGAAACCAAAAGAACAGTAGAACAGATCAGCGAAACTAGGAGCTGGTTCTTTGAAAGAATTAACAAGATTGATAAGCCCCTGGCCAGACTTCTCAAAAAGAAAAGAGAAATGACCCAAATCAACAAAATCATGAATGAAAGAGGAGAAATCACAACCAACACCAAAGAAATACAAACAATTCTAAGAACATATTATGAGCAACTCTATGCCAGCAAATTAGATAACCTGGAAGTAATGGATGCATTCCTAGAGAGGTATCAACTACCAAAACTGAACCAGGAAGAAATAGAAAACCTGAACAGACCTATAACCACTAAGGAAATAGAAGCAGTCATCAAAAATCTCCCAAAACACAAAAGCCCAGGGCCAGATGGCTTCCCAGGGGAATTCTACCAAACATTTCAAGAAGAATTAATACCTATCCTTCTGAAACTGTTCCAAAAAATAGAAATGGAAGGAAAACTTCCAAACTCATTTTATGAGGCCAGCATTACCTTGATCCCAAAACCAGACAAAGACCCCATCAAAAAGGAGAATTACAGACCAATATCCCTGATGAACATGGATGCAAAAATTCTCACCAAAATACTAGCCAATAGGATCCAACAGTACATTAAAAGGATTATTCACCACGACCAAGTCGGATTTATCCCTGGGCTGCAAGGTTGGTTCAACATCCGCAAATCAATCAACGTGATACAACACATTAACAAAAGAAAGAACAAGAATCATATGATCCTCTCAATAGATGCAGAAAAAGCATTTGACAAAGTACAGCATCCTTTCTTGATCAAAACTCTTCAGAGTATAGGGATAGAGGGTACATACCTCAATATCATAAAAGCCATCTATGAAAAACCTACAGCGAATATCATTCTCAATGGGGAAAAACTGAGAGCTTTCCCCCTAAGGTCAGGAACGCGGCAGGGATGTCCACTATCACCACTGCTATTCAACATAGTATTGGAAGTCCTAGCCACAGCAATCAGACAACAAAAAGAAATCAAAGACATCCAAATTGGCAAAGAGGAAGTCAAACTCTCACTCTTTGCAGATGATATGATACTTTATGTGGAAAATCCCAAAGACTCCACCCCAAAACTGCTAGAACTCATACAGGAATTCAGTCAAGTGGCAGGATATAAAATCAATGCACAGAAGTCAGTGGCATTCCTATACACCAACAACAAGTCAGAAGAAAGAGAAATTAAGGAGTCGATCCCATTTACAATTGCACCCAAAACCATAAGATACCTAGGAATCAATCTAACCAAAGAGGCAAAGGATCTGTACTCAGAAAACTATAAAATACTCATGAGAGAAATTGAGGAAGACACAAAGAAATGGAAAAACGTTCCATGCTCATGGATTGGAAGAACAAATATTGTGAAGATGTCAATGCTACCTAGAGCAATCTACACATTCAATGCAATCCCCATCAAAATACCATCCACTTTCTTCAAAGAAATGGAACAAATAATCCTAAAATTTGTATGGAACCAGAAAAGACCCCGCATAGCCAGAGGAATGTTGAAAAAGAAAAGCAAAGCTGGCGGCATCACAATTCCGGACTTCCAGCTCTACTACAAAGCTGTCATCATCAAGACAGTATGGTACTGGCACAAAAACAGACACATAGATCAATGGAACAGAATAGAGAGCCCAGAAATGGACCCTCAACTCTATGGTCAACTAATCTTTGACAAAGCAGGAAAGAATGTCCAATGGAAAAAAGACAGTCTCTTCAACAAATGGTGTTGGGAAAATTGGACAGCCACATGCAGAAGAATGAAACTGGACCATTTCCTTACACCACACACAAAAATAGACTCCAAATGTTTGAAAGACCTCAATGTGAGACAGGAGCCCATCAAAATCTTAAAGGAGAACACAGGCAGCAACCTCTTCGACCTCAGCCGCAGCAACTTCTTCCTAGAAACATCGCCAAAGGCAAGGGAAGCAAGGGCAAAAATGAACTATTGGGACTTCATCAAGATAAAAAGCTTTTGCAAAGCAAAGGAAACAGTCAACAAAACCAAAAGACAACTGACAGAATGGGAGAAGATATTTGCAAATGACATATCAGATAAAGGGCTAGTATCCAAAATCTATAAAGAACTCATCAAACTCAACAACAAAAGAACAAAGAATCCAATCAAGAAATGGGCAGAAGACACGAACAGACATTTTTCCAAAGAAGACATCCAAACGGCCAACAGACAGATGAAAAAGTGTTCAATATCGCTCGGCATCAGGGAAATCCAAATCAAAACCTCAATGAGATACCACCTCACACCAGTCAGAATGGCTAAAATGAACAAGTCAGGAAATGACAGATGTTGGCGGGGATGTGGAGAAAGGGGAACCCTCCTACACTGTTGGTGGGAATGCAAGCTGGTGCAGCCACTCTGGAAAACAGTATGGAGGTTCCTCAAAAAGTTGAAAATAGAGCTACCATATGATCCAGCAATTGCACTACTGGGTATTTACCCCAAAGATACAAAAGTAGGGACCCGAAAGGGTACATGCACCCCGATATTTATAGCAGCAATGTCCACAGTGGCCAAACTGTGGAAAGAGCCAAGATGTCCATCAACAGATGAATGGATAAAGAAGAGGTGGTGTATATATACAATGGAATATTATGCAGCCATCAAAAGGAATGAGATCTTGCCATTTGCAATGATGTGGATGGAACTGGAGGGTATTATGCTGAGCGAAATAAGTCAATCAGAGAAAGGCATGTATCATATGACCTCACTGATATGAGGAATTCTTAATCTCAGGAAACAAACTGAGGGTTGCTGGAGTGGGGGGTGGGGTGGGAGGGATGGGTGACTGGGTGATGGACACTGGGGAGGGTATGTGTTCTGGTAAGCGCTGTGAATTGTGCAAGACTGTTGAATCTCAGATCTGTACCTCTGAAACAAATAATGCAATATATGTTAAGAAAGAAAAAAAGAAGAAGAAGAATGTAGCAGGAGGGGAAGAATGAAGGGGGGGCAATCGGAGGGGGAGAAGAACCATGAGAGACGATGGACTCTGAAAAACAAACTGAGGGTTCTAGAGGGGAGGGGGGTGGGAGGATGGGTTAGCCTGGTGATGGGTATTGAGGAGGGCACGTTCTGCATGGAGCACTGGGTGTTATGCACAAACAATGAATCATGGAACACTATATCTGAAACTAATGATGTAATGTATGGGGATTAACATAACAATAAAAAAATTAAAAAAAAATACTATCAACATTTTTCAAGGAGCTGGAACAAACAATCCTAAAATTTCTATAGAACCAGAAAAGACCTTGAATTGCCAGAGGAATATTGAATAAGAAAACCAAAGCTGGGGGCATCACAACTCCGGACTTCCAGCTCTATTACAAAGCTGTCATCATCAAGACAGCATGGTACAGGTACAAAACAGACACATTAATCAACGGAACAGAATAGAGAGCCCAGAAATGGACCCTCAACTCTATGGTCAAATAATCTTTGACAAAACAGGAAAGAATATCCAATGGAAAAAAGACAGTCTCTTCAATAAATGGTGCTGGGAAAATTGGACAGCCTAATGCAGAAGAATGATACTGGACCATTCTCTTACACCACACACAAAGATAAGCTCAAAATGGATGAAAGATCTAAATGTGAGACAGGAATCCATCAATATCCTAGAGGAGACCAAAGGCAGTAACCACTTTGACCTTGGCCACAGCAACTTCTTTCAAGACATGTCTCTAAAGGAAAGGGAATCAAAAGCTAAAATGAACTTTTGGGACTTCATCAAGATAAAAAACCTCTGCACAGCAAAGGAAATAGTTAAAAAAATAAGAGGTAACCTATAGACATGTCAGTTCTCACAGAAGTTTCCTCCCATATATCTTGCCTGGGAATTTTTTGAAGGATATTCTTCAGTAAATGGGAGAGTAAGTCAAGAAAGAAGAAGGCTTTGGATACAGACATCAAGAGTTACACTGAGGAATGTTAATGTTGGAGAAACCTCTCTGGGGCAGCTCTGTGCAGGTAAGTTCCAAGGAAACATATATAGTGTATTTAGGATCATGATGACAAAATATACAGAAGAGATGGCCCAGAAAGAAGAGATTGGAGGAAATCTAAAGTAGTCACAATATTCAGTAGATATTTATCAAAAGGGATTGGATACATATGGTAGAAAAACAAATTAAGCAAACAAAATAGCCTGAGACCTGATTTATTCTGGAAAACAAAAAACAAAAACAAAAAACAAAAAACAAAATGCCATCTTAAAGGAAATATAACCACAATGCAACTAATGACCCTAATGTAAAATTTTTTACCACATTAATAACATAAAAATTGAATCTTCGTTTAACGAAATCAGTAGAATTATAATTTTATTGGCATGGTGGGAGATTTATGTTTGTGTGTAGATGCTATGATAGTGGAAGGGACCTAAATACACATTATAGCTAGTCAAACTTGTGCCAGTTATTTCCCTATGGACTCTGAGCTCCAAGGCTATCATGTCATTCTGTTTTTTGATGCTGAGACTGAGATTGAGCAAACTAGTTTCTCTGAACACATTACTAATTTATTTCATATTAAGATATCCCAAAGAAAGCACCAGAAAGAGATTGAAAGGAAAAAGGAGGAGGGATGGAAATACCATATAAGCCATGTAAAGGAAGGCCCTCTCCCCACTATACTATAATCTAGCCCCTCTAATAGTACCAGATATTTAATATAATGATATAAATGGCTTTATTGAATAAAATAGAGATTAGTTTCATTACTATTGATTTTATTATTTGCAATTATACATTTTCTGTATTTAATTGTCAAATTATTGATTCATTATTTTCAACAAAACAAGAAATGTTAACCTTAAGGTAACATTTATTTATTTGGCCCTCTAAGATTGTTTTTCTTCACATTTTTTTAATAGATATTTGTATATGCATATGTGTGTAAACTCATTTTATATAGACACATAAACTCTTTTTTTAAAATTTCCTCCCTGCTATTGTAGAACTCATACATCTATTTTTTCTTTTTATTTTAATTTCAGTTAGTTAACATACAGTGCAATATTGGTTTTGGGAGTAAAATTCAGTGATTCATCACTTACATGCAACATCCAGTGCTCATCATAACAAGTGCCCTCTTTAATACCCATCACCCATCTAGCCCTTCACCCACTCACCTCCCTCCATCAACCCTCAGGTTTTTTTTCCATCATAAAGAGGCTCTTATGGTTTGCTTCCTTCTTTTTATTTTTATTTTTCCCCTTTCCATATGTTCATCTATTTTCTTTCTTAAATTCCACATATGAGTGAGATCATATGGTATTTGTCTTTCTCTGACTTATTTTGCTTAACAAAATACTCTCTAGCTCTATCCACATCATTGCAAATGGCAAGATTTCATTCTTTTTGATGGTTGAATAATATCCCATCATACATATATACTTATCCCACATCTTTGTCCATTCATCAGTTAATGGACATTTGGGCTCTCTCCATAGTTTGGTTGTGGTTGATAATGATGCTACAAACATAGGGGTGCATGTACCCCTTTGAATCTATATTTTTGTATCCTTGGGGAAATACCCAGCAGTGCAATTGCTGGGTCATAGGGTAGTTTCATTTTTAACTTTTTGAAGAACCTCCATACTGTTCTCCAGAGTGGCTGCACCAGTTTGCATTCCCCCCAACAGTGCAAGAGGTTAACCCTTTCTCTGCATCCTCTCCAACACCTGTTGTCTCTTGTGTTGTTAATTTTAGCCATTCTGACAGGTGTGAGGTGGTATCTCATTGTGGTTTTGATTTGTATTTCCCTGATGATTAGTGATGTTGAACATCTTTTTACATATCTGTTAGCCATCTGGATGTCTCTTAAACAGGATGGATATTTGATTGAGATTGAGTTTTTTTTTTTTTTAGATTTTATTTATTTATTTGAGAGAGAGAGACAGAGATAGTGAGAGAGAGCACAAGTGGGGAGGAGAGGGAGAAGCAGGCTCCCCACAGAGCAAGGAGCCTGATGCAGGACTCGATCCCAGGATCCCGGGATCATGACCTGAGCTGAAGGCAGATGCCTAACTGACTAAGCCACCTAGGAACCCAAGATTAAATATTTTGAAATGTGTTTCACTTACATATTTCCAGTTTCAGGAATAAATATGAGGGTCAGGTAACTGAGAATACTTCTTGACTTTCACATATAAATACTATTCTTTTTAAAAGATATACTTATTTATTTGAGAGAGAGAGCAGTGAAGGGCAGAGGGAGAGGGAGAGGGAGAGAGAGAGAGAAACTCAAGCAGACCCTGGGCTGAGCATGGAGCCTAATGTGGGGCTCAATCCCATGACCCTAAGATCATGACCTGAGCTGAAACAAAGAGTTGGATGCTTAACCAACTGAACCACCTAGGTGCCCCTAAACACTATTCTTTAGTATTTCCTGTAAACCTCATGACCTAAGAACAATTTTCTATGTGCAATAATGCAAGCATAGAAATCAATTGTAATGGTTCATTTTCTTCATCAACTTGATTGGATCATGGGGTGCCCAGATTAAATATTATTTTTTGAATTTTTCTGAGAATGTGTTTCTAAATGAGATTAGCATTTGAACTGCTGGACTGGGGAAAACATGCCACCTTCTCTGACGGGGATGGGCATCATCCAATCCATTCAGGACCTGAATAGAATTAAAAGGCAGAGGAAGAAAGAATTAACTCTCTGCCTGACTGATCTAGGATGTTGGTCTTCTCTTGCATTCCAAGCAGGGCTTTCACCATCAGCTCTCTTAGGCCTTTAACTTGTAGATGAGAGATCATGAGTCTTCTCAGCCTCCATAAACATGGAAGCCAATTCCTTACAATTTTTTCTTTACTTTCTCTCTCTCTCCCTCCAAAAAGATAGATAGATGACAGATAGATAGCATATCTTATATATAGAATACATATACACAGACCATCTCTATAAATATATTGTATTTTTATATCTATATCTCTATCCATCTATCTATTAATTGATCAGTTAATCTAATGATCTATCAATCTATCATCTACCTCCTATTGGTACTGTTCTCTGGAAAACTCTACTAAACTAATATATAAATGGTTTGAATGCTTTCATAAACCCTCAAAATGTCCATTACTAACAGACAGATCGAATATTACAAAGTAGATCCTGAGATTCAAGAATATTTTCTATTAATGTTAGAACACATATGTCATGATAACTTTTTTTTTTAATATTTAGGTGAGTATAACTTAAAATCACTGGTTCTCCAACATTTGCAAAGATTAAGTGCTTTCCCTTAAATTTCTGTAATTTCTCAGATGATTTTGACTAATGTTATAACCTCTTATCTCTTGCTTTCCCTAAAATGGTATAGATTTCAGTTAATATAAATATTCTGTTCCTATTTTTCCCCCAACAATTTTAGAGCAGAATTCCTTCTCTTGGTCTAAGTCAGCTGTGTGAGCTCCTGACATCATGTTTGCATCCCAATCAGCTAGAATGAGAAAGTAAAGATACACACAGCCACATTTTTCAATGCAATATATATATATATATATATATAATTTTATATAACATTTAATATAAATTTTAATTATATATATATATACACATTAGCATTCATGTTATCAGTAAATTTTTGGTAATAGAGTGCATCCTAGGAAATAGCTACTGTTATCTTTCTGCTGTAGTTTGTCTTACCCTTATTCCACATGAATTATACCAGTTTTTACCAATGGATCCTAATATGACATTTACTTCTTTCACTGAGGCACATACACATGTACACAAACTTGCATACTTCAGTTAGGCAAGATTATTTACTAAGATATCAAATAATAAAGACTTCTTCCTTTCATATAAAATTTTTACTGAAATACAAAATACTGAAATATCCACAAATGTTGGTTATACATATAAATTAACAAAAAGTATATATATTCATTTATTCACTACCTGAATCAAGAAAGGGATTATTACCAGCACTCAGAAACTTCCCTCATGTGTCCATTCAGTCACCACAAATAATCACAATTTGACTTCTAATTTGGCTATCTAAGTAGTACATTTCTGTATATTCTCTTGACACCTCTCTGTCTATCTGAGAACAAGCCACGGAGCCTGCATGTGTACCTCACAGGCCCCTTACCCCATTCCCACTTTCTGCAGTTCTTCTGCAGGATGCCAGTGGTGGTGACTGTCTCTGTGGATCGTTTTCTCCAAGTCTGGTTCTCAGCTAAGGCATAGTCCCATTCCAGACTACTGGCTTTTCTAATATCAAGAGCATAAAACTTGGGGATATTGATACTTTTTTACCAAATTCTCTGCATATTCATCATTGGCAAATTACTTTGCAATTTTAAAAGTTCATATCATTGATACAAAAATCTTAGTGACAGTTTAATAAGATATTTTGCTGTTATGCAGTGGGATAGTGTACATTCATTTAAAATTTTAAGTAATGTTTAAAAGTGCCTTAAATATATATGTTAGAATGGAAAACACATAAAAATATGGACTGGTTAAGGAAAAATTTATAGAAAACAGCTACAAATAAATATGCCCAACAAAGAATTTCTTCCCCAATGTAGAGGCACTTTGGATAACTATCTTCTTTTTAGTTATAAAAAATAAAGAGACAAAATATTTTAAAACCAGGGACTGATGGAGGGGATAGCTGCACACATAGCTATAATGGGTTAATAACAGTTTACACCTCACAACTGTTACAGAGAACAACTAAAAATATAAGTGCTCCAACAAATCCTTTCCCCATTGAATGAAGTGGATATCATGATCAGCTAATTATTTCCATGAGTTCAAGCACCTGGAAATGGTAAACTGTTCATACCCCATTAGACTCATACTCAGGTTTCTGACTCTAGAGCTTGAACTCTTGATCCAGAAGGTACATTGGGTGCTGGATCAATAATAATGATGGTGCTAATGATAAAAACTAAAACAAGAACTATAAGCAAAGAAACAGCTCCACTTCAAAATGTTAATGAAAATAAAGACACTGAGTCACCAAAAAGTTGAGTGATTTACCCAAGTCTGTAAGTGATGGGGTTGGGGTTGAGACCCAGCTCATCTGAACTTTTATTTTTTTATAAGATTTTATTTATTTATTTGAGAGAGAGAATGAGAAAGAGAGAGGGAGCACATGAGAGGGGGCAGGGTCAGAGGGAGAAGCAGACTCCCTGCTGAGCAGGGAGCCTGATGCGGGACTCGATCCTGGGACTCGATCCAGGATCATGACCTGAGCCGAAGGCAGTCACTTAAGCAACTGAGCCACCCAGGAGCCCTCATCTGAACTTTTAAAAAGAGAATACTGCGTCTAATATTGATGATGATGTCAAATAAAATTCTGCTCAATGCAGAAAATACTTAATGACAGAAACAAAAACAAATCAACATCAATTTTTCAAAAATACCCTTAATACATCACGTGTGTGAGCACTGGGTGTTATACACAACTGATGAATTATTGAAAACTACATCAGAAACTAATGATGTACTGTATATTGACTAATTGAATTTACTTTTTCTTTCTTCTCTTCTTTCTTTCTTTCTTTCTTTCTTTCTTTCTTTCTTTCTTTTTTTTCTTTTTTTCTCTTTCTTTCTTTCTTCTTTCTTTCTTCTTTTTCTTTCTTTTTTTCTTTATTAAGTTCAATTAGCCAACATGTAATATATCATTAGTTTTTGATGTAGTGTTCAATGATTCATTAGTTGCATATAACACCCAATGCTCAACAGATCGTGTGCCCTCCTTAATGCCCATCACCCAGTTACTTCATCCCCCCACCTACCTCCTTTCTGCAACTCTCAGTTTGTTTCCTGGAGCCCAGAGTCTCTCATGGTTTGTCTCCCTCTCTGATTTCTTCCCATTCAGTTTTCCCTCCCTCCTCCTATGGTCCTCCATGCATTCCTTATATCCCACCTATGAGTGAACCCTGATAATTGTCTTTCTCTGACTGAATTATTTCACTTAGCATAATCCCCTCCAGTTCCATCCATGTCAATGCAAATGGCAAGTATTCAGCATTGTTGATGGCTGAGTAATATTCCATTGTAGATATGACCACATCTTCTTTATTCATTCATCTGTTGAAGGACATCTCAGCTTTTTCCACAGTTTGGCTATTGTGGACATTGCTACTATGAACCTTGGGGTGCAAGTGCCCCTTCTTTTCACTATGTCTGTATCTTAGGATAAACACCCAGTAGTGCAACTTCTGGGTCCTATAGTAGCTCTATTTTTAACTTCTTGAAGAAACTCCATACTGTTTTCCAGAGTGGCTGTACGAGCTTGATTTCCCACCAAGAGTGTAAAAGGGTTCCCCTTTCTCTACATTCTTGCCAACATTTGTTGTTTTATTGTCTTGTTAATTTTAGCCATTCTAAGTGGTCTAAGGTGGTATCTCATTGTAGTTTTGATTTGTATTTCCTTGATGGCAAGTGATGTGGAGCATTTTTTCATGTATCTGTTAGCCATTTGTATGTGTTCTTTGGAGAAGTGTCTGTTCATGTCTTCTGCCCATTTCTTGACTGGATTATTTGTTTTTTCAGTGTTAGGTTTGAGAAGCTCTTTATAATCTTAGATACCAGCCCTTTATCTATAATGTCATTTGCAAATATCATCTCCCATTTTGTAGCTTGTCTTTTAGGTTTTTTTTTTTTACTGTTTCCTTTGCTGTGCAGTAGCCTTTTATCTTGATGAAGTCCCAAAAGTTCATTTTTGCTTTTGTTGCCCTTGCCTTTAGAGACATGTCTTGAAAGAAGTCACTGTGACCAAGGTCAAAGAGGTTACTGCCTTTGGTCTCCTCTAGGATATTGATGGAGTCCTCTCACATTAGGTATTTCAACCATTTTGGGTTTATTATTGTGTATGGTGTAAGAGAATGGTCGAGTTTCATTATTTTGCATTTGGCTGTCCAATTTTCCCAACGCTATTTATTGAAGAGACTGTCTTTTTTCCATTGGATATTCTTTCCTGCTTCATCAAAGATTAGTTGACCATAGAGTTGAGGGTCCATTCCTTGACTCTCTATTCTGTTCCATTGATATATGTGTCTTTTTTTGTGCCAGTACCATGCTGTCATGGTGATCACAGCTTTATAATATAGCTTGAAGTCAGGCATTGTGAAACCCCCAGGTTTGCTTTTTTCTTTTTTCAACATTCCCCAGGGAATTCAGGATCTTTATGGTTCCATACAAATTTTAGGATTGTTTGTTCCAGCACTTTGAAAAAAAAAAACAAACCAGTGGTATTTTAATAGGGATAGCATTGAAAGTGTAGATTTCTCTGGGCAGCATAGACATTTTCACAATGTTTATTCTTCCAATCCATGAGCTTGGAATGTTTTTCCATCTCTTTCTGTCTTCCTCAATTTCTTTCATAAGTATTCTGTAGTTTTTAGAGCATAGATCCCTTACCTCTTTGGTTAGGTTTATTCCTAGATATCTTACGGTTTTTGGTGCTATTATAAATGGATTTTTCTAAAAGCAAAAATTCCTTGAATTCTCCTTCTACAGTTATGTTGTTAGTGTATAGAAAAACAACTGATTTCTGTGCATCGATTTTGTATCCTGCCACATTGCTGAATTGCTTTAGGAGTTCTAGTAATTTGGTGGTGGAGTCTTTTGAGTTTTCCACATAAAGTATCATGTCGTCTACAAAGAGAGTTTGATATCTTCTTTGCCAATTTGACTGCCTTTTATTTCTTTTTGTTGTCTGATTGTTGAGGCTAAGACTTCTAGTACTATGCTGAACAAAAGTGGTGAAAATGGGCATCCCTGTCTTGTTCCTGACCTTAAGGGAAAAGCTCTTAGTATTTCCCCATTGAGAATGATATTCGCTGTGGTCTGTTCATAGTTGGTTTTCATCATATTGAGGAATGTTCCCTCTATCCCTACACTCTGACAAATTTTAATCAGGAAAGGATGCTGTATTTTGTCAAATGCTATTTCTGTATCAGTTGAGAGGATCATATGGTTCTTGTCTTTTCTTTTGATAGTGTGCTCTATCATGTTGATTTGCAAATGTTAATCCACCCTTGCATCCCAGGAATAAATCCTACCTGGTCATGATGGATAATCCTTTTAATGTACTGTTGGATCCTATTGGCTAGGATCTTGTTGATTATTTTGACATCCGTGTTCATCAGGGATTTTGGTCTGTAATTCTCCTTTTTGACAGGATCTTTGCCTGGTTTTGGGGTCAGGGTAATGCTAGCCTCATAGAATGAGTTTTGAAGTTTTCCTTCTGTTTCTCTTTGTTGAAACAGCTTCAGTAGAATAGGTATGATTTCTTCTTTAAATGTTTGGTAGAATTCCCCTGGGAAGCCATCTGGCCCTGGACTAATCTAGGAGATCATAGGATCCTGCTCCTACCGGACCATTACTTTCAACAGCCTGAGAACAGGAACACTGATGATGTTTTAGCTGCTTCCACAGTCACTCCTTAGGGTTTACAATATATTTCCTAAGAATCCATTTTTGATTACTGCTTCAATTTTGTTACCGGTTATTAGTCTATTCAGATTGTCTATTTCTTCTTTTTTACTTTTGGTAGTTTATAAGTTTCCAGGAATGCGTACATTTCTTCCAGGTTGCTTGTTTTTGACATATACTTGCTGGTGATAATTGTTTCTATTTCCTTGGTGTTAGTTGTGACCTCTTCCCTTTCATTCATGATTTTTTTTTTTTTAAATTTGGGTCCTTTCTCTTTTCTTTTGGATAATTCTGGCCAGAGGTTTATTGATCTTATTAATTCTATCAAAGAACCAGCTTCTAGTTTCATTGATCTGTTCTACTGTATTTCTGGTTTCTATTTCATTGATCTTTGCTCTAATCTTTATTATTTCTCTTCTCCTGCTTGGTTTAGGTTTTATTTGCTGTTCCTTCTCCAGTTCCTTTAGATTTAAGTTTAGGTTGTGCATTTGGGATTTTTCTAAATTTTTGAGAGAGGCTTGGATGGCTATGTATTTCCCCCTTAGAACTGCCTTTGCAGTATCCCATAGATTTTTGACCAATGTGTTTTCATTCTCATTAGTTTCCATGAATTGTTTAAGTTCTTCTTTAATTTCCTTGTTGACCCAATCATTCTTTAGCAGGATGTGTTTTAACTTCCAAGTGTTTGAATTCCTTCCAATTTTTTTCTTGTGACTGAGTTCCAGTTTCAAAGCATTGTGGTCTGATAACATGCAGAAAATAATCTCAATCTTTTGGTATCAGGGGAGACCTGATTTGTGATCCAGTGTGTGGTCTATCCTGGCGAAGGTTCCATGTGCACTTGAGAAGATTGAGTATTCTGTTGTTTTAGGGTGGAATGTTCTGTATATATCTATGTAGTCCATCTTGTCCAATGTGTCATTCAAAGCTCTTGTTTCTTTGTTGATCTTCTGCCTAGATGATCTGTCCATTGCTGAGAGTGGAGTGTTAAGCTCTCCTACTATTAATGTATTTTTTTAAAAGATTTTATTTATTTATTTGACAGAGAGAGACACAGCGAAAGAGGGAACACAAGCAGAGGGAGTGGGAGAAGGAGAAGCAGGCTTCCCGTGGAGCAGGGAGCCCAATGCGGGGCTCAATCCCAGAACCCTGGGATCATGACCTGAGCCAAAGTCAGACGCTTAATGACTGAGCCAGTCAGGCGCCCCTATTAATGTATTTGTATCAATATGTTTCTTTACTTTGATTATTGATTGGCTTATGTAATTTGCTGCCCCCATGTTGGGGGCATTGATATTTACAATTGTAAGATCTTCTTGTTGGATAGACCCTTTAAGTATGTTATAGAGTACATATACATATCTTATTATAGTCTTTGGTTTAAAATCTAATTTGATATGAGAACTGCTACCCCAGCTTTCTTTTGAGGTCCGTTGTCATGATAAATGGTTCTCCATCCCGTCACTTTCAGTCTGGTGGTGTCTTTAGGTTCACAGTGAGTCTCCTGTAGACAGCATATGGATGGGTTTTTTTTTTTTTAATCCAATATGATAACATCTGTCTTGATTGGAACATTTAACCCATTTACTTTCAGGGTAACTATTGAAAGATATGAATTTAGTTCCAATGTATTGCCTGTAAAGTCCCTGTTTCTGTAGATTGTCTCTGTTATTTTCTGGTCTGTGTTACTCTTGGCATCTCTCTTTGCTTCAACATCCCCATTAACATTTTTTACAGGGTTGGTGTCGTCGTGCACTGAAATAAAGTTCTCACTCACTAGTCTGAGTGGCTGTGCCTGGCTGCCTCTGCAAGGGAGAGCAGCAGCAGCTAAATCCTGCACATAGCTTTTATTTTGTTTTTAATCAAAAAAACAAGGACAGATGCCTCCAAGCATGGGAAAGGAGTACAAAGGGATGGCAAATACCTTGAAGCAGGTTTGCATTTTCCCCTATGCCTAGGCATGCAGGGAGTTAGTCAGGGGATAAGGGAGGAGTGGGATGTTTGGGTTAGCAATCACCAGGTGCAGAAAGGGGAGACTGAGGGTTATATTTGTTCATAACTCATAACTTATGCCCTGCCCTTGGGGATCATGGGATTCTGCTCCTACCAGGCCATTGCATTTAATAGTCCAAGAACAGAAACGCTGTTGATGTTTCAGCTGCTTCTGCAGTCACCCCTCAGGGCTTAAAATTTGCTTTCTAAGACTAACCCAGGAGATCATGGGATCCTGCTCCTACAGGCCATTGCTTTCAACAGCCTGAGAAAAGGAACACTGATGACGTTTCAGTTGCTTCCACAGTCACTCCTTAGGGTTTACAATATATTTCCTAAGAATAACTCCATAGGCTGGTTTGATTGTCACATATTCTTTCAGTTTCTTCCAGTCCTGGAAGCTCTTTGTCTCTCTATCCATTATGAATGACAGTCTTGCTGGATAAAGTATTCTTGGCTGCATGTTCTTCTCATTTAGTAACCTGAATATACCTTGTCAGTCCTTTCTGGCCTGCCAGGTTCCTGTGGATAGTTCTGATGATATTCTTTCTGTATGTAAGGAACCTCCTCTCCCTAGCTGCTCTCAGGATAGTTTCTTTGGCTATAAGATTTGCAAGGTTCACGATTATACGTCAGTGTGTTGATCTGTTTTTATTGATTTGGGGAAGGGTCCTCTCTGTCTCTTGGACATGAATACTTGTTTCCTTCCTCAGATTAGGGAAGTTCTCAGCCATGATTTGCTCAAATATACCTTCTAGCCCCCCTTCTCTCTCCACCCCTTCTGGGATCCCGATAAAATGGACATTGATTCATTTCAAGGCATCAGTAAATTCTCAAAGCCTTTCTTCATGGGCTGTTAATTGCCTTTCTCCCCTTTCCTCAAGTTCCTTCATTTCCATCAGCCTGTCCTCTAGATCACTTATTCTCTCTTCTGCCTCATTGACCCTAGCTGTTACAGCATCCAATTTAGACTGCATCTCATTCATAGCTTTTTAAGTTCGGCCTGATTAGATCTCATTTCTGCCCTTAGAGGTTCTGTGTTGTCATTTATGCTTTCTTCAAAGCTAGCTATTAATTTTGTAATTGCTATTCTGAATTCCATCTCTGACATCTTACTTATATCCATATTGTATAGCTCTGTGGCAGAGAACATTTCCTCTGTTTCTTTCCTTTGTTGTGAGTTCCTCTTTCTAGTCATTCTGCCTAGGGAAGGATCTGTAAATGAACAAATTGACTCCAAAATATTAACCATGACCCATGCAAAATCCATCCTAGAAAAAATCTGAAGTGATTGGAAGCCACCATGGAAAAGCAAAAAAAGCCAAAATGTAACAAGACAATAATAATAATAATAGATGGGGGGGGGGGAGATGGCAGAGGAGTAGGGGACCCTATTCCAAATGGTCCCTAGAATTGAGCTGGATATCTAAGACCACTATGAGCACCCACAAAATCAGCCTGAGATGTAAGAAAATAGATCTGGAGCTCTACAAACAAAATATGGTGGGCGGTTGGTTTCGAGGTATGAAACGGGGAGCCGTGATTCCACGGGCAGATATCAGAGGATAAATGGCAGTGGGAGGGAGCCTGGCCGTGGGGATCCTACACCACTGGTGACTGACAGCCTCGCGTGCTGGGGACAGGCCACAGACTCACAGACTGGTAGCAGCAGGGAAAGGACTTTAGGGCAGCCCCCAGGACAGAAAACTGGAGTGGCAGGGCCATGTGTGTGAACTGGGGGTGGCTGGCAGTTTTAGAAGCACAAAGGGCAGAGACGAGCCCTGACCTGGAGGCAGGACTGGGGGCACTGTGGAAGGGTGCAAAACCCAGGACGCTGCAGTTTATAGCAGCACAGACAGAAACGGAGATAGTGTGGCCTGGAGAGCTCACTGAAGAACAGACTGCAATCTCTCTGCTCTGAGGCAGAGGGTTGGAAATGGTGTTTTCTGCTCTGACTCCCGGAAGAAATGCAGAAAGCCACCAGGGGAAGCCACCAGAGAAAAAAGCCCCAAAAAACTGGTTCCCACTGAGCCCATCCCCCGCAAGAGGGGAGCAGGGCAACTCTGCCCAAACAGGTTTGCCTGAGTAACAGCACGGCAGGCCCCTCCCCCAGAACACAGGCTGGGAAAACAAGAGGCCAGCAACCCTAAGGTCCCTAGAAAACAGGTACATCTTCCTTGAGTTCTGGTCAATAATTTGGACTCTATACATTCCCTTAACCACCCATCAACGGAATGACTAGGTTGAGAAACCCCCAAAATAGGAAAGACTCAGAGATTATGACTTATGCCACAGATTTACAAATGGATTCAGATATAACCAAATTGTCGGAGATGGAATTCAGGCTAACAATTGTGAAGACGATAGCTAGAATGCAGAAATCAATTAATGGCAACATAGAGTCTCTAAGGGCAGAAATGAAAGGTGAATTGGCAGAACTTAAAAATGCTATCAATGAGATCCAATCTAATCTAGATAATCTAACAGCTAGGGTAAGTGAGGCAGAAAACGAATAAGTGACCTGGAAGACAATTTAATGGATAAAAAGGGAAAAGAGGAGGCCAGGGAAAAACAACTCAGAATCCATGAAAATAGAATCAGAGAAATAAGTGACACCATGAAGCGTTCCAATGTCAGAATTATTGGAATCCTGGAAGGAGTGGAGAGAGAGAGCGGACTAGAAGATGTATTTGAGCAAATCGTAGCTGAGAACTTCCCTAATCTGGGGAATGAAACAAACATTCTTGTCCTAGAGGCAGAGAAGACCCCTCCCAAGATCAAGGAGATCAGGCCAACAGCCCAGCATGAAATAGTAAAACTCGCAAATCTTAGAACCAAGGAAACCATCTTAAGGGCAGTTAGGGGGAAGAGATTCCTTACGTACAGAGGGAGAAACATCAGAATAACTTCAGACCTATCCACAAAGACCTGGCAAGCCAGAAAGGCATGGCAAGACATATTCAGGGTACTAAACGAGAAGAACATGCAGCCAAGAATACTTTATCTGGCAAGGCTGCCATTTAGAATGGATGGAGAGATGCAGAGCTTCCAAGACCGGCAGATCCATCCATATGCTGTCTACAAGAGACTCATTTTGAACATAAAGATACATCCAGACTGAAAGTGAAGGGATGGAGATCCATCTTCCATGCCAGTGGACCTCAAAAGAAAGCTGGGGTAACAATTCTTATATCAGACAAATTAGATTTTAAACTAAAGTCTGGAATTAGAGACACAGAAGGACACTATATCATTCTTAAAGGGTCTTTCCAACAAGAAGATCTAACAATTGTAAATATCTATGCCCCCAACATGGGAGCAGCCATCTACATAAGCCAACTGTTAACCAAAATAAAGAGTCATATTGATAACAATACGTTAATTGTAGGAGACCTCATTACTCCACTCTCAGCAATGGACAGATCATCTAAGCAGAGAATCAACAAGGAAACAAGAGCTTTGAATGACACACTGGACCAGAAGTACCTCATAGATATATACAGAATATTCCACCCTAAAACCACAAAATACTCATTCTTCTTCAGCGCACATGGAACTTTCTCTAGAATAGACCACATACTGGGTCACAAAACAGGTCTCAACCGATACCAAAAGATTGAGATTATTCACTGCATATTCTCAGACCACAATGCTTTAAAACAGGAACTCAATGACAAGAAAAAATTTGGCAGAAATTCAAACACTTGGAAGCTAAAGACCACTCTGCTCAAGAATGTTTGGGTCAACCAGGAAATCAAAGAAGAACTTAAACAATTCATGGAAATCAATGAGAACAAAAACACATCGGTCCAAAACTTATGGGACATTGCAAAGGCAGTCCTAAGGGGGAAATACATAGGCATCCAAGGCTCACTCAAAAAAAATAGAAAAATCCCAAATTCACCAACTAACTCTACACCTTAAAAAATTAGAGAAAAAACAACAAGCGATGCCTAAGCCATGCATTAGAAGAGAAATATTTAAGATTAGAGCAGAGATCAATGAATTAGAAACCAGAAACACAGTAGATCACATCAACGAAACTAGAAGTTGGTTCTTTGAAAGAATTAATAAGATCGATAAACCACTGGCCAGACTTATCCAAAGAAAAGAGAAAGGACCCAAGTTAATAAAATTAGGAATGAAAGGGGAGAGATCATGACTAACACCAAAGAAATAGAAACAATTATTAGAAATTATTATCAACAACTATTTGCCAATAAACAGAGCAATCTGGATGAAATGGAGGCCTTCCTGGAAACCTATGAACTCCCAAGAATGAAACAGGAAGAAATTGACAACCTGAATAGGCCAATAACCAGTAACGAGATTGAAGGAGGGATCCAAAACCTCCCAAAAAACAAGAGTCCAGGGCCTGATGGATTCCCTGGGGAATTCTACCAAACATTCAAAGAAGAAATAATACCTATTCTCCTGAAGCTGTTTCGAAAAATAGAAACAGAAGGAAAACTTCCAAACTCATTCTATGAGGCCAGCATTACCTTAATTCCCAAACCAGGCAAAGACCCCATCAAAAAGGAGAATTTCAGACCGATATCTCTGATGAATATGGATTCCAAAATCCTCAACAAAATCCTAGCTAATAGGGTCCAACAATACATTAAAAGGATCATCCACCACGACCAAGTGGGATTTATCCCCGGGATGCAAGGGTGGTTCAACATTTGCAAATCAATCAGTGTGATAGAACACATTAATAAGAGGAGGGAGCAGAACCATATGGCCCTCTCAATTGATGCAGAAAAAGCATTTGACAAAATACAGCATCCTTTCTTGATTAAAACTCTTCAGAGTATAGGGATAGAGGGAACATTCCTCAAGTTCATAAAATCCATCTATGAAAAACCCACAGCGAATATCATCCGCAATGGGGAAAAGCTGAGAGCCTTTCCCTTAAGATCAGGAACACGTCAAGGATGCCCACTCTCACCATATTGTTCAACATAGTACTAGAAGTCCTAGCAACAGCAATCAGACAACAAAAAGCAATAAAAGGCATCTGAATAAAAGGTACATGGGTGTACCTAATTGCTACTATGCTAAGTGAAATAAATCAGATGAAGAAAACCAAATCAAATGAAGAAAACCAAATATGTTATTTCACTTACATGTGGAATGTAAAAATAAAAACATAAAAATCTTCTGCACAGCAAAGGAAACAGTCAACAAAACAAGGAGGCAACCCACGAAATGGGAGAAGATATTTGCAAATGACACTACAGATAAAGGGCTGGTATCCAAGATCTATAAAGAACTCAAACTCAACACCCAAAAAACACATAATCAAGTCAATAAATGGGCAGAAGACATGAAAAGACACTTCTCTGAAGAAGACATACAAATGGCTAACAGACACATGAAAAAATGTTCATCATCTTTAGCCATCAGGGAAATACAAACTAAAACCACATTGAGATACCACCTTACACAAGTTAGAATGGCAAAAATGGACAGGGAAAAACCTACAAATGTTGGAGAGGTTGTGGAGAAGGGGCAACCTTCTTACACTGTTGGTGGGAATGCAAGTTGGTACAGCCACTTTGGGAAACAGTGTGGCGTTTCCTTAAAAATTTAAAAATAAAGCTACCGTATAACCCAGCAATTGCACTCCTGGGTATTTACCCCAAAGACACAGATGTAGTGAAAAGAAAGGCCATATGCATTCCATGTTCATAGCAGCAATGTCCGCAATAGCCAAACTTTGGAAAGAGGCAAGATGTCCTTCAACAGATGAATGGATAAAGAAGATGTGGTCCATACATACAATGGAATATTATTCAGCCATCAGAAAGGATGAATGCCCAACTTTTACAGCCACATGGATGGGACTGAAGGAGATTATGCTAAGTGAAATAAGTCAAGCAGAGAAAGTCAATTATGATATGGTTTCACTTATTTGTGGAACATAAGGAATAGCATGGAGGATATTAGGTGAAGGAAGGGAAAAATGAAGGGGTGGAAATCGGAAGGAGAGATGAACCATGAGAGACTATGGTCTCTGAGAAACAAACAGGGTTTGAGAGGGGAGGGGGCAGGGAGGATTTGTTAGCCTGGTGATGGGTATTAAGGAGGGCACGTACTGCATGGAGCACTGGGTGTTATATGAAAACAATGGATCGTGGATCACCACATCAAAAATTAATGATGTATTGTATGGTGACTAACATAATATAAAAAATTTAAAAATTAAAAAAAATAATAAGTGGTGGGGGAGAGAGACTATAATCTCACAGGGTGGACAAAGCAAGGTGACTTGCTGGTTCCCATGTGAATTTTGGCCTGTGTGTTAGAAGACACTATATCCCAAAATTGCAAAGAAACAACACTTATATTTATACAAAAATAAAATTGAATAGAGGGAAAAAAGGACTAGAACGAACCATATATCTTTAAAATGTAGATGTGAGAAAAGTAAAAGTTAAAAAGTGACTTAAAAGCATAAGTTGGTAAAATAAGAATTTAATTAAAATGGAAAAAGGTAAAGAGAAAAAAAAGAAATGGAAAATTTTAGACTGAAGGATAAATGAGTTCTGGGGAAACACCTGGAGCTCAATATACTATTTTCCCGTGGTCCTGGAGTTTTACAGTCTCGTGGGATCCATAAGCTTGTCATTCACTTGTTCTTCCAGTCTGTTGTCTGGGGGAAGGGCCTGATTTGCTTCTTCTCAGGTGTCTTTTCCTGGGTGGAGTCGCTCCACCCCTTGTCAGGGGTATGAGCTTAATGTAAGCTGGTCCTCTGTGTGACCTTTTTTGCTTGGCAGTTTTCCATGCCTCTTCAGAGGGTCAGAGCAAAAATGGCCGTGCCTGGATCTCTTGCCCAGAGGGGCAAGATCATGGTTCCCCCTATTCAATAAACCCTCCAGGTCAAACAGAATTCACTTTTGTGTGTGCCAAAGTCTGCAGACTTCCACAGTTCATGCCCACTGCAATCCTCCCGTGGGGAGTACCAGGTAGTTGTGAGCATCACTGAGCTTTGTGTCTTTGTGACTGCAAGCATTTGTGGGCTTGCTTGTACCCTATTCTGCTTCTCCCAGGTCATGGCTGGGTGACACCCTACTGTCCTTTCTGGAGCTGTTGGCACCCTGAAAGCTGCTGCCCAGTCATGGGAACAGCTGTTTCATCCCTCCCAGGGGATGGTAAGCAGCTACACGTTTTGGTCCTTTTCCAGGTGCTCAGGCAAAGAGTGGTCTCCTTACCAGCCCAGCTCCTGGTTTAATGCAACCAGAGCTGAGAGTCCTTCCTGGGCTCCCTGGCCATAACCAGTTTCCCTGCTACACTGCTTGGTCACTCTATATGTTCAGACACCTCTGTTCTTTCTGTGTCTCCTGGGATCCTGAGACCACAATGACCCACCTTGAATTCTGTACTTTTAATCCCCTGAACCCCTTTCAGAAAGAGATGTCTCTCACTGGAGATTACTAAGAGTTCCAATTTTCTACTCCAGGGTTGTATCACTTTCTGATGGCCAGCTTATGTAGGCTCTCTCTCCCCTCCATTTATCTTCTGATATTTCCCCACAGATTCACAACTGCACACCTCTTATTCTGCAAAAAGCAGTTGCTTTTCTGCTTGTAGAATTCCAGAAATATTTTCTTACATCTCAGGCTGATTTTGTAGGTGTTCAGAAAGGTTTAATAGATATTCAGCTAAATTTGAGGTACCAGATGAAACGAAGTCCCCTACTCCATTGCTGTCTTGCCTCCAGCTGGCTAATTGAGTTTAAACAAAAAATACCCTTAATATCATTTTTGTAGTTACTTTTTTTCAAATTTTTTTGTTTTATTTTCCTAACCATACATAGTTTTTTAAGGAACACACCAAGGACATACATTGTAGTTTTAGAATAATGTCATGTGTTAATTGTCCACAGGGTGGCAGATGGATGATGCCAATTTGGTCCCTTAGTAATACCTACTGGAGGGCTAGATAGAATCTAAAATAAAATCCTCTAGGGCGCCTGGGTGGTTCAGTCGTTAAGCGTCTGCCTTCGGCTCAGGTCATGATCCCGGGGTCCTGGGATCGAGTCCCACATCGGGCTCCCTGCTCAGCGGGAAGCCTGCCTCTCCCTCTCCCACTCCCCCTGCTTGTGTTCCTGCTCTAGCTATCTCTCTCTGTCAAATAAATAAATAAAATCTTTAAAAAAATAAAAAAAATAAAAAAAAAAATAAAAAAAAAAAAAAATAAAATCCTCTAGGGATTTTATCAAATTTATGGATTTCTTCTCCCTGTAAGGGATAAAGGGGAGAAGTATAAATGTCCCAGATACAATTACAAATGATTGAATTTGGTATTTAAAATATAAATTATTTAATGAATCAAGAGGGACTGCTGGTGAGAACTGTGCCTTGAGAACACACAGAAAAATGCTAAGTGACCATATGATAAAAGTAGAACTACCTTTGTCTCAAGAAGCAAGAGTCACAGACTCAGATAATCTCTATTGTTAGAACCCTTTCCCCATTTCTTGATTTTTAACAGGGAATCCTTCTTTAAGACAGGAAAATTTCGTACAGAGAGGTTAGGTAACACGTTAAAGGATACACAGCACAGAAATTAAAAAGTCAAGATTCAAACACCAGTGAGTTTAAGTAAAAGCCTGGGATCTTAACATCATTCATTTGCACCTGAAATTGGCATATGGGTTGGAAGTAATTTAAAACATTTAAATTTGAATAGGAAAAAATAATAAAAAATCAGTTCAAAAGCTTAAGAATCAGTTATTGGGCAAATGCAAAGGTAGAAGTCTGAACATTTTAATAAAATCTATTTGGAACAGAAAGATTGTTCACTGAGGACATTAGATAATCCAACTTGTCACCAGAGAAGGCATCACAAAGACCAGTTTAAAGACTGGATGTACTGGAGGGTGTCTTTAACTCATAAACTTAAATAATTAGTATGTTGAGGAGACAGTATGTTACCTTACGATTCCAAATTATATCATGTTATACAATAAGCTCCACATGGGCAAGAATGTTGGTTAAAAAAATCTTTAATTTCACAAAGAGATCAATTCACTGAAATAAACAACTATATTATAATCAACCCCAAGATTACTCTGCAATCCTAATATCTATAATTTATTCATTTATTCAACTGATCTCCAAAATATTTTTCTTCTTGTCTCAAATTTTTAACAATCATTCCTGTCCTTCACAAGTAGAAGCTCTCCTTGATTCTACTTGCATTGTGAAATAGAAGAAATCAGAGGAGAACTTACTTGTATAGCCTATGCTCTGCTTTACTTCCTGCTATAGTAAATAAACTAGCCATGCAAACTCAAATAAATCAACCTCTTTTCTTCTAAATTGGTTTCTCTGTTCTCTGTCTCTATCAAAGGTCATCTTCTGGAAGAAGTTTCCTCCATTTTGTATCCATTATCAATTTATGCTTTGTGTAAATTATTCCCTTTAACATATCTGCAATATCCTACAACAAAAAACATTGATATCATATCCTTTTCTAGCCACTGCTCCATTTATCTGCTCTCATTAAAAATTGTACTTACACTCTAGTCATCTTGTCCACTTTCTCCCCTTCTATTTACTCTGAATCCTCTTGGAGAGCACAACTTCATTGGAATTGCTTTTATTAAGGTCATAATTGATCTTTGTGTTGACAAATACAGTGGCCAATCAAAACTCTCATTGTAATCCGACAAGAAACAGCATCTAGTGCATTTGATTACACTCCAGTTTTGAAGTTTCCTCACTTCTGAAATGTTACTTCTTACTCCATCAATCACTGTCTCTTATCACACTTTCTTTCCAGCTGAACAGCCTCCTTAGTCTTAAATCTTTACTCTTACCTAAGTTTCAACTAATCCTATGCTTTTAAGTGTTCTTTCTACTCTGAAGACTACCAAATTTAAAATTTCAGCCCTTAACTCCAATCTGAACCCCAATTGGCTTCATATATCTAATAGAAATTTCAAAAGTTTCTCAACAACTAAATTCTTGATTTCTCCTACTCAATCCTGCCATTCTGAAAGTTTTCAAATCTCAGAAATCTTAGTTTCCTTTCCCTTGAGGTCAATCGACTTATCTTTCATTTCATTTTCTTTCCTAATAGTCATCCTTCCCACGAGCTAAATCCTCTTGTGCAACTACCTGACTCAATCCTTCTTTCTTCTCATTTGAAGATTCCTAAATTGTTTTCCTGCATACAATCTAGTTCCCTGTTCTATATACCACACTATAGACATAGGGTGGAAGTGTGCATAAAATAGTGCATATAAAAATGTATAGCTTATCAAGTTATGTCTATACAGAAAATTCTTCAAAAGCTTTCCATCTCACTCCAAACAACCCTGAACTACATCCAAGTCCTGTTGGTGAATCACAGAATTGGGCAATGTAAATTTTCTTCCCATAGATGTCACCTTTCCTAGAATTCTGCTATTAAAATAACATGGAAAAAGGCACCGTAGTTCTCTTTGATGTTAAATATTAGAGTCTATACCTTTTGAGTAGGTATGCAATGCTTGGACATTCAATATTCAGTCAGTTTAGCTCACTCACTATTTACTGTGGCCTAGTATTTGACAGTCATTATTTTTAGAATAAGTGCTATGAAAATGATCATAGAGGTTAAAATCCTCTGAGGCAAAGCCAATAGAGATCTGATTAAAATTGTGTGATTTCTATCCCTTGTCACTTGTGATTGGTATTATTTTACTTTATTGATACAAAAATAATCACATTGGCAACAAAATTTGTTAGCTTTGAAAGGTGTTCCTGGGTTAAGTGTGAAAAGGAATCTTCAAAGATTTCCTGTGAACTCTAAGATACACTTTCCCCCCCTTTATTTAGTCTGAGAGACAAGAACCAGCATCAGATGAATTCTTTAACCTATGTAATAATATCTTATTGTTGATAGGTAGCCAAAATGTATCTGCATAACTAATGAAAAATCTTTGGTTCTCACCCCTGGTAACAAGAAACCAGGCATGGTAAATCCTTTTAATTGCCAATTGTAAGTAATCTTTGACAGCTGACTAAATAGTCACCTTTGAAACAGGACAATAGGCAATGTTCTTAGGAAGACCTATTGTCAGTTTACTGAATCCTTAAGCATCACTTGTGGATACTTTCTGAGCAGATGAGTATTGTGAAAATACCTTTTTAAATGCTCCCATGACATCCTTGTTTCTGAGGCTGTAGATAAGAGGATTGAGCATGGGTGTGACAATGGTATAGAAGGCTGACACTACCTTGTCCTGCTCAGGAGTGTGAAAAGACTGGGGCAGAACATAAGTGTAGAAGGCAGCCCCATAGAAAATGCTGACTACAGTCAAGTGGGAAGAACAAGTGGTAAAGGCTTTCTTCCGGCCTTCAGCAGAGTGCATTCGGTGGACAGTTAACAAGATGAGAGAATAGGAGGTTGAGATGATAGAGATAGGGATGAGCAACATGAGTACACAACAGATGTACATTAGGGTTTCATACAAGGATGTGTCAGCACAGGCTAGTCTGAAAACTGCAGGGATCTCACAGAAAAAATGGTTGATACTTCGGGAGCCACAGTAGGGGACATTCATGGTGATGGAGGTGAGCAGAAAGCCATCCAGGGACCCACCAAACCAGGCACCAGCAGCCAGCAGGAGACACACCCTGCGGTTCATCAGGACTGGATACCTAAGAGGGTTACAGACAGCCACATAGCGGTCATAGGCCATGAGGCCCAAGAGGAAGAACTCTGAGCCAATCATGGTCAAGTAGAGGAAGATCTGGATGCCACAACCTACAAAGGAAATGGTCTTCTCTTTAGAAACCATGTTGACCAGAAGTTTTGGGACAGTTGTACAAATGAAAAGGGTGTCCATGATAGACAGCTGACTAAGCAGGAAATACATAGGAGTATGGAGATGGGAGTCCACCTGAATCAAGAATATCATGACCAAATTTGCAGTTACAGCCACCACAAAAATAGCAAAAATAATAGCAAAGACAATCCCTGTAGCTTTATTGTTCACCAGAAGCCCCAGGAGGATAAAGTCAGAGGATAAAGTTATATTCTTCATTGACATTGCTGATGGCAGCTCCAGCAGAGTGGAAAGCCACAAAGACCAGGAAGGAAAAGGAGAGAAGACTCTTTCAGTACGGATGAAACTTATAATGGAGATGACACCTCAGAGAGTACTGATTGGGCTGAAATTTTCCAAGGCAAAATGCTAGAGAAAAATGAACAGACCAAGAGACACATCTTAAGTTAGAAACTGTAGATCTATTTCTCTTTGTTGGAGAACAACACTTTTTATATTGTATTTATGTTCATGCAACAATACATAGATTATGCTAACTGCATAAAAAAGCTGGTATTTGCTATACATGGGTTAGAGTTTAACTATATCTTTCCTATTCACTCTCTGCATTTCTGGCATCCAGAACGTTGTCCAGTCTATGGTAGAGCTAAGTCAATACTGGTTGAGGTAAAGTCTCTTTGATTCACTGATTATTTGAATGGCCAAATGTGAGCAAAATGAATAACTTAGGAAGTGTAGAATGTAAAGAAAAAAACAAAAACAAAAAACAAAAAAAACACCTTCTATGAGTCTCCTCTATTCTCATTATTTTACCTCTGACACTTTTGGTCACCAAATTTGTGAGGGTTTATTCCCCATAATAAGCAATGTCCAACTCTCCAGACAACCAGCTAGGTATCCTACAATATAATACAGTACTCATACTACCTACATGGAGATAGCTTAATATCTCACTGGTTAAGGGCTTAGTTCCACAAGACTGCTCCCCAAATCAGATACCAATTGCCAAATAGAGCTTATCACTTGGGGGATCTGAACCACTGGCTATAAACAGAAGGTTTTCATGACTCCATCCCTGGGTTCAATTAATTTTCTAGAGTGGAAAATATTTTAATTACTAAATTGACTAGTATATAACTAAGGAACAACCAGGTAGAGGACATATATAAGTTAAGATGTTCAGGAAAAGCTCAGGAGGTTCATTGTCCTCTCTGGATGTACCATCCTCTTGGCAATTCCATATATTCAGAAGCTCTCTGAACCCCATCCTTTTAGATTTTTATGGATGCTTGATTATTTTGGCATGTTTGATTAAATCATTGGCCATCAGTGACTAATGAAACCTCTAGATCCTCTCCTTGGAGATCTGAAAGGTAGAGGTTTAAAAACTGCAAATCTTTAATTATGGTTAGTTTCCTGGCAACCAGCCCTGATTCTTAGGAGATTTCAATAAGTCACCTCATTAGCATAAACTCAGGTGTGGTAGGAGGGCCTTTTTATGAATAACACAAGATATCTGCATAGCTATTTCCATTTAGGAAATTCAGAGGGTTTAAGACCTCTATGCCAGGAATATGAAAAAAAAAAACTTAGTTATGCATCACAACATCACAAAGGGTTAGGACATTGGGGTGCCTGGGTGGCTCAGTTGGTTAAGCCACTGCCTTCTGCTCAGGTCATGATCCTGGAGTCCCGGGATGGAGTCCCGCATCGGACTCCCTGCCAGCGGGGAGCCTGCTTTGCCCTCTGACCCTCCCCCCCCATGCTCTCTCTCTCTATCTCATTCTCTCTCTCTCAAATAAATAAATAAAAAATCTTATCAAAAAACAACAACAACAACAACAACAACAAAAGGTTAGGACATTTGTTGGTATTTCATAAATGAAATGTTCCAGCCATATTTAATCCAGGTTATTCTGGTAGCTTTCCTGCTATCTCCCTGCTCTTTCTTTTTTGTCTATTTTTAATCTAACCTCAGCAGAGTATAGTGATCTTAAAAATCTACATCAGAGGAGCACCTGGGTGATTCAGTTGGTTAAGCATCTGCTTTCGGCTCAGGTCATGATCCCAGGGTCCTGGGAGTGAGCCCTGCATCAGGCTCCCTGCCCAGTGGGAAACCTGCTTCTCCCTTTCCCTCTGCCAATTCCCCTGCTTGTGTGTGCTCTCTCTCTGTTAAATAAATAAATAAAATCATTAAAAAAATCTGTATCAAGGCAGGTCAACTCCTGCTCAAAGCTCTACTATGAAACTTCATATTTCACTTCAAGGCCCACCAAATTGTAACACTTTAATCCTTTGAAATCATTTTCTGCTTCCTCCAGTGCATTTGCCCTGGTGCTGTAAATCCCATATGGCTTCCCCTCTAATCCTTTGTCCCCACTCCGGGTGTGCCTCCAGTCTACAGCTTTTGTCTCTGCTGTGACCCAGGCCTGGGTTTCCCGCCCACATCTGTGACTGACACTCTCACATCATTCAGGGCTTTGCTTCAAGCCCACCTCTCAGAGGGGCCTATTCTTATAGGTCTTGGTGACTATTGTTCTTATATTCCTTCACACCACTTAACATATATATTTATTTCATTTTGTGTTAGTCTCCTGTCACTGACAGAGTCTCAATACGAGTAAAGCAATTTGCCTATTTTGTTTACTATGTGCTTTCAGAATATAAAAGAATGCCTGGAACATGGTAAATACTTATTGAATATTTAAATAAATTATTGTTAAACATATATTGTTTACTAAAATACAAATTGCTTTTTCTTTTTGCTCTTTAAGTGATTCATTTCTTGTAGAATATCTTTAAAATCCACGTGAATATGATCTATAAAATATGCTAAAGGAAAATTGAAAAAAATTAAATGCCAGGCCCTTGTGTTTATCTTCAAACCAAAATGAAATTCCCATAAGATTGGATTTACCCACATTTTCTAATACTTAGTTCTAGGAAACAAAAATATTTCACAAGTTTCCAGGATAAAACAACAATACTAATCTTAATCATTGAGATTTCACATATACAAATTTGAGGTAATCACTGTCATTGACTTAAAATCAATATATTATTTTGGACACAGTCAGATGTCAGTATAAATTTTCAGCACACAAGGGACTCACCACTTTCTCTCCTTTCTGAATCTGCCCATGTTGTATTGGCACTTCGTTCATTGTGTCTCAATTATTGTGTAAAAGATAACTGTATCTGCAGATGTTATTATCCATCTGGAGATTGTATTGTGGGTGTTAATAACATAATTTGAACTTACCCTAGATCACACAGGCAAAAGGACAAAAATCATTGTGAATGTTTTTTCTTATCAGTAATTTACATCTGTCTTCCATTATCAGGAAAGAAATGTGTCTTAAAACATGTTTCTATAAATTTTGTATTTTATTAAACTTAACAAAGCTATGATATATTTAAATTAGTGATAAATAAAACCAATTGTACTAAGCAGAATAATGTCCTCACCCCACTCAAGGATGCCTATGTCCTAATTCCAAGATGATGAATATCTTCCCTTATTTGGCAAAACAGATTTTGCAGATGTGATTAAGAGGAGATTATTCTGGGGGTGCCTGGTTGGCTCAGTAGGTTAAGCATTCAACTCTTGATATCGGCTCAGGTCTTGATCTCAGGGTGGTGAATTCAACCCCTGTATTGGGCTCCACACTGGGCGTGGAGCCTACTTAAAAAGAGAGAGAGAGATATTATTCTGGAATGTCCTGTTGTGCTCAATGTAAATACAAGGGTCCTTATAAGAGGGAGGCAGAGATCAGAGGAGATGTGGTATTATGAACAGAAGTCCAAATGATTCAAACACTGGCTTTGAAGATGAAGAGGACCATGATGCAAGGAATTGAGTGGTCTCTTGAATCTGAAAAATGGTAAAAAAAAAAAAAAGGTTTCTCCTCCAAGGCCTTCAGAAATGAGTACAACCGTCCTTGATTTTAGCTTATTATGACCACTTTTTGACTTGTGACCTCCAGAATTGAAAGATAATAAATTTGTGTCATTTAAAGTTAGTGGTAATTTGATACAGCAGCCATGCCAATAAAGAATTTTATTAGCTTTTAAACAAGTATAATTGAGGCATGTTGCTAATAACAAATTAGTCATGCAGTGCTTACACTGTGCCAGTCATCTCTCCACATGCTCTAGTGTTTTGACGTAGTCAATTTTTACAGCACCTCTATGGGGTCAGTTACTATAATTATCACTATTTTTCAGTTGAAGAAACTGAGGCACAGGGAGGGCAAGTGGCAGATCTGGGCCTGGTTCAAGAAGCAGGACTTTGTTTTTCATATTCTCCAGTTACACTCAAGTGACCCTAAATGTACAATATCCTTTTAATCATCTGTTAAATTTACAGTTGTCTAAGACAAGTCATATTAATACAAGCTGCAAAACCATAATCACATTAAAAAGGTTTTGGATTTCTGGTCAAAGTTTTCAACAAAGTTACAAAGTAAGAAATGAAGTTTATTATTTCCCAAAATACAAAGTGCTGTCTAACTCCTGGGCAATCTCTAAGAATCACATGTTTGCCTATAGATGTCTGATTTCCTATTTTGACATCCACCAGAGGGTGGGGGGGGGGGGAGGAAAAAAAAGAAAAAGCAAAAAAAGTCCTCACCGAATGTAACCTAGGAACAATCCTCCAAACACCAGACTCACAATTCTCACTGCTGAATATTCACTGCTGAGGGCAACTCCTTATCTCCAAGCAGACATAATAATGTCCATCCAATAGTCCTACTCCCAGTCCTTCCCCAGTATAACCATCATTACATATGCAGCTCTGTAAAAATGACACTATATTTCCTTTTGAAGATCCACATTTGAAAGAAATCCTCCATAAAGTGAGTCAGGGGAAAGTGGCAGAGTTAACTTCTAAATAAATGACTTATGAGGACAAGAAAATTAAAATTGAATGAAGAATAAACAACAAAAACATTTCAAAAATTACATGAAAGTGTGAACCCAAATTAACTCATTGTGGCATATACTGAAATGTTACTAGAGAAATCTTATCGATGATTTACAAATCTAAAACCATGAGTTAAATTATCAAGTTTTTAAGACATAATTTCCTTCTTCTACTGTACATATATATATATTTTTTAGATACAGATGTTCCTAAATTGGGAGGATAATTTTTTTAACATTTTAGGGGTCTGTGGGGCATGTGACTTTTGATCTCGGGGTCATGAGTTCAGTCCCACATTGGGTGTGGAGCCTACTTAAAAAAATGTAAAAAAATTAAAAAAAATTAAGAAAAGACTTAAAGTAAAACGCTAGCTCTGCGATCAGACCTCAAACCTGTTATGGTCGTGTCTAGCATAATACATCACTCTCTTAAACCAAAACCTCTCTACAGTACAGGAAATACTTTGAGAGCTTCCCCACAGTTGATTTAGGTCATTGGTTCCATAAAAACAGACTTTTCAATATGATTATTCCTTACTTGAGTATGATTAGAGTTAGTTATTAAGTTTAATATCATTGGAAAATCAAGGTGTTCTTGGACTCTGTTTCTAACCAGGTGGAAATCTCTGGATTTTGTTGGTGAATCCATAAAAACAACTCCCACCCCTTCCTCCTATGAATATGTATGAATCACTGCACACTCTATTCTAAACGTGGCAAGGAACTGGCTGTCTCTACTCCTGTTTCATCCTCTAACTCATGTGTTGTGCAAGGCTATACAATGTGAAGTTGTTGGTCTGACTGTGGATAGCCAGGCATTGGCTATCCAAAGTTAGATGGTTGGAACTTAAGCTTGACTCACTCTGACTTTTTCTATAGTACTAGCACAAAAAATCTTCCTCAACAGGCTAGATGCTTGGAGTACTGGTTATTTTCTCTTCTGTAGTACAGGCCACAGAGTATAGAAATTAAGTTTAAGCTGCCAATCTTATTCAACCTTTAGTTGACAGATGGGTTGTTTTGATATGAGTATCAAGAGGGGGGTGGTGCTCATAAATTGCTGATGAGAATGGGAGTGGGTATTATTTTTGTTTAAGAGAGCACCACTCTAATAACAGAACCTTAAAAATAATGTGTATAAACTTCTGCATGTAGGAAATTTTGTACAGAAATCAAGAGATAAGTAGGCAACATTTAAAAATTTTCACCTTGGTCTTTTTGCAATAGTGGGAAAGCAAAAGAAATATAAACATCTGCAATTGGACACATAAAAAATAATTTATATTTTAATATTAGAATTCATAATAGAATTTCAAGCAACCATTGGGATGTAAGGTGGATCTATAATCATGAGCATGGTATGAGTATGACAGTTTTGTTGTATTTTTTAAAATTTTATTATGTTATGTTAATCACCATACATTACATCATTAGTTTTTGATGTAGTGTTCCATGATTCATTGTTTGCATATAACACCCAGTGCTCCATTCAATACATGCCCTCTTTAATACCCATCACCAGGCTAGCCCATCCCCCCACCCCCTCCCCTCTAGAACCCTCAGTTTGTTTCTCAGAGTCCATAGTCTCTCATGGTTCATCTCCCCCTCTGATTTCCCCCACTTCATTTTATCCTTCCTACTATTTTCTTCTTTTTTTAACATATAATGTATTATTTGTTTCAGAGGTACAGTGAAAAAGGTGGCAATTTCCTTATCATATATATGTATGTATATCAATAATATATATGTGATAAGTAGATACATATTTATATATATATATATAGTTTAATATATATATACATATGCATATATGGAATTATGAAGTAAATCCAAGTTTTCACTGATGGTGGAGATTCAAGTGACATCAGTTTCTTCTGGATGATATTGTTTGTCTTCCTACAAGTATAGATGATATGTGTAAAAAGAAATTACTTTAAGTCAAAGGATAAGCTTCTTATTCAAAACTTGGGCAATTAATACATATAATTTTCCATGTCTCTCGGTCTTTAAATATTAGGGGATGACTGAGCTGGCATGAACCTACACCAGAACCCTGCCTGCATCTGCTCCCAAATTTGAAAACAAAATTCATCAAATTCCTCCCAACTGTTAAACCTTGTACTATAAGACACCACCTGAAATAAATCTTTATGGTCTTAAAATATGCATGTTAGTCATTGTAAGCTAAATTCAGAGGGACTTACTAACATACACACATCAAAAAGTCAGAAAATATAAATTTTTAAATATATAATGTATTAGAAAATTTAAAAATTGTCAAAGAAAGGAGAGATACATACAAAAGAATGCCACAAAATAATTGAGACTTAGCATTGGTATAAACAACACCAATTTGCTAGTTTAAATTCCCCAGTTTTCTAAAATCACTTCAAACTTTAAGATGTCACCTTATCCATTACTTCTGATGCAGTTTAATCTGATCCTTAGACAAGATCTGTACATCAATGGCCTGGGTGAAAATCCAGGGTCTGCCACTTAGTAGCCATATGACACCAGGGAAGTCACTCTTCAAGTTCCTCACTGCCCGAAAGGGCATCAGAGTAGCCCCTGTCCTCAGGATTATTGTGGAGTCTGTGTAAGGCTCTTATAACAGTACTGGGCACCTAATAATGCTATCAAAGTATTGATTATAAAATTGTAGGATATCCCCTTACTAAAACAAATAACTCTCTAGTTTGGCAATTGTGGTGAGAGAACAGGCCTCAGAGTAAGAAAACAGTATTAATTTCTGAATTTTAAAATTGCCAGTATATAACCTTGTTTTCATCACTTAAATCACTTTACTCTAATATCCCCTATATTTAAGGCAAACATGATAGTAAAAGTGATTGTAAATTATATAAATTTTAGATTATAAATTTAAGATTATAAGACCATTTTATTATTTATTTATTTATTTATTATTTATTTATAATGTTCATTTAGCCAACATATAGTACATCATTAGTTTTTGATGTAGTAATGAATCATTAAACACTATATCAAGAGCATTTATTTTTAATAAAACAATAGCATTAGACCAGTTATCTCTCTTGATACTGGTCTTACCACTTAAAATATACACAGCATATAATCTTGTTCTTACAAATACTCACACATTTTTACAATCCTATGCAGGCAGCTCTGAGTTTGGTTAAATATATATATATGTATATATATATGTATATATTTTAATCTTAATTTTTTTTTCTCATGAAAGAAGTTTCCCCCACTATTTATCTCGGGAGGCAAAAAAGTGGCTGTCTCTACTGCTGTTTCATCAGCTCTGCAGAAGCTAATTTCCAGAGACATAGATTTCAAATATGTTTCCTGATTTTATCTTTCTAAGTTTATTGGATATTTATTAAAATCACCACTCATTTCAGTTAAACACTGGAAATTCAGGAGAAGAACGATTTTGATATCAACTGAAATATGTAATCCTAAACCTCATTTTAACATCGAAGTTTTCAATTAATATGGAAGGAAGCATCTTTTTGTCTCCACAACTGAGCAAATGCCTACCTATGACACATACCTCCTGTTTGCTCAAAAGGAAAATGATTATCTGTGACAAATATAGCAAAAGTCAGCTATGTTTTCTTTGCAGGAGCTACAACTTTAAAGTATTTAAATAGAAATGACATCAAAATTGATGACGTTGGAAAGAATTTAGGTATGGTAGATGCTTGGAGTGCTTCCACCTTCATCCTTGACATGTAATTAAATGTGAACTTATAAAACACACCTAATTCCATTGATCTACAGTTTCTACTACAACTCTTCAAGCTTGAGATTCCCAGGAGAAAGGGAAAAATTACAAAAAAAAAAGTTTTATTTTTTTTTAATTTTTATTTAAGCAATCTCTGCACTCAATGTGGGGCTCAAACTCATGACCCTGAGATCAAGAGTCACATGCTCTTCCAACTGAGTCAGCCAGGTGACCCTAAACCCAAGTATTTTTGAGTACTAATCATTCTGAAATAAAACAGTGTTCATTTATTCAACTATTTTTAGCACATTTTCTTTATCAGGGATACTTCTTGGAGCTTGGGGTACATCATAGATCAAAATGAAGATCCCTGCCCTTTCTTATGTAATGAATAAAATTGATATAATAGAATAAACTTAAAATCTAATCAAAGAAAATGAAATAAAGCAATGCGGGATAACCAAAAGTTGATGCTATAGGTATGGATTTATCACCTTTATGTCCTTAATTAATTGTGGAAACCAAGGAGATCTAGTAGAATGGAAACCTTAGATATTTTCTTAAAAATTAAGTCTTTGGGATTTTGAAAGGAAAACTCCCAAGATGTTTGCTAAATATTTGGCAAGACCATGGTAGGTATGTGGTATGCAGTTTAACACAATTTATTCTTAACACAATACCAACTGAAAAAATACTAGCTGTATATTATGAAGCAGCGTTTTGTTTTAGCCAAATGACATTTCAAGGCTATGAAATTATCCATCACATTTGTCCTGCCTCATGAAAATAACTTCTGTATGGTCAGTATCTGAAGTTTTGAACATCTAGTTCACACTGTCATCAGACCTGTTAGCAGGACTTTTTCCAAAGTGAGGAATCTGACTTGGCAAGGATGTACTGTCACTTTCTAGGCAAAAGACATCTATATTCATTTCTTCACATTAAATAATTTCTAAATATTTTTAGTTTTTCTTACCACTCCTTTATGTCTAAAAGCTTCCTGGGTATTTAATAAAACATTTAATAATTAAATTTTATACCACCTATTATTTCAATTTTTACATTATATGAATATACATTTTAAATTTTGTATAAGTAAAATAAATATATGGAAGCAAGAGTTCAATTAATTTTATGTTCATATCTCTCACCTGTAGAAAGACACCAGAGTGGGCATGACTGCCCTTCAACATGCATCATCAGGTCTTTGGTAGACCAGCCTAGCTGGTATCCAGCAGAAAATGAACATGGGTTTTATCAACATGTCACTCTCAGAGGAATTTTTTTCCCAGTTTATCACTAGGATTAATAAACCGGAAGCTGCTCATTGTATCACATGCTTCTCTTCTTTGGAAATTGTTTATCAATTAATGACAAGATTTGGCATAAAAACAGAAGAAAAAACTCAGAGAACATGGTTCTGAGGCTCCCATCTGCCCCTTGCTAGTGAGAGGCAATACTTTCTTTGCTCTGAACATCAGCTTCCCCAACTCACATGGGACTAATCACTTCTGTAAATACCAGTAGAACTTTGGGCAAATCAGAATCAAAACCAGATAATACATTTAAATATGATTTGGAAATTGGAGAATTTTTCCTTCACTTTTAACACATAATATAAAACAATATCTGGTTTGTGCAAGTATACAGTTGGTAATTTAAAAATCAGTTTAAAGTTATTATAATGTATAATTTTATTTCCCAAGTTAATAGAATGTTTTTAATAAAGGGGAAAATTTAGTTACCATAAATTATCTAATATAGGAATTTGTTAACATTACTGGGGAACATCCTTGGGCATCCCTTTTAAGTGAGGGAAAGGATATCCACCATATGTCTAAAGTGATTTTTAAATTATTATATTAAAATATACAACAGAAAATTACAAAAATTAGAAGAAGCATGATTGACAAATCATCACAGAGTAAACACAGAAATGTAGTCACCATTTAGGTGGGGGTGTAGCCTCAGGAAAGGTCCAGTACATCATTTAAGAAAATAAACCTTATTAGACTCATTGAAGTGAAAACGCAGTAAAGACTAGAAATGTCTAGTACTTCAAATGTGAGGATGTTACATGTAGACATCAAGAAACATAAAGATTCATGGAATCATCATACCGCAATAAGAACATAATAGTTTTTTAGTACAACTTCACAGAAATGGAGATCCCTGATTTATCCAATAAATAATTCAAAATAGTTCTTATAAAGTCTCCGTGAGTTAAAAGAAACACAGAAAAATGATTCAATAAAATCAGGAAAACAATACACAAACAAAATGAGTTCTTCAAAAATAAAAGTTATAGAAAAGAACCAAAAAAAATTTGTAGATCTGAAGAATACAAAATGAATGAAATTAAAAATTCAAAAGGGAACATTAATAGCAGACTTGATCAAACAGAGAACTTATGAGCCAAAGACACTTTATTTGAAATTATCCAGCCAGAATAGGAAAAAAAAAAAAAAAAGGATGACAAAAAGTGAAGACATCCTATGTGAATTATAAGAAATCATCAACTGACAAAAAAAATCTATGCAGTCTTTTGAGTTCCAGAATGAAAATAAAGATAGAGGGGCAGGAAACTTAATCCAAGTTCATGAAGCTCATGAGTCCCCAAGCTTATTATTTAGTAACTTAAATAATAAATTATTACTTAACTTATAATAAAACTGTTAAAATCAAACACAGAGTAAATTTTAAAAGCTGGAAGAGAAAAAAAATACACATACAAGGAATCCTCATCAGTGTATATTTTAGCAGAAAACTTGCAGGCCAGATAAAGTAATATATCCAAAGTGCTGAAAGGAAAAAAAAAACAAACCAAAACAAAACAAAACAACTGCTAACCAAGAATACTTTAACAACCAAATGTGTTTTTCAAAAATGACTGAGAGATAAAGACTTAACAAGATAAAAAAAATAAGTTCAGGGAGTTCTTTATCACTAGCCCTGCCTTACAAGAAAAGCTTGAAAGGACATCTTCAAGTTTAAATAAAAGAACACTAATAAGAAACTTGAAAACATTTGGAAAAATAAAAGTCAGTTTTAAAGATAATTGCAGGGGCTCCTGGGTGGCTCAGTTGTTTGGGTGACCAACTCTTGGTTTCAGCTCAGGTCATGATCTCAGGGTCATGATCTCAGGGTCAGGAGATTGGCCTGTACTGGGCTTCGTGCTCAGTGGGAAGTCTACTTGAGGGTCTCTTCCTCTCCCTCTCCCTCTGCCCCTCCTCAACTCATGCATGTGTGCTCTCTCTCTCTCAAATAAATAAATAAATTTTTAAAAAATAAAGATAATTCTATATTCAAAGTATTCTAATATTGTAATATAATGGTGTGTTATCAATTAAGTCTAGTATAAAAATTATAGAAAAATATTCAGAAATAAATAAAACTACTATAACTTGATAATAAATACACAACATAAAAAGGTACATTGTGATATCAAATGCATAATATATGGCAAATGAGAAAAGGTAGAGTATTTCTATGCAATCCAAGATAAGTTGTTATTACCTTAACATAGACTGATATAACTATAGGATGTTTATGTAAGTCTCAAGGTAAACACAAAGCAAAAATTTATAGTTGATGAACAAAAACAAAGAAAAGTGAACCAAAGCAAACCACTATGGAGAATCGTCCTTCACAAAGATGGAAAGAGAAGAAAGTACAAAGAAAACACAAATCAGGAGAAAGCAATTAATAAGATAGCATTAATAAGACTTTATCTATAAATAATCATTTTATTTTATTTTTTTAAGATTTTGTTTTATTTATTTGACAGAGGGAGACACAGCGAAAGAGGGAACACAAGCAGGAGGAATGGGAGAGGGAGAAGCAGGCTTCCCGCTGAGCAGGGAGCCCGATGTGGGGCTCGATCCCAGGACCCTGGGATCATGACCTGAGCCGAAGGCAGACGCTTAACAACTGAGCCACCCAGGAACCCTATAAATAATTATTTTAAATATAAATGGATAAAATTGTCTGATAAGCATGGAGTGGCTAAATGGACAAGAAAAATAGATTAAGCAATATTGTGCCTACAAAAGACTCACTTCAGGTTTAAGAAAACATGTTGGTTCACAGTGAAGGGAAAGAAAAGTTATTCCATGCAAATGGAAACCAAAAGAGAGCAGGGGAAGCTATAATCATATTAGTCAAAATAGATTCTAAGTCAAAACTGTATAAAGACACACAAAAGGTCAATGTAAAATATACAGGAAATAATGCATCAATACTATATAACAATGGTAAAGATATATACACCCAACATTGGAGTAACCAAATATATTAAGTAAGTTCTAAGAGAGAAATAGACAATAATACAATAATAGTAATAGACTTCAATAGAAACATTGTCAAGACAGAAAATCACTATGGAAATACTGGGCTTAAACTATGCTGTAGAACAAAATAACTCAGCAGACAAATCTATCACAATCCATCCACAGTAGCAGAATACACATTCTTCTCGAACACATGCAAAACATTTTCCAGTTTATATCATATATTAATTCACAAACATGTCTTACCAAATTTAAGAAGATTAAAATCATAACAAGATTACTTCTGACCACTATGGTATGAAAATAGAAATCAACAATATGAAGAAAGCTGGAAAATCTACAAATATGTGAAAACTAAACAACATGCTAACAAAGAATCAAGGGACAAAAGAGGAAATCACAAATAAGTGAAACCATATGATAATTGACTTTTTCTGCTTGACTTATTTCACTTAGCATAATCTCCTCCAGTCCTATCCATGTTGATGTAAAAGTTGGGTATTCATCCTTTCTGATGGCTGAGTAATATTCCATTGTATATATGGACCACATCCTCTTTATCCATTCATCTGTTGAAGGGCATCTCGGCTCTTTCCACAGTTTGGCTATTGTGGACATTGCTGCTATGAACATTGGGGTGCATATGGCCCTTCTTTTCACTACATCTGTGTCTTTGGGGTAAATACCCAGGAGTGCAATTGCTGGGTCATAGGAAGTTCTATTTTTAATTTTCTGAGGCACCCCCTCACTGTTTTCCAAAGTGGCTGTACCAATTTGCAGTCCCACCAACACTGTAAGAGGGTTCCCCTTTCTCCACAACCTCTCCAACATTTGTTGTTTCTTGCCTTGTCAATTTTTGCCATTCTAACTGGTGTTAGGTGGCATCTCAATGTGGTTTTGATTTGAATTTCCCTGATGGCTAATGATGATGAACATTTTTTCATGTGCCTGTTAGCCATTTGTATGTCTTCTTTGGAGAAGTGTCTGTTCATGTCTTCTGCCCAATTATTGACTTGATTATGTGTTTTTTGGGTGTTGAGTTTGAGAAGTTCTTTATAGATCTTGGATACCAGCCCTTTATCTGTAGTGTCATTTGCAAATATCTTCTCCCATTCTGTGGGTTGCTTCTTTGTTTTGTTGACTATTTCCTTCGCTGTGCAGAAGCTTTTTATCTTGATGAAGTCCCAAAAGTTCATTTTTGCTTTTGATTCGCTTGCCTTTGGAGATGTATCTTGTCAAAGAGGTTACTGCCTATCTTCTCCTCTAGGATTCTGATGGATTCCTGTCTCACATTGAGGTCTTTCATCCATTTTGAGTTTATCTTTTTGTATGGTATTAGAGAACGGTCGAGTTTCATTCTTCTGCATGTGGCTGTCCAATTTTCCCAGCACCATTTATTGAAGAGACTGTCTTTTTCCATTGCATATTTTTTCCTGCTTTGTTGAAAATTATTTGACCATAGAGTTGAGGGTCCATATCTAGGTTCTTTATTCTGTTCCATTGGTCTATGTGTCTGTTTTTGTGCCAGTACCATGCTGTCTTGGTGATCACTGCTTTGTAATATAGCTTGAAATGGGCAACGTGATGCCCCCAGCTTTGTTTTTCTTTTTCAACATTTCCTTGGTGATTCAGGGTCTTTTTTGATTCCATACAAATTTTAGGATTGTTTGTTTCAGCACTTTGAAAAATGTCATTGGACTTTTGAATGAGATGGCATTGAAGGTATAGATTGCTCTGGGTAACATAGACGTTTTAACAATGTTTATTCTTCTGATCCATGAGCATGGAATGTTTTTCCATCTTTTTGTGTCTTCTTCAATTTATTTCATTAGTGTCCTGTAGTTCCTAGAGTATAGATCCTTTACCTCTTTGGTTAGGTTTATTCCGAGGTATCTTATGGTTTTTGGTGCTATTGTAAATAGAATCGTTTCTCTAATTTCTCTTTCTACAGTGGCATTGTTAGTGTATAAAAAGCAACTGATTTCTGTGCATTGATTTTGTATCCTGCCTCATTTGTGGAACATAAGGAATAGCATGGAGGACATTAGGAGACAGAAAGGGAAGATGAAGGGGGGGAAATCGGAGAAAGAGATGAACCATGAGAGACTATGGACTCTGAGAAACAAACTGAAGGCTTTAGAGGGGAGGGGCATGGGGGGTAGGTTAGCCTGGTGATGGGTATTAAGGAGGACATGTACTGCATGGAGCACTGTGTGTTATATGAAAACAATGAATCATGGATCACTACATCAAAAAATAATGATGTATTGTATGGTGACTAACATAACATAATAAAATAAAATTATTTTAAAAAGAAATAAAATGTGAAATCAAAGAATATCTCAAAACAAGTGAAAGTGGAAATACGACATACCCAAACCCATGGGACCCTTCAAAAGAAACATAAGGGGCATTTATAGCAATAAATTCATATATTAAAATGTTATAGAGAGTGATGTAACTAAGATGGCAACACAAGTTATTTCCAATTTGCTTCTTTTCACAAGAACAAGAAAAAACTATTCATGGGGAAGAAACCACTGAGAAAATCTTACAACATGGGAGAGAAGCTGAAGCATCCCCCTCTACCGCAGAGACAGGGGAAAACTACATTAGAAGGGTAGGAGAAGCAGCTACATTCTGACTGCATCGCTCCTCACCCAGGTCAGTACAGCACCTCACTGAGAGAGCTCCCCTGAATCTGTTGTCCTCCAGCAGGAAAAGAGAGTGAAGGACTGACACCCAGCTCTCCAGTCTTGTAGGTCATTTTTTGGGATCTTTCACACTGGTCTTGCACCACAGGGATTGCAGGGGAAACTATGGGGCTTGATTACTGGAAATCTGATTGTGATGGAGAAGCATGGGGGACTAACAACAACCAGTACTCAGATACTAGCACACCAATTCTTACCTGCTATGCCCAAGTAGAAGTCCCAACCACCAGTTATGTTCATCTGGAGAGACAAGATGGTGGTACAGCCTAACCAGGGAACTAACTGGGGTACAGGTCTACCTGATTCAGGACCTCAAATAATAGCCTTTCTCGATCTGGGGCCTGGTCTGACCCCACCAAAGCCAATTAGCTGAGTCACAGCCTGACCCATTTCTGAGTATAGCTCCTGGGCCTGCCTGACCAGAAAGCCTGGCTGGAACACCTTAAAACTGCATAGCTCAGCAACACCCAAGCAGAGAGCATGGTAGGCAGAACTGATATTCACAGAGTAAAGCCAGTGGCACCATTCAACCAAGGAACTTGGAGAGTGATTTGGCTTGAGTCAAGACCACAAACAAAGAGTCTTTGGGATCCATAAGTCATTTCTCTCACCTTGTCCAGTGAGGAGAAGTAATTCATAGCCTCACCCATTGCTGAGTATAGCCCTATACACCTCCAGACTAGAAAGCCTGAGTGGGAACATTTAGGAAGCCACTTAGACCTGGTCTTCCCACGTTGCTCTTGCAGAGGAACTAAATTTAGTCTCACCCACCAATGAATGTAGCTCCAGTCTTCACCCAAGCAGAAAGATAGGCTGGAACATCTGCAAAACTGTGTAACCCAAAATATTTGAGCAAAGAGTATAATAGGGAGAGATGATTATCCTGACAACAGATTCAGTGGTCCCACTTGGCCAGGGTATTTGGAGGCATGTATCACCTTTAGTCAAGACAACAAAGAGCCTTGGCAGCCTTGGAGGCAGTTTTCATGCTCTACCTGTTTAGGAATTTGATTTAAAGCCCAACCCACTTCTGAAAATAGCCTTCAGTACACCTGACCAGGGAACTTAAGGAAAGTACATGGAAAGTTACTTAGCTCATCCAACATCCTTGCTTAGAATGCAAATTGAACTCAGAACAGAGCCTGTGGCTTTTACCATCTTCAAGACAAAACCCTAAGTTCTACCTGCCAGGAATTTTGTTGTGCAGTCTTGATTTACTTACATCTCCATACAACAGCCATGTAGGCCTTGGGTTCCATTTCAGTGTTCCGCCAGCTAGTCATAGCCCTGACTATTGCTGAATATAGAACCAAGTTCCCAAGTCCAGTAATGCTGACCAGAAAACAAGACCACCACTGAACCCATTCTACAGCCTTGCTAGATGGGGATCCAATAAGCAATCCTATCCATCTGTTCTCAACAGCAACACCCAACCACTGTTCTCAAAGTGCAGGAAGCAGCCTTTCCCCAGAATAGATCCTGATAGCAAGCCCTACCCACCCAAGAATGTTACTAGCAGAATTGTCCAAAAATCCAAACTGAGCTGACTGCAGAAAAACTGTCTCTGCCAAAGTGAATCTGCAAAGTCTGGAAAAAGAGACTACTTAATTACATGCAGATATTTTTTTTTTTTTAAGATTTTTTATTTATTTATTTGAGAGAGAGAGAATGAGAGAGAGCAAGCACATGAGAGGGGGAGGGTCAGAGGGAGAAGCAGACTCCCTGCCGAGCAGGGAGCCTGATGCGGGACTCGATCCAGGGACTCCAGGATCATGACCTGAGCCGAAGGCAGTCGCTTAACCAACTGAGCCACCCAGGCGCCCAATTACATGCAGATATTAACATCAGAAATCAAGTGTCATAAAAAATCAATAATCATGAAAAATCAGGTAATTATGACATCACCAAAAACCAAACCAAACCAAAACAAAAATCATAAAATAACAAACAAAAAAACTAAGATATCCCAATAATGGATTATAAAGAAATGGGTGTCTATGAATGGTCAGACAAAGAATTAAATATAATCCTCTTAAAGAAGTTTAGTAAACTGAAAGAAAATACAAACAACTAAATACAATTAGAAAAACAATGCATAAACAAAAGAAGTTCATAATAAAAGAAATAATAAAAGAAACCCAAGAAAACTAGGACAGAAAAATACAATGGCTGACCTAAAGAATAAAATAATGAGCTTCAAAAGCAGACTTAACTATACAGAAAAAAGAATCAGTGTCCTAAACCACAGGATATATTTTTTTAAATGTTTTATTTATTTATTCATGAGAGTCAGAGAGAGAGAGAGAGAGAGAGAGAGGCAGAGGCAGAGGGAGAAGCAGGCTCCCCGCCTAGCAGGGAGCCCGATGCGGGACTCGATCCCAGGACCCTGGGATCATGACCTGAGCCGAAGGCAGATGCTTAACCATCTGAGCCATCCAGGCACCCAAACCACAGGATATTTTAAATTATCCAGTTAGAGGAATAAAAAAAGAAGAATAATAAAAAAAGATAAAGCCTACAGAACTTATGAGACACAGTCAAAAGAAATAATATCAACATTATGGGAATTCCAGTAGGAAAAGAGTAATAGAAAGGAATAGAAAGTATATTTAAATCAACAATGGCTGAAAATTTCCAAAATCTAAGGAGATAAATGGACACCCAGATCTATGGGGCCAAATAAGTTGAACACAAAGATGGCAACACCAAGACAGAAATAAACAAAATGGAAAGCAGAAAAACAATAGAAAAGATGAGCAAAACTAAGAGTTGATTCTTTGAGTAGATAAGCAAAATTGACAAATCTTTAGCTAGATTAATCAAGGAAATAAAAGAAATGACCCAAATCAACACAATTATAAATTGAAGCAGAGACTTTACAACTAATTCCACAGAAATGCAAAAGATCTTAAGGATCATAGGTGAAGGGAGGGAAAAATGAATGGGAAGAAATCATAGAGGGAGACGAACCATGAGAGACTCTTGACCCAGGAAACAAACTAAGAGTTGTGGAAAGGGAGGTGGCAGGGGCATGGGGTAACTGGGTGATGGGCATTATGGAGGGCACATGATGTGATGAGCATTGAGTGTTATACACAACTAATGAATCATTAAACACTACATCAAAACCTAATGATGTACTATATGTTGCCTAAGTGAATTTAAATAAAAAAATAAATAAAATGAATCAACAACAACAACAAAAGATAGTAAGAATCTACCATGAACAGCTATACACCAACAAATAGGATAACCTAGAGGGATTTGAAAATGTATTAGAAACATACAAGATATTAAGACTTAATCATAAAGAAATAGAAATTGTGAATGTTAAAATTACTAGTAAGGAGATTAAATCTGTGATAAAATATTTCCAATGAAAAAAATTCCAGGACCAGATAGTTTCATGGGTGAATTTTTACTAAATATTTAAAGAAGAATTCATGCTAATCCTTCTCAAACTTTTCCAAAAAAATTGAAGAGGAAGGAACACACCCAAAATTATTTTATGAGGCTAGCATTACCCTGATACCAAAGTCAGAAAAGAATATTATAAGAAAAGAACTACAGGCCAATATCCCTGATATATATAAATGCAAAATTTGTCAATAAAATACAGCAAGCAGAATTCAAAAACTCATTAAAAAATATCTACCATGATCAAATGGGATTTATAACTGGTATGCAAGGATAGTGCAGCATATACAAATCAATAAATGTGATACATCACACTCATAGAATGAAAAAAAAATTATATGATCATCTCAATACACTCAGAAAAATTATATGACAAAATTTATCATCCATTTATAATAAAAACTCTCAACAAATTAGATTTAAGAGAAACATATTTCAACATAATAATGGCCACATATGGCAAACCCAAACCTAACATCACAAACAATGGTGAAAGATTGAAAACTTTTCTTCTAATGAGGAAGAAGAAAAGAGGTCTGTTTTCCTTACTATTATAGTACTGGAGTCCTACCCAGTGCAATCAGTTAATAAAAAGATATAAAACTATCACAATCAGAAAAGAAGTAAAATGGTCTCTATTTGCAGGTAACATGAGTTTATATATAGAAAACCAGTAAGTCTCCACAGAAAACTGTTAGATCTAATCAATAAATTCAGGAAAGTTGAAAGATAAAAAATTAATATAAAAATCAGTAGGGTTTCTGTATACTAATAAACTATATGAAAATGAAAAAAGAAAACAATTCCATTCTCAACAGCATCAACAACAATAAAGCACTTAAAAATAAATTTAACCAAAGAGGTGAAATATCTCTACAATGAAAAATACAAGACTTTGATTGAAAAAATTGAAGAAGAAACAAATAAATGGAAAGGTATCCAGTATTTATGAATTGGAAGAATTAATATTGTTAAAATGTCCCTACTACTCAAACGTATCAAAATATTCAACATCATCCTTATCAAAATTTCAACAGTAGTTTTTATCAAAATATTCACTTTCATCCTTAATCAAAATTTCAATGGTAATTTTTATAAAAGTACATAAAATTATCATAAAATTTGTGTGGAACCAGAAAATACCCCCAAATAACCAAAGCAATTCTGAGAAAGAACAAAGTAGAGGGGCACCTGGGTGGCCCAGTTGGTTAAGCATCTGACTCTTGGTTTCACCTCAGGTCATGATCTCATGGGTCATGGGATAGAGCCGGGGTCAGGAGTCACACTCAGTGGGGAGTCTACTTGGAGATTCTCTCCCTTTGCCCCTGCCCCCACTCAGGTGCTCTCTCTCTCTCTCTCTCATCAATCAATCAATCAATCAATCAATCTTTTAAAAAAGACCGAAGTGTGAACTATCACACTTACTGATTTCAAGGTGTATTATAAAGCTATAGGCTCTGGATCAAGATGGCAACATGGAAAAATCCTGAACTCACCTCCTCCCATGGACATGCTAAGTATATAATTATATATGGAACAATTTCTCCTGAAAAATACTTAGAGACTGGTTGAGTGATGACTACACATTGGACAAATGACAACAAAGAAAACAACACCAAAGTGTATAGGAGAGGTTGGAACAGAGTCCCATAAACCTTATCCCTAATGCAGTGTTCCACAACTGGAAGGAACTCAAAACACAGAGCTTCTCCTCAAAGAGCAAATGGTTCAAATCCCATATCAAACATTCAAAGATTTTAGAAATAAACTTGAGATACAAGCCCCAAAACATCTAACTTTGAAAATTAATGGGTCTGTGTCCCCCAAACTACAAGACTGTAGAAATCTGAAAACCACTTTTTGTTTTGTTTTGTTTTTACTTTCTGATTCTTTAGAAAATATTAATTGTAGAACTGCTGTATTACAAAGGAGACGTGTCTAACAAGAAGTTGCTGTGGCCAAGGTCATAGTGGTTTCTGCCTGTGTTCTCCTATAGGATTTTGATGGAGTCCTGTCTCACATTGAGGACTTTCATACATTTAGAGTTTATCATTGTGTATCATGTAAGAAAATGGTCCAGTTTCATTCTTCTACTTGTGGCTGTCCAGTTTCCCAACACCATTTGTTGAAGAGGCTGTCCTTTTTCCATTGGATATTTTTTCCTGCTTGTCGAAGATTAGTTGACAATAGAGTTAAGGGTCCATTTCTGGATTCTCTATTCTGTTCCATTGATCTGTTCGTCTGTTTTTGTGCTAGTACCATGCTGTCTTGATGTTCAGAGCCTTGCAATATAGTTTGAAGTCCGTCATTGTGATGCCACCAGCATTGGCTTTCTTTTTAAACATTCCTCTGGCTATTTGGGTTCTTTTATGGTTCCATACAAATTTTAGGATTGTTTTTTCCAGCTCTGTGAAAACTGTCAATGGTATTTTGATAGGGATTGCACTGAATGTGTAGATTGCTCTGGGTAACACAGAAATTTTGACAGTATTGAATCCTTGATTACTCTTTCTTCTATTCCATTGTTAGGGTATAGAAATGCAACTGCTTTCTGTGCATTGAATTTACATCCTGCCAAGTTGCTGAATTCCTGTATGAGTTCTAGCAATTTGGGGTGAAGTCTTTTGGGTTTTCCACATCGAGTATCATGTTATTTGCAAAGAGTGAAAGTTTGACTTCTCTGCTGATTTGGATGTTTTTATTTCTTTTTTGTTGTCTGATTGCTGAGGATAGGTCTTCTAGTACTATGTTGAACAACAGTTGTGGGAGTGGGCATCCCTGTCATGTTCCTGACCTTAGGGGAAAAGCTCTCAGTTTTCCCCCATTGAGAATGATATTCACTGTGGGCATTTCATAGATGGCTTTCATGGTATGGAGGTATGTCCCCCGATCCCTACACTGTGGAAAGTTTTTTTAATTAAGAAAGGATGCTTTATGTTGTCAAATGCTTTTTCTGCATCAATTGAGAGGATCATATGGTTCTTGTATTTTCTTTTATTAATGTGATGTATGTTTATGAATGTTGAAGCACCCTTGGCATCCCAGGAATAAATCTCACTTGGTCATGGTGAATAATCCGTTTAATGTTCTGTTGGATCCTACTGACTAGTATCTTGGTGAGAATTTTAGCATTCATGTTCATCAGGGATGCCAGCCTGTAATTCTGCTTTTTGGTGGTGTCAGTGTCTGGTTTTGTGTTCAAGGTAATGCTGGCCTCATAGAATGAATTTAGGTGTTTTCCTTCCATTTCTATTTTTTGAAACAGCTTCAGAAGAATAAGTATTAGTTTTTCTTTAAATGTTTGGTAGAACTTCCCTGGGAAGCCATCTGGCCCTGGACTCTTGTTTGTTAGATTTTTTTTTAATATATATATTTTTAAAATTTTATTTATTTATGTGACAGAGAGAGAGATAGTGAAAGTAGGAATGCAAGCAGGGGGAGTGGAGAGGGAGAAGCAGGCTTCCTGCTGAGCAGAGAGCCTGATGCAGGGCTCGATCCCAGTAGGCGGGATCATGATCTGAGCTGAAGGCAGATGCTTAACCACTGAGCCATCCAGGTGCCCTGTTAGGAGATTTTTAACTACTGCTACAATTTCCTTGCTGGATATGGGTCTGTTCAGGTTTTCTATTTCTTCCTGTTTCAGTTTCAGTAGTTTGTAAGTTTCTAGGAATGCATCCATTTCTTCCACATTGCCTAATTTGGTGGCATATAATTGCTCATAATATGTTCCTAAGACTGTTTTGTATTTCCTTGGTGTTGGTAATGATCTCTCCTCTTTCATTCATGATATTATTAATTTGAGTCCTTTCTCTTTTCTTTTTGATAAGTCTGGCTAGGGGTTTATCGACCTTATTAATTCTTTCAAAGAATCAGCTTCTAGTTTCATTGATCTGTTCTACTGTTCTTCTGGTTTCTATTTTACTGTTTTCTGCCCTAATCTTTATTTTTTTTTCTCCTGCTGGTTTAGGCTTTATTTGCTCTTCATTCTGCAGATCCTTTAGGTATAAGGTTAGCTTGTGTATTTGAGACTTTCTAATTTTTTTAGAGACTTGTATTGCTATCTACTTCCTTCTTAGCACTGCCTTTGGATATCCTAACGGTTTTGAAAAGTTTTGTTTTTATTTTCATCTTATTTCAATGAATTTTTTTAAATTCTTATTTAATTTCCTAGTTGACCCATTCATTCTTTAGTAGGATGTTCTTTAACCTCCTTATGTTTGAGCTCCTTCCAAATTTCCTCTTTTGATTGTGTTCCAGTTTCAAAGCATTGTGGTCTGAGAAGATGCAGGGAATAATCCCAATCTTTTTGTATATTTTGATACCTGATTTGTGACCTATTCTGGAGAACAATATGATATATTCTGCAGAAAGTTCCATGTGCACTTGACAAGAATGTGCTTTCTGTTGCTTTGGGATGGAATGCTCTGTTTATGTCTGTGAAATCCAACTGGTCCAATGTGTCATTCAAAGCCCTTGTTTCCTTGTTGACCTTCTACTTAGATGATCTTTCCATTGCTGTGAGTGGGGTGTTAAAGTCCCCTACTCTTATTGTATTATTATCAATGTATTTCTTTAATTTGGTTATTAATTGGTTTATATAATTGCCTGCTTCCAAGTTAGGAGCATAAATATCTATAATTGTTAGATCTTCTTTTTGGAAAGACCCTTAAATTATGATATAGTGTCCCTAGACAAAATTTAATTTGTCTGATATGAGGATTGCTACCCTAGCTTTCTTTTGATGTCCATTAGCATGATACATTGTTCTCCGACCCCTCTCTTTCAATGTGGAGGTATCTTTAGGTCTAAAATGAGTCTCTCGTAGACAGCATGTGGATGGGTCTTGCTTTTTTATCCAATCTGAATCCCTGTGTCTTTTTTTTTTTTTTTTTTAAGTTTTCATCTTTAATGAAATGACCTTGGAAATAATGTACATTTCCATGACACCAATACTACAGTTTTCGGAGTCACAATAAGATACACAGAACTACATCTGTAATTAATATGAATGCCAACATTTCAAGCAGTAATTTCTGTTACATGGCAAACAAAATCAAGAAAGCAACCATCAAACAAAAGAGACCCATACCTTCAGACAAGGCAAATCCAGGATAGCATATGAGAACAGCTGCTGCTTCAGCATAGGGTTTCTGGCATAACCAATTATAAGGCTGCCAGAGATTGTTCCAATACCAGCACCAGAACCAGCCACTCCCACTGTTGCAGCACCTGCACCAATAAATTTGGCAGCAGTATCAATGTCTCTGCTGATTGCACTGGTCTGAAACTCCCTTTGGATTAGATGAGACACACCATTCTGGGCCCCATTAAATACCGTAGAGCCCTCTCCAGTCCTAGCCTCTGGTCGAGATAACACTGATGCAGAAATTGGTTCATAGGCAACTCTGGGTCCAGGTCGGATCAGAGCGTGGCAGGCGAGCTTGGCGCAGGTGAACATCTTACACTCTTGGGGCAGCGCAGCTGGAGGATCTGGGTGACAGTGGACGTGGGCTCCACTCCCGCTTCCCTTCTTCCCTGGAGGTGGCGGTGGCAGCAGTCAAAGGAGTGGCCACCCTGTGTCTTTTGATTGGAGCAGTTAGCCCATTCACATTCAGAGTAACTATTGAAAGATGTGAATTTAGTGCCATTGTATTACCTGTAAAGTCACTGTTTCTGTATATAGTCTCTGTTTTTTTCTGGTATGTAACTTTTGGGCTCTCTCTTCACTTACAGGATCCCCTTTAATATTTCTTGCAGGGCTGGTTTAGTGGTCACATATTCTTTGTATCTGTTTATCCTAGAAGCTCTTTATCTCTCCTTCTATTCTGAATGACAGCCTTGCTGGATAAAGTATTCTTGGCTGCATGTTTTTCTCATTTTGTACCCTGAATATATCATGCCAGCCCTTCTGGCCCACCAGGTCTCTGTGGATACATCTGTGGCTAGCCTAATGTTTCTACCCCTGTAGGTTAAGAACCTCTTATGTTGAGCTGCTTTTAGAATTTTCTGTTTATCTCTGAAATTTGCAAGCCTCACTATTATACGTCAGGGTGTTGATCTATTTTTATTGATTTTGGGAGGGGTCCTCTCTACCTCTTGAACATGAATACGTGTTTCCTTCCCCAGATGAGGGAAGATCTCAACTATGATTTGCTCAAATATACTTTCTGTCCCTCTCTCTCTTTCTTCTTCCTTGGGGACCCCAATAATTCTAATATTATTTCATTTTATGATATCACTGATTTCACAAAGACTCCCTTCATGGTCCATTAGTAATTTTACTTTTTTTTTCTTCACCTTCCTTCCTTTCCATCACCTTGTCTTCTATGTCACTCACTCTCTCTTCTGCCTCATTTAGCCTCGCTGTTAGAGCATCCAATTTAGAGTGCATCTCAGGTAAAGCATTTTTAATTTTGGCCTTATTAGAATTTATTTATGCATTAAGAGATTCTCTAGTGTCTTTTATGCTTTTTTCAAGCCCAGCTAGTAACTTTATAATCATTATCCTGGGTCCACCTCTGATATTATACTTATATCTGTATCGATTAGATCTGCGGCAGAGAGTATTAACTCTGGTTCTTTCTTTCATTGTGTATTCTTCCTTCTAGTCATTTTGTTCAGAGAAGAATGGATGAATGAGAGAATAAAATCAATAATAACAACCACAACCCAAGAGAAATTATACTAAATAAATCCAAAGAGGTCAGAAACCAAAAGATAAAGGGGTAAAAAAAGGGGAGAGAATATTATCTCCCATGTGGACAAAACAAAGTGATCCACTTGGTCCTGAGTGTATTTTGGTCTGTGTGTTAGAATACACTAAATCCCTGTAAGGAAAAGAAAAACAAAAAAACAAACTATATATATATATATATATATATATATATATATATATATATATAAAATTGATTACAGTGAAAGGAAGTCATAAATGAAGAATATATCTATAAAATGTAAACATAAAAATGAAGATAAAAAGGACTTAAAAACAAAGAGTTGATAATATAAGAAACTAGTTGAAAAGGAAAAAAGAAAAGGACAAATTTAAACTGAAAGATAAACGAATCATGAATGAAAAAAAAAAAAAAACCCTTCAAATTCTATATACTATTTTCCCCTAGTGCTGGAGTTTTGCAGTCCTGTGTGCTCCATAAACATGGTATTCCCTGTTCTTCCAGCTAGTCTTCTGGGGAAGGGGCCTCCTGCATTTGTTCTCAGGTGTCTTTGTCTGGGTGGAGTTGTACCACCCCTTGCCAGGGGACCTGGCTCAATGTAAGCTGCTTCTGGTTGTTCTATGTGGATTTTATTCCCTGAAGGCTTTCCTTGACTCTTTAGAGGATGAAAATAAAAATGGCTGCCTCCTGATTTCCAGCCCCGGAGCTTAAAAATCACAGTACCCTTTCTTCAGTAAACCCTCAGGGATAAGCGGTCTTCACTTTTGTGTGTGCCAAACTCTGCAAACTCCTGCAGTGTGCACACACACTGATCCTCCTGGGGAACGAAGAGGCTCCTGCTTTTCTGTCCTGCGAAGGACCCCTGTACTGAGAGCTGCTGACTGATCATTCTGCTGTTCATGGTTCATGATGTACCAAACTGAGAGCCCCCTCCTGGGTTCACTGACTGTAACCAGTTTCCCCACTCCAGTGCTTGGGAACTCTGCTGGCTCATGCACCCCTGTTCTTTCTGTGACTGTGGGGATCCTGAGACCACATTGTCCCACCTAGGATTCTGCCCTGCTTCAGTACCTGAGCACCTGTCAGGCTGAGACATCTCTCACTGGAGCAGATTTCTAAAGGTTCTGATTCTGTGTTCTGAAGCTATATCACCTTCCAGTAGCCCGCTTACAGAGGCTCCCTCCCCTCACTGTTTATCTTCCAATATATCCCCTCAGTTTCATTTCTCCACACTCCTACTTTGCAAAAAGTGGTCGCTTTTCTATTTGTAGAATTCCAGCAATTCTTTTCTAACATCTCAAGTGTTCAGTATAATTTGATAGTTATCTAGCTAATTTCAGTGGACCAGATGAAACGAGGTTCCCTACTCTTCTGTCATCTTGCCACTCCCCCCACACCCTTTTATTTTGAAGCATTATATATATGTAATATAATATGTAATATGAACACACACACACACACACACATATATATCTACAAATCTATATAATATGACCAGATTTGTGGTAATCAGTTGCAGGGGGTGGTGAGGGAGAATTGGAGAAAAGTAGTCAAAAGATACTCCAATTATAAGATAAATAAGTACTGAGAATATAAAATACAACATGATGCCTATGCTTAATACTGCTAAATTGTAGATGCGAAGTTGTTAAGAAAGTTGTTTTGTTTCCCTTGCCTTTAGAAACATGTCTTGAAAGAAGTTGCTGTGGCCAGTGTTGAAGAGGTTATTGCCTATGTTCTACTCTGGGATTTTGATGGATTCCTATCTCAAATTGAGGTCTTTCATCCCTTTTCAGTTTATCTTTGTGTATGCTGTAAGAAAATGGTCCGGCTTCATTCTTCTGCATGTGGCTGTCCAATTTTCCCAGCATCATTTACTAAAGAGACTGTCTTTTCCATTGGATATTTTTTTCCTGATTTGTCAAAGATTAGCTTACCACAGAGTTGAGGGTCCATTTCTGGGGTCTTTATTCTGTTCCATTGATCTATGTGACTGTCTTTGTGCCAATACCATGCTGTCTTGATGATAACAGCTTTGTAATAGAGTGTAAAGTCAGGCATTGTGATGCCCCCAGCTTTGGTTTTCTGTTTCAACATTCCCCTGGCTATTTGGAATCTTTTCTGGTTCCATAGAAATTTTAGGATTGTTTGTTCCAGCTCCTTGAAAAATGTCGATGGAATTTTAATAGGGATTGCATTGAAAGTGTAGATTGCCCTGGGCAGCATAGACATTTTCACAGTTAATTCTTCCAATCCGTGAGCATGGAATGTTTTTTGTGTCTTTGTGTCTTCCTCAATTTCTTTCATAAGTGTTCGGTAGTTTTAGAGTATAGATCCTTTACCTTTTTGGTTAAGTTTATTCCAAGGTATCTTATGGTTTTTGGTGCTGTTGTAAATGGAATCAATTCCTGAATTTCTCTTTCTTTAGTTACATAATTAGTGTATAGAAATGCAACTAATTTCTGTGCATTGATTTTGTATCCTGCCACATTACTGAACTGCTGTATGAGTTATAGTAATTTTGGGGTGGAGTCTTTTGGGTTGTCCACATAAAGTATCATGTCATCTGCTAAGAGAGAGAGAGTTTGACATCTTCTTTACCAATTTGAATGCCTTTTATTTCTTTTTTCTTGTCTGATTGCTGAGGCTAGGACTTCTACTACTATGCTGAACAATAGTGGTGAGAGTGGGCATCCCTGTCATGTTCTTGACCTTAAGGGAATGGCTCTCAGATTTTCCCCATTGAGAATGATATTCACTGTGGTGTTTTCATAGATGGCTTTTATGATATTGAAGTATGTTCCCTGTATCCTTATACTCTGAAGAGTTTTAATCAGGAAAGAATACTGTATTTTGTCAAATGCTTTTTCTGCATCAATTGAGAGGATCATATGGTTCTTGTCTTTTATTAATGTGCTCTAGCATGTTGATTGATTTGTAAATGTTGAACCACCCTTGCATCCTAGGAATAAATCCCACCTGGTTGTGATGGATAATCCTTTTAATATACCTATGGATCCTACTGGCTTGGATTGTGTTGAGTATTTTGGCATCCATGTTCATCAGGGATATTGGTCTATAATTCTCCTTTTTGATGGGGTCTTTGTCTGGTATGGGGATCAAGGTAATGTTGGCCTCATAGAACAAGTTTGGAAATTTTCCTTCCAAACTATTTTTTGAAACAGCTTCTGAAGAATAGGTATGATTTATTCTTTAATTGTTTGATAGAATTCCCCTGGGAAGCCATCTGGTCTTGGAGTCTTATTTTTTGGGAAGTTTTTGATTACTGCTTCTATCTTGTTACTAGTTATTGGACTGTTCAGATTTTCTTCCTCTTCCCATTTCAGTCTTGGTAATTTATCAGTTTCCAGGAATGTATCCATTTCTTCCAGATTGCCCAATATGTTGACATATAGTTGCTCTTAATATGTTTCTACAATAGTCTATATTATATTGGTATTGGTTGTGCTCTCTCCCCCTTCATTCATGATTTTATTAATCTGGGCCCTTTTTGTTTTCTTTTGGATAAGTCTGGCCAGAGGTTTATCGATCTTATTAATTTTTTCAAAGAACCAGCTTCTAGTTTTGTTCATCTGTTCTACTGTTCTTCTAGTTTCTATTTCATTGATTTCTGCTCTGATCTTCATTATTTTTCTTCCGAGCTTTCTTTGCTGTTCTTTCTCCCAGTATTTAGGTGTAAGGTTGTGTATTTGGGATTTTTCTAATTTTTTTGAGAGAGGCTTGGATGGCTATATTTTCCCCCTTAGGACAGCCTTTGCACTATCCCATAGGTCTTGGATCAATGTGTTTTCATTCTCATTGGTTTAATGAATTGTTTAATTTCTTCTTTAATTTCCTGGTTGAACCAATCATTCTTTAGCAGGATGCATTTTAACTTCCAAGTGTTTGAATTCCTTCTATATTTTTTTCCTGTGATTGAGTTCCAGTATCAAAGCACTGTGGTCTGATAACATGCAGGGAATAATATCAATCTTTTGGTTTCAGTGGAGACCTGATTTGTGACCCAGTATGTGGTCTATTCTGGAGAAAGTTTCATGTGTATTTGAGAAGAATGAGTATTTTTTTTTTTTTAAAGATTTTATTTATTTGACAGAGAGAGAGACAGCGAGAGCAGGAACACAAGCAGGGGGAGTGGGAGAGGGAGAAGCAGGCTTCCCGCTGAGCAGGGAGCCCGATGTGGGACTCGATCCCGGAACCCCAGGATCATGACCTGAGCCGAAGGCAGACGCTTAACGACTGAGCCACCCAGGCGCCCCATGAGTATTTTGTTTTTTAAGAGGTAATGTTCTGTACATATCTACGAAGTCCATCTAGTCCAATGTGTCCTTCAAAGTTCTTGTTTCTTTGTTGATCTTCTGCTTAGATGATCTGTCCATTGCTGTGATTGGAGTGTTGAGGTCTTCTACTATTAATATATTAATGTCAATATGTTTCTTTTTGGTTATTAATTGGTTTATATAATTGGCTGCTCCCATGTTGGGGTCATAGATATTTACAATTATTAGGTCCTCTTGTTTGATGGACCCTTTAAGTATAATATAGTGTCCCTCTTCATCTCTTATTACAGTCTTTTGTTAAAATCGAATTTGTCTGATATGAGAATTGCTACCCCAGCTTTCTTTTGATGTCCATTAGCATGGTAAATGTTTCTCCATCTCCTCACTTTCAATCTGGAGGTGTCTTTAGGTTCAAAATGAGTCTCTTGTAGACAGCATATGGATGGGTCCTGCTTTTTTTATCCATTCTGCAATCCTATTTCTTTTGATCAGAGCATTCAGCCCATTTACATTTAGAGTAACTATTGAAAGGTATGAGTTTAGTGTTATTGTATTGTATATAAAGTCCCTGTTTCTATAGATTTTCTGTTTCTTTCTGGTCTATGTGACTCCTGGGGTTTCTTTTGGTTTACAGAATCCCCCTGAAAGTTTCTTGCCCTGCTGGGTTGTGGTCACCTATTCTTTCAGTTTCTTCCTGTCCTGAAAGCTGTTTATCTCTCCATCCATTCTGAATGACAGCCTTGCTGGATAAAGTATCCTTGCATGCATGATCTTCTATTTAGTACCCTGAATATATCTTGCCAGCCCTTTCTGGCTTGCTAGGTCTCTGTGGACAGGTCTGACGTTATTCTGATGTTCCTCCCTCTATACGAGAGAAATCTCTTCCCTCTTGCTGCTTTCAAGATTGTTTCCTTGGATCTAAGATTTCCAAATTGTACTATTATATGTCATGGCGTCAGTCTGTTCTCATTGATCTTGGGGCCTCTCTGTCTCTTGGATACGAATGCTTGTTTCCTTCTCTAGATTAGGGATGTTCTCAGCTATGATTTGTTCAAATATACCTTCTAGCCCTCTCTCTCTCTCCACCCCCTTAGGCACCCCAATAATTCTGACATTGGAATGTTTCATGACATCACTAATCTCTGCAATCCTTTTTCTCATGTGCTACTATTGACCTATCTCTGTTTTCCTCCCCTTCCTTCTTTTCCATCAGCTTGTCTTCTAGATCACTAATTCTCTTTTCTGCCTCTGTTACCCTGGCTGTTTGAGTATCTAATTTAGACAGCATCTCATTCAAAGCATTTTTTAGTTCAGTCTGATTAGATATCATTTCTGCTCTTAGAGATTCTATATTGTTATTAATGCTTTTTTCAAGTCTAGCTATTGACTTTATGATTGCTATCCTGAAGTCTATCTCTGACATTTTGCTTGTATCCATATCCATTAGTTCTGTGGCAGAGAACATTGACTCTGTTGCTTTTCTTCCTTGAGAGTTCCTGGTCATTCTGTTGAGGGATAGTTGAGTGAATGAGCAGAGTCCAAAATATCAACCACGACCAAAGCAACATGTACCTTAACAAAATCTGAAGCAGTTAGGATCCACCACTGAAAAAAAAAAAAAGTCAAAATGAAACATAAGAATAAAATTTATAAAAGTAAAAAATTTTTAAAAAGGGGGTGATGAGAAGGGGGGCTATAATCTCTGTGTGGACAAAGCAGGGTGTTTCAGTTGTTCCTGGGTGTATTTTGGTTTGTGTGTGGGAGGACACTACTTCCCAAAATTACAAGGAAAGTAAAACTTGTATAAGGTAAAATTTAATAATGAAAAAAGGACTACAATAAAACATATATATATATTTGAAAAAATACAAGTTAAAAAGCTAATATAAAATATAAGTTGATATAATAAACATCTATTTGAAATGAGAAAAATGTAAAAAGAAAAAAAACAGAGAAAAAGCATAAGGGAAAGAAAAAAGAGTTTTATCTGAAAAAATAAGCCATTAGGCAATGCCTGGATCTCAATATACTATTTTCCCCTGGTACTGGTATTTTACAGTCTTTTCTGGTCCATAGGGTTGTTGTCTTCTTGTTCTTCCAGCCTGTCTTCTGGGGAAGAGGCCTGCTGTACTGTTTCTCTGATAACCCTGCTTGGGCAGAGTTGCCCTGCCCCCTGTTAAGGGGATGGGCTTGGTGGAAACCCATCTTCTGTGCTTTTGTTCCCTGGTGGCTTTCCATGCCTCTTCCGAGGGTCAGAGCAAAAATGGCTGCACCTACACCTCTAGCCCAGAGCAGAGAAATTGCAGTCTGCTCTCTCCACTAAACCCTTCAGGACAAACAGTCTCCATTTCTTTTTGCATTGCCAAAAAACACAGCCTCCCATGGTGCACACCCACAATGACTCTCTCAGAGATCGTCCCAGGGGCCTGGAAGTGTCCCTGCCCTTTGTGTTTCTAAAACAATATCCAAACTATGGTTTTGTTGACTGTTTCCTTTGCTGTGCAAAAGCTTTTTATCTTGATGAGGTCCCAATAGTTCATTTTGCTCTTGCTTCCTTTGCCTTTGGCGATGTTTCTAGGAAGAAGTTGCTGTGTCTGAGATCAAAGAGGTTGCTGCCTGTGTTCTCCTCTAAGATTTTGATGGACTCCAGTCTCACATTTATGTGTATATGTCTATTTACATACATGCTTAATAAATTGCATATATGTTTGTGTAAAAAGAAAAAAAAAACAATATCCAAACTATGGAGGGAGCCCAAGTGTCCACTGACTGGTGAATGAATAAAAAAAGAAGTGAATATGTATATATATATACACACACCTGGTTGCATTTCCTTAAAGACACAAATGTTTTCCTTTTCTTCTTGGTTAATTACACCTCATCTTGGTTCATTGATTTTAATTTGCTTCTCTGCCATGTGTATATATTTCCTCTTGATAAACATTCTCTAGAAATTTTGATAATGCTGTTGTACACAAGGGGTGCATGTATCCTTTTGAATCTGTATTTTTGTATCCTTTGGGTAAATACCTAGTAGTGCAATTGCTAGTTTATAAGGTAGTTCTATTTTTAACATTTTGTGGAACCTCCATACTGTTCTCTGAAGGGGCTGCACCAGTTTGCTTTCTCACCAGCAGTGCAAAAATGTTCCCTTTTCTCTGCATCCTTGCCAACATCTGTTGTTCCTTTTTTGTTAATTTTAGCCATCCTGACAGGTGTGAGAAGATATCTCATAATGATCTTGATTTGTATTTCCCCCATGATGAGTGATGTTGAGCATCTTTTCATGTGTCTGTTAGCTCTCTGGATGTCCTTTTTGGAAAAGTGTCTATTCATGTCTTTGTGTCTTTAAGGAAATGCAACAGTGATCATTAATATATATTATATATTAATATATATAATCTAATATATATTCTTATATATATATTAGAATATTATTCAACCATCAAAAAGAACGAAATCTTGCCTAATTCTAATATATATATAAGAATATATATATTAGATTATTACTCAGCCATCAAAAAGAATGAAATCTTGCCATTTGTAATGATGTATGTATAGCTAGAAGGTATTATGCTAAGTGAAATAAGACAGTCAGAGAAAGACAAATACCACAAGATCTCATTCATATGTGGACTTTAAGAAACAAAACACATGAACATGTGGGAAGAGGGATAAGAAAAAAAGGGAGAGGGAAACAAATCATAAAAGTCTCTTAATGATAGAGAACAAACTGAGGGTTGATGTACGGAGGTGGGTGGGGAATGAGCTAGATGGGTGATGGGGATTAAGAAGGGCACTTGTTATCATGAATACTGGGTATTATATGTAAGTGATGAATCACTGAATTCCATTCCTGTAACCAATATTGCCCAGTTAAGTACTGAAAATTTAAATAAAAAAATAATTAATTTAAAAAAATGCAGAAAGCTAAGCAGGAAATCAGGGAAGTTCAGAAGCAAGTTAAAGAATGTTGGGAGAACACTACTAATAGCTTGAATTTGGAGTAACCAGGTATCTCTAAACACTACTGGTAGAACTGAAACAGAGGTTTGGATAGAAATCTTTTAGCCTCCAAATCCCCTTATTCACATCATCAATTCACAACTGCTCCATCCCTACCTGGCACAACCCTAGAACTTTACTTAATGGTGATGTGAAAACCAAGGGATCTGGACTTGGAAAAAATAAGTATGATATAGCTGAATAAGTGGAAAGTTGAGATGCTGAGTTATGAGAACCTCCATCCCCTTTGCTCTATTTAGTTCACAAATGCTGGAAGCCCTCAGAGGGACTCCTCCCAGAAGAAACAAACCACTGCATAACAAACAAATAAATAAGCAAAACCTAGATATACTGACATTTGGGGTTTCACAGATCAATGCATCATTGAGATCATAGTTTAGTGAAGTTTGCCAGTTGTTAAGACTTGCTCTGGCCCAGAGACCTTTGCATCAGCAGAGAACCAGTGATCACTAGTCTTTTTGAGGAGAGTTTCTAAAAACAAAACAAAGAAAAAACCAAATAAACAAAAAAATCAAAACATATAAATAGAGAGAAAAAAGAACATAGAATATGCAGTGAACAAAATAATTCAAAAGAAGTTAAAAGAAGAACTGTGATTAATCTGTTCAGAAAGATGAGAACAGGGGCACCTGGGTGGCTCAGTTGGTTGGGCGGCTGCCTTCAGCTCAGGTTGTGATCCTGAAGTCCCGGGGTCGATTCCCACATTGGGATCCCTGCTTGGCGGGGAGTCTGCTTCTCCCTCTGACCCTCCCCCTTCTCGTGCTCTCTCTCTCTATCTCAAAAAAAAAAAAAAAAAAAAGATGAGAACAGGTGTTAGCTAGAACATCATGTTATAAAAACAGCATTAGAGAAATAAGTGAGTATAATAATAAAATATAATAAATAATATTTAAATTATGACAGTAGAAACAATGTAGAACTAAAAGGCAAATATGAAAAGGTGGAAATAGGAAATAAAATTTGAGGTTCAATTTAAGAAAACAAAAAGGTAAATAATAGGAATTCCAGAAGGAAAGAATAGAAAAAAATGCTCCTCTAAAATGAGGGAGAAAATCAAGAAAGAGGAAAGCATGGGTTAAAGAGAAGAAGGAGAGCAGGGATGGGGTTTGGTGGCGAGGAGACTGCAAGAGCTCTCTCTTCAGGTAAGCCTCGCCCAAGCGGTGTGAGTGGGACCAGGAAGACAGAGGTTGTAGAAGGGGTGGCATAGAAAGAAGAAATTGGGAGAATTCTGAAGTATTCACAATTTCTAGAGAATATTTATCAAGAGGAAGTATATACACATGGCAGAGAAGCAAATTAAAATCAACTAACCAAGATGAGATGTAATTAACCAGGAAGAAAAGAAAAAACATTTGTGCATTTAAGGAAATGCAACCACAGTGCTAATGACTGTTGTGAACATGTATACCACCTTAATAATACAAAGATTGAATTTTACTTTGACAAATTCAGTGGAGCTATAACTTTCTTAGGATGATGGGAGAATATTTTCATATGTGTGTAAAGGCCAGGAGAAGGGAAAGGATCACTGGTAGTCAAACTTATGCCATTTACATCACTGTGGATTCTCAAAAGAATGCTACATAACCAGATGACAAAGGTAGGGCTTCCTTTAACTCAAGGAGAAAAACTCACAGACTGCAACCATACTACATTATAAGCCATGTGAAGGAAAAGGCTTCTTTCCTTCCACCATGCTATAATCTAGCCCCAGTACAGCACATGATATCTGTGTATGTGCACCTGACAGACCTCATCTCCACCCCCTGTAGTTCCTCAGAAGGATGCCAATGGTAACTAACATTGTGCTTAAGTAAAACATATTAATCTGTGGCAAAATTATTTTTAATTTTGAATGTTCTTATTATAAGAGAAATACCTTAATGACAGCTTAGAGAAAACCTCTGTCATGGAACAAGATAATGTGCATCCATTTTTAAGTTATAAGGAATGTTCAATGATGTCCTAAATGTGCTAGAATGGTAAACAGAGGAAAACATATTAAGCATTAAAAGAAAATTTTATAGAAAATAACAACAAGTTAATGTACCAAACAATTTCTTCGTCTATGCTGTAGAGCTTTGGATAACCAACTTCCTTTTAGTTTTACAAAATGAAAGGAGGGAAATTGCCTTAGAAAGATATTTAAAGCAATAAACTACTATTAAAATGGTAATTACAGAAATATATGTGGAGAAAATAAGAAAGAAAACATTTTATTGTATCTTCCTAATTGTTTTTATAGTAATATGGTATACAAATGAGACAGGACAGGTAAGTCCAGTGCCTGGTGATGAGAGCAGCTGCAAACATCACTGCAATGGGTTAATGATAGTTCACACCTCAGGACTGTTACTGAGAGGTAACTAAGAATATCAGTGTTCCCATCAAACCTCCCTCCATCCAATGAGGCAGGCATAATGATGAACCACTTTTTATCTATGAAAAGTCCAGGGACCTGAAGATGGTAAAATGCCCTTATCTCATAAGTCTCACATGTATGTACCTGACTCTCAAGACAGCCCTTGATCCAGAATGTATCCTGGGTGCCGGGGATGATAATGATGGTTAAAGTGCTGATGATAATAACTAACACAAAGACTAGGAGCCAAGAAAGAGCTCCACTCATATTAACTTACTTGATGTCCACACAAATAAAGACAATGAGGCACAAAGAGGTTAAGTAATTTGCCAAAGGCTGTAGGTGGTGACGGGGGCTGTAGCTCAGATCATCTTGTGCTCTTAAACGTAAAATGCCTCTGATAATGATGATGATGATGATAACCAAACACCTGCTCAAGGAAGATAATGTTTAATGACAAAAAGAAAAAGAAAATCAACATTAATCCATCAAAGTCACCTATAATATAATTCTGTTGTTTTTCATGTTTTTTTAAATTTTATTTTATTTCCCTAGTGATTAAGGAATACACCAAGGACATACAGTGTTGTGTGAGGATAATGTATTGTCATTAATTAACCCACAAGGTGGCAAAAGAATGATGCCAAGTTGGTCCATAGCAATACCTATTGGATACCTAGATAGATTTGAAAATAATCCTGTGGGGATTTTTATTTACTTATAGATTTCTTCTGACTATGGAAACAGGTCAGCAAGCCAAGGCATAAGGGGGAGAAATATAAAAGTGTCAAATACCATCATAAATGGCTATGAGCTAGCTTTTGCAAAGCAAAGGAAACAGTCAACAAAACCAAAAGACAACTGACAGAATGGGAGAAGATATTTGCAAATGACATATCAGATAAAGGGCTAGTATCCAAAATCTATAAAGAACTCATCAAACTCAACACCAAAAGAACAAAGAATCCAATCAAGAAATGGGCAGAAGACATGAACAGACATTTTTCCAAAGAGGACATCCAAACGGCCAACAGACACATGAAAAAGTGTTCAATATCGCTCGGCATCAGGGAAATCCAAATCAAAACCTCAATGAGATACCACCTCACACCAGTCAGAATGGCTAAAATTAACAAGTCAGGAAATGACAGATGTTGGCGGGGATGCGGAGAAAGGGGAACCGTCCTACACTGTTGGTGGGAATGCAAGCTGGTGCAGCCACTCTGGAAAACAGTGTGGAGGTTCCTCAAAAAGTTGAAAATAGAGCTACCGTATGATCCAGCAATTGCACTACTGGGTATTTACCCCAAAGATACAAAAGTAGGGACCCGAAAGGGTACGTGCACCCCGATGTTTATAGCAGCAATGTCCACAATAGCCAAACTATGGAAAGAGCCAAGATGTCCATCGACAGATGAATGGATAAAGAAGAGGTGGTATATATATACAATGGAATATTATGCAGCCATCAAAAGGAATGAGATCTTGCCATTTGCAACGACGTGGATGGAACTGGAGGGTATTATGCTGAGCGAAATAAGTCAAACAGAGAAAGACATGTATCATATGACCTCACTGATATGAGGAATTCTTAATCCCAGGAAACAAACTGAGGGTTGCTGGAGTGGGGGGTGGGGTGGGAGGGATGGGGTGACTGGGTGATGGACACTGGGGAGGGTATGTGCTCTGGTAAGCGCTGTGAATTGTGCAAGACTGTTGAATCTCAGATCTGTACCTCTGAAACAAATAATGCAATATATGTTAAGAAAGAAAAAAAGAAGAAGAAGAATGTAGCAGGAGGGGAAGAATGAAGGGGGGGAAATCGGAGGGGGAGAAGAACCATGAGAGACGATGGACTCTGAAAAACAAACTGAGGGTTCTAGAGGGGAGGGGGTTGGGAAGATGGGTTAGCCTGGTGATGGGTATTGAGGAGGGCACGTTCTGCATGGAGCACTGGGTGTTGTGCACAAACAATGAATCATGGAACACTATATCTAAAACCAATGATGTAATGTATGGGGATTAACATAACAATAAAAAAATTAAAAAAATGGCTATGAGCTTAGTCTCTAAGTTATAAGCTACTTAATGAGTCAAGAGAGCCTCATGATGAGATCTGTTCCTTGAGAACACACAGAAGAAAGCTAAGTAGACATAGGACAGAGGTCCAACTTCCTTTACCTCAAGAAGCAGCAGTAAAAGACAGAAAATCTCCTAAAAATTCTTTCCCCCTCCTTGACTTTTGATTAACTTGTTCCTCTTTTTGAAACTGGAACTGAGAAGTTAGGAAATATAATGAAGGTCACTCAGACCATATATAACAAAAACATGATTAAAACTTCATTTGGGAAAAAAGATGGTGGAGGAGTAGGGGACCCTATTCCAACTGGTCCCCGGAACTGAGCTGGATATCTACTAGCTGAACACCTATGAAATCAGCCTGAGATGTAAGAAGATAGACTTGGATCTCTACAAACAGAATATCACAGGCGGTTGGTTTCGAGGTACCAAGCAGGGAGCCGTGATTCTGCAGGCAGATATTGGAGGATAAACGGCAGTGGGAGGGAGCCTGGCTGTGGGGATTCTACACAGCTGGTGAGTGATAGCCTCCAACGTGGGGACTTGGCACAGACTCACAGACCAGTAGTGGTGGGGAAAGGACTTTAGGGCAGTCCCCCAGACAGAAACCTGGAGCGGCAAGGTCGCACGAGCAAACTGGGGGCAGCTGGTGGTTTTAGAAGCAAAAGGGGCAGAGACATGCCCCGACCTGGAGACAAGGACTGGGAGCCCTGCTGAGGGGCCCACAACCCAGCACTCTGCAGTTTATAACAGCACAGAAAGAAACGGAGATAGTGTGGCCTGCAGAGCTCACTGACGAACAGACTGTGATCTCTGTGCTCTGAGGCAGAGGGTTGGAAATGGTGTCTTCTGCTCTGACTCTTGGAAGAGATGCAGAAAGCCACCAGGGAAAGCCACCAGGGAAAAGAAGCCTCAAAAAACCAGTTTCCACTGAGCCCATCCCCCACCACAGGGGGGCAGGGCAACTCTGCCCAAACAGGGTTGCCTGAGTAACAGCATGACAGGCCCCTCCCCCAGAAGACAGGCTGGGAAAACAAGAGGTCAGCAACCCTGAGGTCCTGAGAAAACAGGTGCATCTTGCTTGGGTTCTGGTCAATAATTTGGACTCTATACATACCCTCAACCGAACATCAACAGAATGACTAGAAGGAGGAACCCCCAAAATAGAAAAGACTCAGAGATTATGACTTATGCTGCAGATTTACAAATGGATGCAGATATAACCAAGATGTTGGAGATGGAATTCAGGCTAGTAATTGTGAAGACAATGGCTAGAAAGGAGAAATCAATTAATGGCAACATAGAGTCTCTAAGGGCAGAAATGAAAGCTAAATTGGCAGAACTTAAAAATGCTATCAATGAGATCCAATCTAATCTAGATAATCTAACAGCTAGGGTAAGTGAGGCAAAAGAATGAATAAGTGACCTGGAAGAAAATTTAATAGATAAAAAGGGAAAAGAAGAGGCCAGGGAAAAACAACTCAGAATCCATGAAAACAGAATCAGAGAAATAAGTGACACCATGAAGCATTCCAATGTCAGAATTATTGGAATCCCGGAAAGAGTGGAGAGAGAGAGAGGACTAGAAGATATATTTGAGCAAATCATAGCTGAGAACTTCCCTAATCTGGGGAATGAAACAAACATTCGCATCCTAGAGGCAGAGAGGACCCCTCCCAAGATAAAGGAAAACAGGCCAACACCCTGGCATGTAATAGTAAAACTCACAAATCTTAGAACCAAGGAAACCATCTAAAGGGCAGTTAGGGGGAAGAGATTCCTTACGTACAGAGGGAGGAACATCAGAATAACGTCAGACCTATCCACAGAGACCTGGCAAGCCAGAAAGGCCTGGCAAGACATATTCAGGGTACTAAATGAGAAGAACATGCAGCCAAGAATACTTTATCCGGCAAGGCTGTATTTAGAATGGATGGAGAGATGCAGAGCTTCCAAGACTGGCAGAAACTGAAAGAATATGTGACCACTAAGCCAGCCCTGCAAGAAATATTAAGGGGGGTCCTATAAAAGGAGAAATACCCCAAGAGTGATATACAACAGAAATTTACAGAGACAATCTGTAAAAACAACGTCTTCACAGGCAACATGATGACAATTAATTCATATCTTTCAATAATCACTCTCAACGTGAATGGCCTTAATGCTCCCATAAAATGGCACAGGGTTGCAGATTGGATAAAAAGACAGGACCAAACCCTATGCTGTCTTCAAGAGACTCATTTTGAACCTAAAGATATATCCAGACTGAAAGTGAAGGGATGGAGATCCCTCTTCCATGCCAGCGGAACTCAAAAGAAACCTGGGGTAGCAATTCTTATATCAGATAAATTAGATTTTAAACTAAAGTCTGTAGTTAGAGACACACAAGGACACTATATCATTCTTAAATAGTCTATCCAACAAGAAGATCTAACAATTGTAAATATCTATGCCCCCAACATGGGACCAGCCATCTACATAAGCCAACTGTTAACCAAAATAAAGAGTCATATTGATAACAATACGTTAATTATAGGAGACCTCAATATTCCACTCTCAGCAATGGACAGATCATCTAAGCAGACAATCAACAAAGAAACAAGAGCTTTGAATGATACACTGGACCAGATGGACCTCATAGGCATATACAGAACATTCCACCCTAAAACAACATAATACTCATTCTTCTCGAGCACACATGGAACTTTCTCCCAAATAGACCACATACTGGGTCACAAATCAGGTCTCAACCAATACAAAAAGACTGAGAATATTCCCTGCATATTCTCAGACCACAATGCTTTAAAACTGGGACTCAATCACAAGAAAAAATTTCGCAGAAATTTAAACACTTGGAAGCTAAAGACCACTCTGCTCAAGAATGTTTGGGTCAACCAGGAAATCAAAGAAGAACTTAAACAATTCATGGAAACCAATGAGAACGAAAAGACATCAGTCCAAAACCTATGGGATACTGCAAAGGCGGTCCTAAGGGGGAAAAACATAGCCATCCAAGACTCACTCAAAAAAATAGAAAAATTCTGAAATCAGCAACAAACTACACCTTAAAGAACTAGAGATAAAGCAACAAACGATGCCTAAGCCACGCATTAGAAGAGAAATAATTAAGATTAGAGCAAGATCAATGAATTAGAAACCAGAAACACAGTAGATCAGATCAATGAAAGTAGAAGTTGGTCCTTTGAAAGAATTAGTAAGATCAATAAACCACTGGCCAGACTTATCCAAAAGAAAAGAGAAAATACCCAAATTAAGAAAATTATGAATGAAAGGGGAGAGATCACGACTAACACCAAGGAAATAGAAACAATTATTAGAAATTATTATCAACAACTATATGCCAATAAACTGAGCAATCTGGATGAAATGGAGGCCTTCCTGGAAACCTATAAGCTGCCAAGACTGAAACGGGAAGAATTTGACAACCTGAATAGGCCAATAACCAGTAACGAGATGGAAGCAGTGATCAAAAACCTCCCAAAATACAAGAGTCCAGGGCCTGATGGATTCCCTGGGGAATTCTACCAAACATTCAAAGAAGAAATAATACCTATTCTACTGAAGCTGTTTCAAAAAATAGAAACAGAAGGAAAGCTTCCAAACTCATTCTATGAGGCCAGCATTACCTTAATCCCCAAACCAGGAAAAGACCCCATCAAAAAGGAGAATTTCAGACCGATATCTCTGATGAATATGGATTCCAAAATCCTCAACAAAATCCTAGCTAATAGGATCCAACAATACATTAAAAGGATCATCCTCCATGACCAAGTGGGATTTATCCCCCATATGCAAGGGTGGTTCAACATTCCCAAATCAATCAGTGTGATAGAACACATTAATAAGAGGATGGAGAAGAACAATATGGTCCTCTCAATTGATGCAGAAAAAGCATTTGACAAAATACAACATCCTTTCCTGATTAAAACTCTTCAGAGTATAGGGATAGAAGGAACATTCCTCAAGTTCATAAAATCCATCTATGAAAAACCTACAGTGAATATCATCCTCAATGGGGAAAAGCTGAGAGCCTTTCCCTTAAGATCAGGAACACGTCAAGGATGCCCACTCTTTTTTTAAAGATTTTATTTATTTATTTGACAGAGAGACACACAGTGAGAGCAGGAACACAAGCAGGGGGAGTGGGAGAGGGAGAAGCAGGCTTCCCGCGGAACAGGGAGCCCAACGCAGGGCCTAATCCCAGGACCCTGGGATCATGACCTGAGCCGAAGGCAGACGCCTAACGACTGAGCCACCCAGGCGCCCCAAGGATGCCCACTCTTGCCACTATTGTTCAACATAGTACTGGAAGTCCTGGCAACAGCAATCAGACAACAAAAAGAAATAAAAGGTATTCAAATTGGCAAAGAAGAAGTCAAACTCTCTCTTTTTGCAGATGACATGATACTTTATGTGGAAAACCCAAAAGACTCCACCCCCAAATTACTAGAACTGATACAGCAATTCAGTAATGTGGCAGGATACAAAATCCATGCACAGAAATCAATGCAATTGTAGAAAGAGAAATTAGAGACACGATTCCATTTACAACAGCACCAAAACCCATAAGATACCTCAGAATAAACCTAACCGAAGAGGTAAAGGATCTATACTCTAAGAACTACAGAACACTCATGAAAGAAATTGAAGAAGACACAAAAAGATGGAAACATATTCTATGCTCATGGATCGGAAGAATAAACATTGTTAAAATGTCTATGCTACCCAGAGCAATCTATACCTTCAATGCCATCCCAATCAAAATTCCAATGACATTTTTCAAAGTGCTGGAACAATCCTAAAATTTGTCTGGAATCAAAAAAGACCCTGAATCACCAAGGAAATGTTGAAAAAGAAAATCAAAGCTGGGGGCATCACGCTGCCTGATTTCAAGCTATATTACAAAGCAGTGATCACAAAGATAGCATGGTACTGGCACAAAAACAGACATGTAGATCAATGGAACAGAATAGAGAACCCAGATATGGACCCTCAACTCTATGGTCAAATAATCTTTGACAAAGCAGGAAAAAACATGCAATGGAAAAAAGACAGTCTCTTCAATAAATGGTGCTGGGAAAATTGGACAGCCACATGCAGAAGAATGAAACTTGACCATTCTCTAACACCATACACAAAGATAAACTCAAAATGGACGAAAGACCTCAATGTGAGACAGGAATCCATCCAAATCCTAGAGGAGAACATAGGCGGTAACCTCTTTGACATAGGCCACAGCAACTTCTTTCAAGATACATCTCCAAAGGCTAGTAAAACAAAAGCAAAAATGAACTTTTGGGACTTCATCAAGATAAAAAGCTTCTGCACAGCAAAGGAAACAGTCAACAAAACAAAGAGGCAACCCACAGAATGGGAGGAGATCTTTGCAAATGACACTATAGATAAAGGGCTGGTATCCAAGATCTATAAAGAACTTCTCAAACTCAACACCCAAAAATAAATAATCAAGTAAAAAAATGGGCAGAAGATATGAACAGACACTTCTCTGAAGAAGACATACAAATGGCTAACAGACACATGAAAAAATGTTCATCATCATTAGCCGTCAGGGAAATTAAAATCAAAACCACATTGAGATATCACCTGACACCAGTTAGAATGGCAAAAATTGACAAGGCAAGAAACAACAAATGTTGGAGAGGTTGTGGAGAAAGGGGAACCCTCTTACAGTGTTGGTGGGAATGCAAGTTGGTACAGCCACTTTGGAAAACAGTGTGGAGGTTCCTCACAAATTTAAAAATAGAGCTTCCCTGCGACCCAGCAATTGCACTCCTGAGTATTTACCCCAAAGACACAGATGTAGTGAAAAGAAGGTCCATATGCACCCCAATGTTCATAGCAGCAATGTCCACAATAGCCAAACTGTGGAGAGAGCCGAGATGCCCTTCAAGAGATGAATGGATAAAGAGGATGTGGTCCATATATACAATGGAATATTACTCAGCCATCAGAAAGGATGAATACCCAACTTTTACATCCACATGGATGGGACTGGAGGAGATTACGCTAAGTGAAATAAGTCAAGCAGAGAAAGTCAATTATCATATGGTTTCACTTTTTTGTGGAACATAAGGAATAGCATGGAGGACATTAGGAGAAGGAAGGGAAAAATGAAGGGGAGGGAATTCGGAGGGAGAGATGAACCATGAGAGACTATGGACGCTGAGAAAGAATTAGGGTTTTTTGGGGGGGCAGGGGGATTGGTTAGCCTGGTGATGGGTATTAAGGAGGGCACTTACTGCATGGGGCACTGGGTGTTATACGAACTCAATCGATCACGGATCACCACATCCAAAACTAATGATATAGGGACTCCTGGGTGGCTCAGATGGTTAAGCATCTGCCTTCAGCTCAGGTCATGATCCCGGGGTCCTGGGATCAAGCCCCACATCAGGCTCTGTGCTCAGTGGGGAGCCTCCCTCTCCCTCTGCCTGCCTGTCTGCCTACTTGTGATCTCTCTCTCTCTCTGTCAAATAAATGAATAAAATCTTAAAAAAAAAAATAATGATATATTGTATGGTGACTAACATAACATAATAAAATTAAAAAAAATCTAGTTTGATATATATATACATATATATATATATATTTACTCTGATTTTCTTTTGACAACCATTAGCATGATAGATGGTTCTCCATCCCCTCACTTTCAATCTGCAGGAGTCTTTAGGTCTAAAATGAGTCTCTTGTAGGCAGCATATAGATGGATCTTATTTTTTTTCCATTCGGATACCCTCTTTTTTACTGGAGCATTTAATCCATTTATACTCAGAGTGATTATTGAAATATATGAATTTAGTGCCATTTTGTTACCTGTAGAGTTGGTGTTTCTGCTGATGCTCTCTGGACCTTTCTAGTCTTCATTGTTCTTGGTCTTTTTTCCTCCAAAGTGTCCCCCTTAAAATTTCTTTCAGGACTGGCTTAATGATTATGAACTCCTTTAGTTTCTAATTATCTGGGAAATTCTTTATCTTTCCTTCTATTTGGAATGACATTCTTGCTCGATAGAGTGATCTTGGCTGCAGATATTTCCCACTCATCATTTTGAAAATATCATGCTACTCCCTTCTGGCTTACCAATATTCTGTTGAGAAATCTCCAGCTAGTCTTATGGGTTTTCCCAGGTACTTTTAGATATCCTTTCTTTTAGTGTTTTTAAGATTTGTTTTTTATCACTATATTTTTCACACTTAATTACAAAATGTCTTGGTGTTACTTGCTTTTGTTGATTTTGATGGAAGTTCTCTATGACTCATGGATCTGGATGTCTTTTTCATTTTCCAAATTAGGGTCATTTTTAGCTATTATTTCCTTAAAAAATTCTGTACCTTTTCTCTCATCTTTCTGGGACTACTATGTTATGATGTTATTACGTTTGATGGACATACTGAATTTCCTAAGTCGATTTTCCTATTTTATGGTTCTTTCTCTTTTGTTCAGCTTCATTGCTTCCATTACTTTGTCTTCCAGGTCATTCATTCTTCTGCTTCTTCCAGCATGCTGTCCATTGCATCACGTGTGTTTTTGCTCTTGTTTCCTCCATTGTTTATCTTTGAATCTTTTTAAAGCATTTTTATCTTTGTAGTAATGGTGACACTGATGGCTTCAATTCTTCTCTCAAGCCCAGTGAATACCTTTATCATTGTTGCTCTAAATTTCCCATCAGGCATATTAGCTATTTCTGTTTTGCTTAGACCTCTGGCTGTGGTCTTATCTTCTTCTTTAATTTGGGTAAATCCTCTCTTCTCATTTTGTCTATTCTCTGTCTTCTTCTTCTGCCTGATAGAAAAACCAGTTATGTTTCTTGCTCATGAAAGTAATGACTTTATGAAGAAGATGTCATGTCATGCCCAGGGCCTGGAACTTAAGGAAGTGCTTCCATTGTGTGTTGCATGTGCTCTGCTATTGTGTTCTGCCTGCACTATTCTTCAAGCCAGTTATCTTCAGAGGTTCTCCTTGCATGAAGTGGTCAGTGTTTGATCTCTCACCTGAATGTGGCAAGCTTTGCCTAGGTGTGCTTTTGTATGCTTGTGAAATGTGTCCTGTCACCACCTCCACCACTACTGAGGTCCTGAAAAACTCGGAGATGTATTGTGGGTAGGAGTTTTTGCTGGTCTTTTGGATGAGTGGCCTGCCTCCCAGGGACTGTGGCAAAATTGAGTGAGAAGGTGTGAGGCTTAGTGTAAGCAAGTTAAGCATCCAGGGTATCCACTACACTGCTTCACACAGGTGGCTCTGTGTTTATCCTGAGGGTTGGGGATGGAAAATGGTGCTAACCAGCTCTCCTGTCCCTGGAGAGACACCACTGTCTCTCAGGCAGGCATTTCAAGAAGAGTAAATAATCTTCCTGCTGCATGTCCCAGGTATTTTTTTTTCAGATTTCTCTTTCTACACTGTCAGCCTCCAGGTTGTTTGCCTGTCTTCTCCCCAGGAGCAGCACAGAGCCCTCTGGGCTCTATCCTAGCCAAGCCTGCTAAGTTTGAAAACTCCAGGCTTTAGGGTCGTGGTGTGGGCAGGGACTTGCCCTGGTCTTCTGTGGAGGGGGCCCACCATGCTGGGACTGAGATGAGCTTCACCAAGAAGGGCAGAGCTCAATATTTTCGGACATGGTATAAGTGGTTAGGCAGCCAGTGTTGGAACTGAGCTGCTATCTGCAGGTTGCTCTGTGTTTATAATAAGAGATGGGTGGGGGTGCTAATGGTGCCTGCTGGTGCATCCTTTGTCCCCTTAAATGTTTCTCCCTGGATCTTGCCTCTCAGTGACATGTTCTAAGAAGAGCAAATAATCTCCCCTCTGTATGCCCCAAGTATTCTTCAGATCACTGTTTCCACACTGTCTTCCCAGGTTTGTTTGCCTGCCTTCCCTACAAGAGTGGGGCAACACCCTCAGGGCTCTATCCCAGCCAAGACAGAGAACCCTTAAAACTCCAGTCTTTAAGCCCCACTGGTTGCATGAACTCATGAAAATGAGTCCCTATTACTTCCCAACCAATGGCTTTGGGGAAATGTTCTCCTTGTGCGTTTTCCTGTGTGTTCCTCTCTCTTGTCTTCCTCTGCAACCATAGCTCCCTCCCCTCCACAGCAACTGTGATCTGTTCTCCCCCAAACCATGTCTCTGTACTTTCTATCTTCTTCAATGTGGCTTCTTCTCTTCCTTAAGTTGTGGAGTTTGTTCTGTCTGTATTCAGGTTGATTTCTGGGGTATTTAGGATGACTTGATAATTATCTAGTTATGTTCAGAGGATGACACAAACCTAAGTCCTCCTACTCAGCCACCATCTTAGCTCATTGAAACCTCTTTGTCAAGGACATAAAAAAAAAAATATTAGTTTCCCTACTCAGGTGATCAACTTTTTGTTTCAAATTTAATTAAATTATATCCAGTATTTCACATTGTAGACTCCTCCTTTCTATGAGAAAGACTGTCTCTTCCAGGTTTCTATCACACCACACTGCCCTGGGTGTTCTACATCTTTTCTATCCCTTTATTGTCACCTACTCCTTTCATGGCTTGGCATTTATGCATTGAAATATTTTGACCTATTCTTCAGTTTTTTCTTTTTTAAATATGCAGTCCCCCAACTAGGGTTGATCTCCTAATGTAATCTCCTGTGGTTACACAAAATATGCTTATAAATGACTCCTAAAATCTATCTTCACACTTAACAACTCAAATGATATACAAACTGAAATATCTAGCTTCTTATCTGACATTTGAACATATATTCAATAGACATTTCAAACTTAGTATTTCAATTTCACTGTCCCATCTTCTGAACATATCTTCCCCATTTCAAGACATAGACACCTGCTATTCTTCCTACCTGGAAGCCCTCTCTACTTTCTTGCCCAATTAGAGTCTCCTCAGAAAGTCCTTCCTTGAACATGGTAGATAGAGTAGCCCTTCACTGATCTCCATTATCCCACTGTGTTAATGTATTTCTTGTATACACTTCATTATATCATAAGTTATATTTTCCTAGTTTTAAGATAAAATTGACATATAACATTGCATTAGTTTAATGAGCTAGAAACTTACACCTGTTAGAATGGTTGTCATCAAAAAGATAAGAGATAACAAGTGTTGTCAAGGGAACCCTAGTGCACTGTTTGTGAGAATGTAAATTAGTGCAGCCATTTCGGAAAACAGTATGAAAGGTCCTCCAAAAATAAAAACAATAGTACTACCATATAATTCAACAATTACACTTCTGGAAATATATCTGAAGGAAACAAAATCACTATGTGGAGGGATATCTGAATACCCATGTTTATTGCATCATTGGTCACAATAGTCAAGACATGGAAGCAACTTAAGCAGCTATTGATGAATGAATGGATAAAGAAAATGTGATATATATCTGAGTTATATTTTAACTTTTTATTGAAGCAAAATAAACAAAAAAAATATTAGATGTACAAAAAGTTTGAACTTGATAAATTTTCTCACACTGAACACTGGGTGTGTAATCAGAATCCACATGAAGAAACAGAAAACTACCAGCACCCAGAACACACCTACATACTCTTTCAGCCACTAATCTTCCAAGCATAGGCTAGTTTATATAAATGTATTGTTTTGTAACTTTATTCTTCAGTTCAACATGTTTCTGAGATTAATCTATATCATTGTAAGTAGTATTAGTAGAATGTCTATTCTTATTGTATGACAATGTCACAATTTATTTATCCATGTCACCACCAGTGAGCTTTTGAGCAGCTTCTAATTTTTTTCTATTACTACATATATTTTGGTAAAGATTGTGCATACATATTTGTTAGAAATTGACCCCAGTATGTTTCTTCTGGGGCACAGAGAACAGATATGTTCAGCTTTAGTCGCTGTTACTATATACAATATTGTGGGGATATAAATTGACTGCTTTTTTTTTTCTTTTCATTGCCTTTCCCCCCGTTAGAATGTAAACTTTTTGAGTGTAGGTGCTTTTCCTATCTTGCTCACAGCTATGATGAATAAATGAATACATGGATGAATGAATGAGGAAGCTGTATCTGAAAGATAAAGTATTCAATCAATCACATTCCTTGAAATTTTGCAGCTTAATGAACTAATTTTAAATATTACCCTACAGAAGTCCCTTACTTCCTTGACCCCCACTGTTTTCAGCTGTTCAGTTAAAGCTGTTAATATGTGGTTTATTTGTTACGAGGTTGTTAGAGCATGATGAACCTTACAAAGTATGTGAATAGTTAAGTTTTAGACAGATTGACTAATATCATTGATCAATATTATTAATAATTTAATAAAGTGACCCCTATGATACCTGGGTAAACTCCTTATATAATCAAATGCAACATTGAACATGATTTGCCACATGCTTATTGTCCTCAATTCCTGGATCAGTGGGGAGTATGAATATGGAATATGAGCAAACTCCTATTATCTGGCTGGTATATGATTAACCCTGATGACCCTGTGACATATTTGAAAAATAATTTTAGTATCCTCTCAGCCCATATCCTTGTGTGTTTCTCTGACATTTAGTAAACTTTTAAGTATATGATACCCTCATGTTGTCTTTTCTGGGCAATGTCCTTTGTTCTCACCCATCAGTTTTAACTTATCTGACAAATAATTTTCACTTATGTGTTACAAACAAACAAAAAGTTAAATACTGTATTGCTACTTAAAGTAAAACACACATAATTATTTCAGGGAGTGCAACGGCTAATTGAGAAAACTGTATTCAGTGACTCTTCTGACCAACTGACAAATTGGAACACATAGGTAGCTACACAATGGTCTTCCTAAAAGGCTGGGTCAGGTATTAGTCTTCAAAATAAAGAACATATTTTTCTTATTTTTAGATGGTACCTAGAGTTATACAGCAGTGTCATACATACCAAAAGTACCAACTTCCCTCCTGCACTCCTCAACATAGTTCATGCCATTTAAAATTGCATGCAATTTATGTCATCTCCAAAAGGTGAAACTGCAAAGCAAAAAATTTTATTTTCAATTTCTGAAAAACACTGGGCATTTATTTTGAATACATGTGAACAGGATAGAATAAAGGGAAGACATAAGAAAGGAAAGAAGAGATGAAGAAATGAAGATCAAGAGGATGCATTTTTATATTGATCTTTTTTCCTTTTTTTTCCTGCACAATTGAACCTACTCTCCAGTTTAATCTTTTGTTGAGAGCATGACCACATTGTTCACAAAGGCTCCCATTTGATAGTCACATAAAAGAAGCCACTATCAAAACACTCCTCCTGACACTCTTTGTGTACCCTTGAACCTGCCTAGTGCCCTCTTCAGAGCTCCAGTCACGTCCTTGTTCCTCAGACTGTAGATGAGCAGATTTAGCATTGGTGTAAGGATTGTGTAGAACACAGAAAATACTTTGTCCTGGGCTGGCCTGTGGTAAGAGTGTGGAAGCATGTAAGTGTACATGGCAGCCCCATAGGACAAGGTCACCACTGTCATGTGAGATGAACAGGTGGCAAATGCTTTCTTCCTCCCCTCCACTGAACTCATGTGGTAGACTGTGGTCAGGATTCGGGCATAGGAAGCGATCACCACAGAGAAAGGAATCAGCAGCATCAGAACACAGCACACATACATGACTGTCTCATAGAGGGCTGTGTCTGCACATGCCAACTGCAGGACTGCAGGTGCCTCACAGAAGAAATGGTTAATTTCCCGGGAGTTGCAGAAAGGAAAGCTCATGGTGATGGGAGTTAGAAGGAAGCCATCCAAAGAGCCCCCAAACCAGGAACCTGCTATGATCATCCAACAGACCCGTCAGCTCATAAGGACAGGATAGCGAAGGGGGTTGCAGATGGCCACATAGTGATCATAGGCCATGAGGCCCAACAGGAAGAACTCAGCTCCCACGAGGGTGAGGTAGAGGAAATGCTGGGCTGTGCATCCCATAAAGGAGATGGTTCTTTGACCCAGCAGGTAATCAACCAGCATCTTGGGCACAATGGTAGAGATGTACATCATATCAATGAAGGAGAGGTGGCTAAGCAGGAAGTACATGGGAGTGTGAAGTCGTAAATCAGTGCAGATCAAGAAAATCATGACCCCATTGGCCATCAATGCAGTGAAAAAGATGGTAGAGATAATGGCAAAAAGAAGGCCTGAGATGTCCTTCTCGTTGAACAGTCCTATGAAGGTAAAGTCTGCAGAGGATGTGTTGTACACTTCCATTGATCCCATGACGGTGCTGCTGTGACCTAGAATCTTCCAAATAAAATGACAATATTCTCAGAGAATTAACATAACAATATATGGGTTGACTCAGGCAATGAACTTCTAAAAGTTGGAGGAAAACATTTAAAAATATTTTCTTACAACTTTGGCATAGATATCTAGCAACTAAACTATTCTAGAATGTTTTTTACATAAAATTGATCACCTTGAATCAGTAGTTCTTTACATTGGACAAGATGATGTCAACAGATGCTATTGTACTATAGTGATACATTTGACAACACATAAGGGTGTAAACCATGTTATTCAGTTAAACATATCCTGGTCTGGTGTGTGTGTGTACATACTACCTTAGATGTGTTTAAATTGGTATTCTTATTAAATGAATCTTTATTATAATCAACATTACCACCATCTTAAAAACATCTCAGTACTGACAATGAGTAGTCTTTCTCTGCCATTTAGGTACAAATGAGTGATCTGCTATATGGGTTGTGAGAATTATGAGTATCCTCTTGGTGTCAGTTCATCTGTGTTGCAGATGAAATTGTATGGGAGAAAATAAAGTGGGAAATGGAAACCGCTCTTGCAAACTCAGAAAAAAAAAAAAAGAGGCAAGTCACTCTTGTAGAATTATTTGTTTATTTTTTTATTTTATTTTATTTTTTTAAAGATTTTATTTATTTATTTGAGAGAGAGAGAATGAGAGAGAGCACATGAGAGGGGGGAGGGTCAGAGGGAGAAGAAGACTCCCCGCCGAGCAGGGAGCCTGATGCGGGACTCGATCCAGGGACTCCAGGATCATGACCTGAGCCGAAGGCAGTCGCTTAACCAACTGAGCCACCCAGGCGCCCACTTTTGTTTATTTTTAAGAAAGAAATTTAATTTTAGGATGATGAATTGGCATTAAGATTATGTATTAGCATCAGCATTAGTCAGCTATCAGCATTAACATTAGCAATTAAGATTCAGAGGAAATAGCACAGGGACATACATGGTAAGCTATAAACCACCTATTATTTTTGGAAATTGAAATTTTTTTTCATAGTGACTAGTAATTAAGAAAAACTGATTGACTGTTTTATGTAATTTCAGGTGATGATACATCTACAGTTGTGAAACATCTACAACAAAGTTTTTTGAAGTTAAGGATGATTTTTTGTGTGCTTTAACATTAAATATGTCAAGGCAAGATATATTTTACCAATATGTTTTTGAGGTAGATTGACCAAACTAATCTATGTTCCTATAAATATTCTAAAACTATGAGCATTTGAGTTAACTGCACAGAAAACAAAAAGCTAATAAGAATAATTGTGAAGGGACGCCTGGGTAGCTCATTAGGTTAAGCATCTGCCTTCGGCTCAGGTCATGATCCCAGGATCCTGGGATCAAGTCCTGCATTGGGCTCCTTGCTCAGCGGGGAGCCTGCTTCTCCCTCTGCCTGCCGCTCCCCCTGCTTGTGCTCTCTCTCTCTCCCCCTCTCTCTGACAAATAAATAAATAAAATCCTTAAAAAAATAAATAATTGTGAAGAGTTTACTTTGTGCCAAGTGCTTCATATCCATTGAGTTGTTGAGTTTCACAATAAACCTAAGAATAGAAGAACTATAATCCCCTTTCTCACTGATGGCAGAATTATGAATAATGTTCTAATGGTCACATATGCTTTAGTGGTAGAGATGTTTGGACCAGGCAGTCTCAAATCACTGTGTTCTTACCTGTATTCTAAAAAACCTAGACATTTACATTAGTTGTCAAATTAAATGTGCCAACAATGTGAATCTGTTAAATTTTAACTATATGTAATCATTAATGTGACTAATAAAGATGTCATAATTGAAAATACATTACATAAATTATTATAATCATGACTGCTGATTTTTAACAGAATAAACTTTGTTTTTCCTATTTATCTTCTTCTTTTGGTGCTGCTAATTTCAAAATATTTGAGCCAAATTTCATAAATTTCCTTGACACCATGTACCATTTCATTATTTCCAATCTGCCTCATTTTTCTTCTTTCTAATTTTCATTAATGGAGACCATTAACATATGTGTCTATAGGGAAAATGTTGTCAAGTTTATGGAATAGCCTAAATATTAGTTGAATTCTGTTTCCACACCTCCCACATTTTGCATTTAACTCTTTTTTTTTTTAATTTTATTATGTTATGTTAGTCACCATAAAATACATCATTAGTTTTTGATGTAGTGATCCACGATCCATTGTTTTCGTATAACACCCAGTGCTCCATGCAGTACGTGCCCTCCTTAATACCCATCACCAGGCTAACCAATCCCCCCTCCCCCCTCCCCTCTAAAACCCTGTTTGTTTCTCAGGTCCATAGTCTCTCATGGTTCATCTCTTATCATGCCCTAAGATCCCAGTAACAGAGAGAAGATTAAGTATTGCTTTCCAAGGTCAAGTATCTATGTCAAGGTCAAGTTCACCATTCACAGGCATTCCAAAATCTTTTATAAAAATATTCTGCCCCTCTAGTTTTTCTTTCTTTCTTTTTTTTTCTATCTCATCCTATCATACTAGCAGTAACAAAGGCAAACTCTAAAGTCTTCCCTAGCTTTCGCTGGCTGACCTTACTCTCCTTTTTTGCATATAAAAAGATCTAATTGGCTATTGTGGACATTGCTCCTATAAACATTGGGGAGCATGTATCCCTTCGAATAACTATGTTTGTATCCTTTGTATAAATACCTAGCAGTGCCAAACTATGGAAAGAGCTCACATGTCCATCGATAGATGAATGGATAAATAAGTTGTGTCATATATACATACATATATATATATATATATGGAATATTACTCAGACATCAAAAATAAGGAAATCTTGCCATTTGTAACAATGTGGATGGATCTAGAGGGTATGATGCTAAGCGAAATAAATCAGTCAGAGAAAGGCAATACCATATGATTTCACTCATATGTGGAATCTAAGAAACAAAACAGATGAACATTAGGGGGAAGGGAAGGAAAAATAAAATAAGATGAAAATTGAGTGGGAGGCAAACCATAAGAGACTCTTAACTCTAGGAAACAAACTGAGGGTTGCTGAGGGATAATTGGGTGATGACATTAAAGAGGGCACTTGATGTATTAAGCACTGGGTGTTATTTGCGACTGATGAATCACTAAATTCTACCTCTGAAGCTAAAACAACAACAACAACAACACAAGTTCTAATTGGTCAGAGAACAAGCCCCATTTGGTTAAATTTATCATCTGCTATCTTACTGTGAGGAGGCATAATGAGAAGGACCTGTATTTGTTGAATTTCTGCTGAGCACAGATTGTATTGCTTTGTTATGGTTAGAATTATTATGTAATTTCAATCAGAAATTTGTTTCTGAAATGATGTAGCAGACATAGAGTAAAGCAAAATTTAGAATCAGATGAAGCGAGTTCTTTTCCTGACATTAATGAATTCTGTTACCTTGGATTCTCAAACTTTGAGCCTCAGTTTCCATTTATATTAAATTTAGATAATATAACATACAGGGTTGCTCTATGGATCAAATGAGAAATTCTTAGGTGAATATATTTTATAAAAGGAAAAGCAAAATGGCAATGTTTTACCCACATATGTTAGTTATCATTATGTATGTTATCAAAACTATTGATAAGTATGTGAGAATCTCGAATTTCTTTGTAAGCAATATACACATTCAACTAAAATCCATGAATTTGAATTGTAAAATACTCTTGAACTTCAGTTCAATGGACTCTGGCAATCTTAGCAAAACTACTTCAGCAGTTAAATTCTATATTTTTTTTTCTCTAATTGTCTCTTCACTTGAAGGAAATGGCCTTTAGAATAAATTCTCAGAAATACATGCATCACATTTAAGCCTGAAGAGAATCCAAATATCTATGAGAAGCATATACATGCTTGGACTAAAAATTATGAGAACACAAGAAAAAAAATTATCAGATAAAATTGGCTTGACTTTATTGGATGAAATTCATTTCAAAACTTACTTAAATTGCTATTTGTTACACTATATCACAAATTGAAAAAAAAAACCAAACAATGCATTTATTCCATCCTGACATTTACAAATATTCTTTCTTATTTTGTAAGGGATACACATTTGGTTGAGTGGGGATATTTGAAGTTACTTCTCCCACCTAACTTGAAGTTAGGATATGATTTGTGCTCAGGCCTGGGATGATCACTAAGCCCATCTTTTGAATCAAGTTCCACTAGAATCTTTCTGCCAAATGAAAGAGCATACTCCATGTTTTTTCAGTGCAACAGCCCCATTGCTAGGAAGCTCTGTGCTCACCTGGATTAAAAAGTGCCTCACAGAACCTCCTTCTTCCCTCTAGATCTGCTCAAACACAGCCTCTTTCCTTTTTAACTCCCAGCCTCTCATAATGTGAATATGGTTAGGCTTTCTTCATGCTTCTCTGTGTCAAGCCATGCTTCCTGATTCTTGTATGCGTTCATGAAGACCTTGCCAAAATGCTCAAGTTCCAGGTAATAACTTGAGATGATCTTTGGCAATGTCATTTTAAAATGCAATATCTCATTTTCAGGTGAAGTTTATTCAGTACAGAATATACTAGAAATACTACTTTTCTCTGTTCTTATATAAATATATCACACTTTTGGCACATTATGTGTACATTAAAACTCTTCTGTTGAATTTTTACATAAGAGTTTCTCAAGCCAGGACAATTCATAGTTGTGCAGTTTTGAAACTAAATACAGAACCTTAACATTTATTCCTAAATCTCTGTATTCCTAAATTTGGCATAGTATCTCAAAAAGTTGTAATCATTAATAATAAAATCAAATTGAAATAAGAATCATAGAATTATTAGACAATGAAATGTCAATGTAATTAGACAATTTCACCAAGTGTCTATTGCTTTTTAGAACATCACTCCAAGGAGTTACTTAGAACCACATTCCTTTGTCAAACATATACCCCTTCTGCCAGAATCCCTGAAGAGATCACATACCTGGATAAGCACAACTACAGAGACCCACTGTTTCTTTTTTTTTTTAATTTTATTATGTTATGTTAGTCACCATACAATACATCATTGGTTTTTGATGTGGTGATCCACGATCCATTGTTTTCGTATAACACCCAGTGCTCCATGCAGTACGAGACCCACTGTTTCTGATTGAAGTTTATTCTATGGTATGGTGGGCATTAAAAAAAAAAAAAATGCCTGTAAACCACTTCCAGAGTGAAATTGAAGAATACAGCCATTTGTACAACCTTTAAGAACATTATGGAAAAGTGATATGTAAAATGTTTGCATCACTGACAACAAGGCCAGAGCTCTGGGCTTGAAGTTGGAAGGCCTATGTGTCATTAAGGCATGCACCTCCACTTCCCAAACTTCAGTATCCTCTTCTGTAAAAAGAGGGCAAGGATACAAAGGCAATCATGCCAGTGGTGGTGGTGGGGAACCCCAGCAGGGAAATAAGAAGCCTTTATGTAATTGGTGCCCTATAAACTGAGACTAAGTGCAAGTTTTTCATTTAACCTCTCTATGTCTTTAAAGTAGTATTGTCCTGGGCGCCTGGGTGGCTCAGTTGGTTAAGCGACTGCCTTCGGCTCAGGTCATGATCCTGGAGTCCCGGGATCAAGTCCCACATCAGGCTCCCTGCTCAGCAGGGAGTCTGCTTCTCTCTCTGACCCTCCCCCCTCTCATGCTCTCTCTCTCTATCTCATTCTCTCTCTCAAATAAATAAATAAAATCTTTAAAAAAAAATAAAGTAGTATTGTCCCTATCCTATCTAATTCACAAGGTGAATTTCTGCTTAAATCATTAGAAAAAGAAAAAGAAAGAGAGAAGGAAAGATTTTGCTAAGATCATGTACACACAGACAAGGTATTTTATAGAAAAGAAGATTCTTTGCACTATTCTACTCAATAGCACCATTACAACTGGATATTTGCCATGCACACTCTAGGTAAATTCCAGAAATAATTAAACAGGCAGTCTTCTTCTCAATGTAGTTGGGGTGGGGGACGTGGAGGAGTCATTACCTCACCAAGCTCGCACATGAGATTTGCAGTCCATGAGTTGTAGACAATCCTGCCTCCATTTCCTTATATTTAACTTGCATAATCTTATTTATATCATATACAGAGAGTTGATTCATTCAGACCCCTATGGAATACTGAGGAAGCTCAGTAATTTCCTTATTCACCAAATATTTAAAGTCTCCTTTGAAGAGCCAGGCTAGGTGCTCATCAGGATTTGATCTGTCACCTGTGATCTTCCTGAACAATTTTATTGACCTGGGTTTTCATTAAGGTAATAGGAAATGAAGAATACACAGAGTTGGTCTAGATGATCTAGAATCCTAGATGATTCACTGAATTGCTTAAATTTGATCAAGAATTTTGCATTGTTTAGAAAAACTTCCAACTATTAAATCCAATAATTTAATTTACAGAAAGCTTCAAATGATTTATTCATTTGCCCAATATCTTCCCATGTTTAACTTCATCACCCCACATTCCTCAATGCTTTTCTCAACCATGCAATCTGAATGCTATGTATTAAAAGCAGCTTTCTACACACATTTCTTGGTATGCATAAATTAAGAAGGTAATGCACATCATCAATATAAAAAAATCACCCTATGCCTAATTTTATACTAAACATAGGTCCAACTAAAGAAGATTGTCCCTGTCACTTACCAGATAGCCATTCAGAGTAGGGTGCATTGTTCAAAGGTATAGATGGTCATATAAAATTTAGTAAACAACAACAACAACAGTAACGACAACAATACCAACAACTCACCAGGAAACTGTAAGAATTTATGTAGTTAAGGGGTGCCTGGGTGGCTCAGTCGTTAAGCGTCTGCCTTCGGCTCAGGTCATGATCCCAGGGTCCTGGGATCGAGCCCTGCCTTGGGCTCCCTGCTTGGCAGGGAGTCTGCTTCTCCCTCTCCCACTCCCCCTGCTTCTGTTCCCTCTCTCGCCATGTCTCTTTCTGTCAAATAAATAAATAAAATCTTTAAAAAAAAAAAAGAATTTATGTAGTTAAGAAAGGAATGAGGAGTGAACAAAGACTTCAGAAAATAGAAGGTGATCTGTTACTAGAAGAGAAATGATTAAGATTAGTGGATTTAATTTATCTTCTAGTTTATGCTGACAAAGAAAAACACAAAGTCATTCACAGTCATGGGTAACCACAATGGGAAAACTTTCAAGATCTGGTCATTCTGTACGTCCAGGTGTCCTCTGCATGAAAATCCAGCACACAGAGGGTTTTTTTGTTTGTTTGTTTGTTTTTTTATTTTTTTTCCATTATGTTTTTCTTTTTTTTTTTAATTTTTTTATTGTTATGTTAATCCCCATACATTACATCATTAGTTTTAGATATAGTGTTCCATGATTCATTGTTTGTGCATAACACCCAGTGCTCCATGCAGAACGTGCCCTCCTCAATACCCATCACCAGGCTAACCCATCCTCCCACCCCCTCCCATCTAGAACCCTCAGTTTCTTTTTCAGAGTCCATCGTCTTTCATGGTTCTTCTCCCCCTCCGATTGCCCCCCATTCATTCTTCCCCTCCTGCTACATTCTTCTTCTTCTTTTTTTCTTTCTTAACATATATTGCATTATTTGTTTCAGAGGTACAGATCTGAGATTCAACAGTCTTGCACAATTCACAGCGCTTACCAGAGCACATACCCTCCCCAGTGTCCATCACCCAGTCACCCCATCCCTCCCACCCCACCCCCCACTCCAGCAACCCTCAGTTTGTTTCCTGAGATTAAGAATTCCTCATATCAGTGAGGTCATATGATACATGCCTTTCTCTGTTTGACTTATTTCGCTCAGCATAATACCCTCCAGTTCCATCCACGTCGTTGCAAATGGCAAGATCTCATTCCTTTTGATGGCTGCATAATATTCCATTGTATATATATACCACCTCTTCTTTATCCATTCATCTGTTGATGGACATCTTGGCTCTTTCCACAGTTTGGCTATTGTGGACATTGCTGCTATAAACATCGGGGTGCATGTACCCTTTCGGGTCTCTACTTTTGTATCTTTAGGGTAAATACCCAGGAGTGCAATTGCTGGATCATATGGTAGCTCTATTTTCAACTTTTTGAGGAACCTCCATACTGTTTTCCAGAGTGGCTGCACCAGCTTGCATTCCCACCAACAGTGTAGGAGGGTTCCCCTTTCTCCGCATCCCCGCCAACATCTGTCATTTCCTGACTTGTTCATTTTAGCCATTCTGACTGGTGTGAGGTGGTATCTCATTGAGGTTTTGATTTGGATTTCCCTGATGCCGAGCGATATTGAACACTTTTTCATGTGTCTGTTGGCCGTTTGGATGTCTTCTTTGGAAAAATGTCTGTTCATGTCTTCTGCCCATTTCTTGATTGGATTCCTTGTTCTTTTGGTGTTGAGTTTGATGAGTTCTTTATAGATTTTGGATACTAGCCCTTTATCTGATATGTCATTTGCAAATATCTTCTCCCATTCTGTCAGTTGTCTTTTGGTTTTGTTGACTGTTTCCTTTGCTTTGCAAAAGCTTTTTATCTTGATGAAGTCCCAATAGTTCATTTTTGCCCTTGCTTCCCTTGCCTTTGGCGATGTTTCTAGGAAGAAGTTGCTGTGGCTGAGGTCGAAGAGGTTGCTGCCTGTGTTCTCCTTTAGGATTTTGATGGACTCCTGTCTCACATTGAGGTCTTTCAACCATTTGGAGTCTATTTTTGTGTGTGGTGTAAGGAAATGGTCCAGTTTCATTCTTCTGCCTGTGGCTGTCCAATTTTCCCAACACCATTTGTTGAAGAGACTGTCTTTTTTCCATTGGACATTCTTTCCTGCTTTGTCAAAGATTAGTTGACCATAGAGTTGAGGGTCCATTTCTGGGCTCTCTATTCTGTTCCATTGATCTATGTGTCTGTTTTTGTGCCAGTACCATACTGTCTTGATGATGACAGCTTTGTAGTAGAGCTGGAAGTCCGGAATTGTGATGCCGCCAGCTTTGCTTTTCTTTTTCAACATTCCTCTGGCTATGCGGGGTCTTTTCTGGTTCCATACAAATTTTAGGATTATTGGTTCCATTTCTTTGAAAAAAGTGGATGGTATTTTGATAAGCATTGCTTTAAATGTGTAGAATGCTCTAGGTAGATTTGACATCTTCACAGTATTTATTCTTTCAATCCATGAGCATGGAATGTTTTTCCATTTCTTTAGGTCTTCCTCAATTTCTTTCGTGTGTATTTTATAGTTTTCTGAGTACAGGTCCTTTGCCTCTTTGGTTAGAATTATTCCTAGGTATATCATGGTTTTGGGTGCAATTATAAATGGGATTGACTCCTTAATTTCTCTTTCTTCTGTCTTGTTGTTGGTGTATAGGAATGCCACTGATTTCTGTGCATTGATTTTATATCCTGCCACGTTGCTGAATTCCTGTATGAGTTCTAGCAGTTTTGGGGTGGAGTCTTTTGGGTTTTCCACATAAAGTATCATATCATCTGCAAAGAGTGAGAGTTTTTCCTTCTTTGCCAATTTGGATGCTTTTAATTTCTTTTTGTTGTCTGATTGCTGTGGCTACGACTTCTAGTACTATGCTGAATAGCAGTGGTGATAGTGGACATCCCTGCTGTGCTCCTGACCTTAGGGAGAAAGCTCTCAGTTTTTCCCCATTGAGAATTGTGATGCCGCCAGCTTTGCTTTTCTTTTTCAACATTCCTCTGGCTATGCGGGGTCTTTTCTGGTTCCATACAAATTTTAGGATTATTTGTTCCATTTCTTTGAAGAAAGTGGATGGTATTTTGATGGGGATTGCATTGAATGTGTAGATTGCTCTAGGTAGGATTGACATCTTCACAATATTTGTTCTTCCAATCCATGAGCATGGAACGTTTTTCCATTTCTTTGTGTCTTCCTCAATTTCCTTCATGAGTATTTTATAGTTTTCTTAGTACAGATCCTTTGCCTCTTTGGTTAGATTTATTCCTAGGTATCTTATGGTTTTGGGTGCAATTGTAAATGGGATCGACTCCTTAATTTCTCTTCTGACTTGTTGGTGTATAGGAATGCCACTGACTTCTGTGCATTGATTTTATATCCTGCCACTTGACTGAATTCCTGTATGAGTTCTAGCAGTTTTGGGGTGGAGTCTTTGGGATTTTCCACATAAAGTATCATATCATCTGCAAAGAGTGAGAGTTTGACTTCTTCTTTGCCAATTTGGATGCCTTTGATTTCTTTTTGTTGTCTGATTGCTGTGGCTAGGACTTCCAATACTATGTTGAATAGCAGTGGTGATAGTGGACATCCCTGCCGCGTTCCTGACCTTAGGGGGAAAGCTCTCAGTTTTTCCCCATTGAGAATGATATTCGCTGTAGGTTTTTCATAGATGGCTTTTATGATATTGAGGTATGTACCCTCTATCCCTATACTCTGAAGAGTTTTGATCAAGAAAGGATGCTGTACTTTGTCAAATGCTCTTTCTGCATCTACTGAGAGGATCATATGATTGTTGTTCTTTCTTTTGTTAATGTATTGTATCATGTTGATTGATTTGCGGATGTTGAACCAACCTTGCAGCCCAGGGATATATCCGACTTGGTCGTGGTGAATAATCCTTTTAATGTACTGTTGGATCCTATTGGCTAGTATTTTGGTGAGAATTTTTGCATCCATGTTCATCAGGGATATTGGTCTGTAATTCTCCTTTTTGATGGGGTCTTTGTCTGGTTTTGGGATCAAGGTAATGCTGGCCTCATAAAATGAGTTTGGAAGTTTTCCTTCCATTTCTATTTTTTGGAACAGTTTCAGAAGGATAGGTATTAATTCTTCTTGAAATGTTTGGTAGAATTCCCCTGGGAAGCCGTCTGGCCCTGGGCTTTTGTGTTTTGGGAGATTTTTGATGACTGCTTCTATTTCCTTAGTGGTTATAGGTCTGTTCAGGTGTTCTATTTCTTCCTGGTTCAGTTTTGGTAGTTGATACATCTCTAGGAATGCATCCATTACTTCCAGGTTATCTAATTTGCTGGCATAGAGTTGCTCATAATATGTTCTTAGAATTGTTTGTATTTCTTTGGTGTTGGTTGTGATTTCTCCTCTTTCATTCATGATTTTGTTGATTTGGGTCATTTCTCTTTTCTTTTTGAGAAGTCTGGCCAGGGGCTTATCAATCTTGTTAATTCTTTCAAAGAACCAGCTCCTAGTTTCGTTGATCTGTTCTACTGTTCTTTTGGTTTCTATTTCATTGATTTCTGCTCTGATCTTTATGATTTCTCTTCTCCTGCTGGGTTTAGGCTTTCTTTGCTGTTCTTTCTCCAGGTCCTTTAGGTGTAGGGTTAGGTTGTGTACTTGAGACCTTTCTTGTTTCTTGAGAAAGGCTTGTATTGCTATATACTTTCCTCTTAGGACTGCCTTTGCTGTATCCCAAAGATTTTGAATAGTTGTGTTTTCATTTTCATTGGTTTCCATGAATTTTTTTAATTCTTCTTTAATTTCCTGGTTGACCCATTCATTCTTCAGTAGGATGCTCTTTAGCCTCCATGTATTTGAGTTCTTTCCGACTTTCCTCTTGTGATTGAGTTCTAGTTTCAAAGCATTGTGGTCTGAAAATAGGCAGGGGATGATCCCAATCTTCTGGTACCAGTTGAGACCTGATTTTTGACCTAGGATGTGATCTATTCTGGAGAATGTTCCATGGGCACTAGAGAAGAATGTGTATTCTGTTGCTTTGGGATGGAATGTTCTGAATATGTCTGTGAAGTCCATTTGGTCCAGTGTGTCATTTAAAGTCTTTATTTCCTTGTTGATCTTTTGCTTAGACGATCTGTCCATTTCAGTGAGGGGGGTGTTAAAGTCCCCCACTATTATTGTATTGTTGTCAATGTGTTTCTTTGCCTTGTTATTAATTGCCTTATATAATTGGCTGCTCCCATGTTAGGGGCATAGATATTTACAATTGCTAGATCTTCTTGTTGGATAAACCCTTTAAGTATGTTATAGTGTCCTTCCTCATCTCTTATTACAGTCTTTGGTTTGAAATCTAATTTGTCTGATATAAGGATTGCCACCCCAGCTTTCTTTTGGTGTCCATTAGCATGGTAAATGGTTTTCCACCCCCTCACTTTCAATCTGGGCGTGTCTTTGGGTCTAAAAGGAGTGTCTTGCAGACAGCATATCGATGGGTTTTGTTTTTTAATCCAATCTGATAGCCTGTGTCTTTTGATTGGGGCATTTAGCCCATTTACATTCAGGGTAACTATTGAAAGATAGGAATTTAGTGCCATTGTATTGCCTGTAAAGTGACTGTTACTGTATATTGTTTGTGTTCCTTTCTGGTCTATGTTGCTTTTAGACTCTCTCTTTGCTTAGAGGACCCCTTTCAAGATTTCTTGTAGGGCTGGTTTCGTGTTTGCAAATTCCTTTAGTTTTTGTTTGTCCTGGAAGCTTTTTATCTCTCTTTCTATTTTCAATGACAGCCTAGCTGGATATAGTATTCTTGGCTGCATATTTTTACTCATTTAGTGCTCTGAATATGTCCTGCCAGTCCTTTCTGGCCTGCCAGGTCTCTGTGGATAAGTCTGTTGCTAATCTAATGTTTCTACCATTGTAGGTTACAAATCTCTTCTCCCGAGCTGCTTTCAGGTTTTTCTCTTTGTCTCTGAGACTTGTAAGTTTTACTATTAGATGTCGGGATGTTGACCTATTTTTATTGATTTTGAGAGGGGTTCTCTGTGCTTCCTGGATTTTGATGCCTGTTTCCTTCCCCAAATTAGGGAAGCTCTCTGCTATAATTTGCTCCATTATACCTTCTGCCCCTCTCTCTCTTTCTTCTTCTTCTGGGATCCCAATTATTCTAATGTTGTTTCGTCTTATGGTATCGTTTATCTCTCGAATTCTGCCCTCGTGATCCAGTAGTTGTTTATCTCTCTTTTTCTCAGCTTCTTTATTTTCCATCATTTGGTCTTCTATCTCACTGATTCTTTCTTCTGCCTCATTTATCCTACCAGTTAGCGCCCCCATATTTGATTGCACCTCATTGATAGCCTTTTTGATTTCTACTTGGTTAGATTTTAGTTCTTTTACTTCTCCAGAAAGGGTTTCTCTAATAACTTCCATGCTTTTTTCAAGTCCAGCTAGTATCTTTAAAGTGATGATTCTGAACTCTAGATCTGACATCGTACTAATGTCCGTATTGAGTAGGTCCCTGGCAGTCGGTACTACCTTTTGTTCTTTTTGTTGAGGTGATTTTTTCCGTCTTGTCATTTTGTGCAGAGGAGAATAGATTAATGAGAGAACGAAATGCTAGCAGGGTAACAACGTCCCCAGAAAATATACTCTAAACAAATCAGAAAAGACCTGAAGCAATGGGAAAAGAAAGGGAAAGAGAGAAAAAAGAAAAAGAAAGAAAAAAAGAAAAAAGAAAAAGATAAAGATAAAGATAAAAACAAACAAAAGCAGAACAAAACAAAACAAAACAAAAACAGAATGTGATCAAATATGATCAGACTGGTTTATAGATCAGTGCCACACACTAGATTTTGGGTGTATTTTGGTCTGTTAGAAGAAAGTGCCTCCCAACATTTTAAAGAGAGAAAAACTTATATATGTACAAAAATAAGGGTTGATATGATGAAGGGATGGAATATGACTGTAAAGATTGAAATTATAAAAAATTTTATAAAAGGATTTGATAAGTTGTTTGAAAAAAGAAAGAAGAGGATTAAAAAAAAAAGAAAGAAAGAAAAAAGGGAGAGAATGTGATCAGGCAGGGGAGTAGAAAAAAACCATACACTAGAGATTTAGAGTATATTTTGATCTGTTAGAAGAAACTATTTCAAGATTTTAAAGAGAGAACAACTTATATATATATGCCAAAAATACGGGTAACTACTATGAGGGGATAGAATATGACTTTAAAAATGAAAAATAAAAAATTATTTTTTAAAAAAGGGATTGATAAGATGTTGGTTGAAAAAGGGAAAAAGAAAAATTCAAAAAAAAAGAAAAAAGAAAAAAGAAAAAAAGACAGTTAAAAAAAAATAATTTACTTTGAAAGACTGAAGAATCATGGTTAAAAAAGCCATGAATTCTCTGTGCATTATTCCCCTAGCGCTGGAGTTCTGCTGTTCTCATTGATCGGTAAACTTGGTCTTGGCTGGCTGTTCTCGCTGATCTTCTGGGGGAGGGGCCTGTTGCCGTGGTTCCCAAATGTCTTTGCCGGAGGCAAAATTGCCCCGCCCTTGCCGGTCCGGGCTAAGTAATCTGCTCGGGTTTGCTCTCCGGAGCTTTTGTTCCCTGCAAGCTTTCTGTACAGCTTTGGAGGCGGAGAGTGAAAATGGCGGCCTCCCAGTCTCCGCCCCGGCGGAGCCGAGAACTCGGGGTCCCGCTCCTCAGCGAGCCCCCAGAGAAAAGCAGTCAGTCACTCCCGTGTCCCCGGTCTCCGGCCGCGCTCCGCGCTCCCCCGGCCTGTGACCGCGCCTTTCTATCCGGCACCCGACCCCGGGTGGAGTCTCCAAACCCCAGCAGATCCCCGCGGTGCGCTCCTGCACCTCTTCTCCCGGGGGAAGAAGGTGAGTCTCCCCGGATCTGCCGCTTGTTGGGTCCCTGCTGGAGGAGCAGTGGCCCGACTGTGCCGCGGATCACGGTTTATGCCACCCCGAGCTGAGAGCCCGCGCCTGGGCTCCGTCTCTGCAGCCGGCTTCCCTGCTCCGATACCTGGGAGCTCTGCCGCACTCAGGCACCCCTGGTCTTTCTGTGACCCCGAGGGTCCTGAGACCACACTGTCCCGCGAGGGTTCCACCCCCCACTTCGCCACCAGAGTGACGTCCCTCAGCGGAGCAGACTTCTAAAAGTTCCGATTTTGTGCTCTGCTGCTCTATCACTTGCCAGAAGCGGCCGACGGAGGCCCCTCCCCCGCCGTCTATCCTCCCGAACAACGCCTCGGATTCAGTTCTCCGCACGTCCTACCTTCCAGAAAGTGGTTGCTTTTCTGTTCAGAGAGTTGTTGCTCTTCTCTTCTTCGATCTCCTGTTGAGTTTGTAGGTGTTCAGAATGGTTTGATCCCTATCCAGCTGAATTCCTGAGAGGAGATGAAATCCAGGTCTCCTACTCCTCCGCCATCTTGCTCCGCCCCCCCTGTTTGTTTGTTTTTAATTTGGATTTATGAACTTGAATTTCCTGAACTATAGACTAGAAGTATCCTTAGCAACTGATGATGGAATTAGCACAAAGAGAGATGTGCAGCAATTTATTAAGAACTATTTTGCAATATAACTCTGCAGAAGGAAGTATCATTAAAAAAATGTCATCCTAAAATCCCTGAAACATTTTAAATTGCAAGGAAAAATCATACAAATTTTCCAGCCTTCTACAAAAGTGTGTTAATTCTTGCTTCCTATCTTTACAAGAAAATATCTAGAAACCAAAGAGAGACAACTGTGAAACAGTAAGAAGGCAGAAAGAAAGCTGCAGACCATTAAAGGATGCTGAATCCTCTCTGGGTGTTCTCTGTTTGGATTCCTGGGCGCCAAGGGGAGCGCCCAGGGTGAGAAGAGGCAAGAGCTTAAATAGTTTTGTGAGAAGGCCATGAAATGAAGTGCTCTTGGAAAGAACAGGTCTCTTCCCTGTGGATTGCAGAGGACACTAAGAGACAGATTTGTCACAGCTAATTAGAAGTGTTTCATGGGGTGGAAGAGAGTGAGCCCTAGAGTCATATGGGCTTTGAGAAAAGTGTTTCCATCACTGGGCTCACAAAGGCAAGTCCCTGATTTTCTGAGCATTTCATCAGAAATTTCCTCCAGCAGCTTTTCCTCCTAGAGAAATGTGTGGACTAATGTGAAAAGACATAAAAAGATGAAAATAGCCCAATTCATGTTATTTATTTTAGCATTTTATTGATAGTCTAATAATTATTATATCTGTGTATTAAGGCAATACACGCACTGAGGAAAACAAGAAAATGTTTAAAAATCTAGAAGCTCCCCCCCAAAAATTTATAAGCTCCCTTAATATCCAGAGATAGTTGACAAAAACATATCATATAGAACGTCATCATGACAAAATTGCATTTCCACTGTGTGTATGGACACATAATAAGTATTATATATATATATATATATATATATATGTACACACACACACATATATAACATTTACATACAAACACATATATGCATAGGTATATGTATGTATTTCATATAATTTGGTAATTTACATTGTTCACAAACTACTTCATAAGAAGTATCTCTGATGTGAAATATTCTTCCAAAGGTAGTGTTCAATGTTCACAGGGTATTCTACATGGATATGCTCCATTATATTTAACCAATGCTTTATTTTTGATACATATATTGCTTTAATTGTGGCAGTAATAAATTATGCAATGATAAATATCCTTATACTTAATTTTGAGTGTGGATTTTTGAGTGTTTTTTCTCACATTTTCTTCATTCAGAATTATTTAGTCAATTTGTTTAAATATATTTAAAGTTTTGATTTCATTTTTTAAATTGTATCTTATTTTATTGTGTTATGTTAGTCACCATACAGTACATCATTAGTTTTTGATGTAGTGTTCGATGATTCATTGTTGGTGCATAACACCCAGTGCTCCATGCAATATGTGCCCTTCTTAATACCCATCACTGGGCTAACCTGTCCCACCACTCTCCTCCCCTCTAAAACCCTCAGATTGTTTCTCAGAGTCCATAGTCTCTCATGGTTCATCTCCCCCTCCAATTTCCCCCCACCCTTCATCTTTCCCTTCCTTCTCCTAATGTCCTCCATGCTATTCCTTATGTTCCACAAATAAGTGAAACCATAGGATAATTGACTTTCTCTGCTTGACTTATTTCTCTTAGCATAATCTCCTCCAGTCCCATCCATGTGGATGTAAAAGTTGGGTATTCATCCTTTCTGATGGCTGAGTAATATTCCATTGTAAATATGGACCACATCTTTATCCATTCATCTCTTGAAGGGCATCTCGGCTCTTTCCACAGTTTGGCTATTGTGGACATTGCTGCTATGAACATTGGGGTGCATATGGACCTTCTTTTCACTACATCTGTGTCTTTGGGGTAAATACCCAGGAGTGCAATTGCTGGGTCATAGCATATCTCTATTTTTAATTTTCTGAGGAACCTCCACACTCTTTTCCAAAGTGGCTGTACCAACTTGCATTCCCACCAACAGTGTAAGAGGGTTCCCCTTTCTCCACAACCTCTCCAACATTTGTTGTTTCTTTCCGTGTCCATTTTTGCCATTCTAACTGGTGTAAGGTGGTATCTCAATGTGCTTTTGATTTGAATTTCTCTGATGGCTAATGATGATGAACATTTTTTTCATGTGTCTGTTAGCCACTTTTATGTCTTCTTTGCAGAAGGGTCTGTTCATGTCTTCTGCCCATTTTTTTTTACTTGATGATTTGTTTTTCGGTGTTGAGTTTGAGAAGTTCTTTATAGATCAGCCCTTTATCTGTAGTGTCATTTGCAAATATCTTCTTCCATTCTGTGGGTTGCCTCTTTGTTTGTTGACTGTTTCCTTTGCTATGCAGAAGATTTTTATCTTGATGAAGTCACAAAAGTTCATTTTTGCTTTTCTTTCACTTGCCTTGGAGATGTATCTTGAAAGAAGTTGCTGTGGCTGATGTCAAAGAGGTTATTGTCTATGTTCTCCTCTAGGATTTTGATGGATTCCAATCTCGCACTGAGGTCTATCATCCATTTTGAGTTTATCTTTGTGTTTGGAGTTAGAGAATGGTTGAGTTTCATTCTTCTGTATATAGCTGTCCAATTTTCCCAGCACAATTTATTGAAGAGACTGTCTTTTTTCTATTGCATATTTTTTCCTGCTTTGTGGAAGATTACTTGACCATAGAGTTGAGGGCCCATATCTGGGCTCTCTATTCTGTTCCGTTGGTCTATGTCCATTTTTGTGTCAGTACCATGCTGTCTTGGTGATCGCGGCTTTGTAATATAGCTTGAAATCAGGCAATGTGATGCCCCCAGCTTTGTTTTTCTTTTTCAATATTTCCGTTTTAAGTTGCATTTTACATCATCATTTTACTTTCCTATTGGTTGATAGTTCCTATTTCCCCGACATCCTCACAATGGTCTCTAAAGAGAAGTAAATAGGCACACACATGTTTACATTTCTGGTAATATTGACCCTAGATGACTGAATTTAATTATTATTTAAAAAAATTAGTGAGGTTGAAACTTCTTGAATGTGTTAATATTTATTATCTTAAAAATTATCTCCAATATTATTTCTTTTATTTATTAGAAGTGTTATTTTAAAAACTTATTTAACCTCTTTTCATATTAAGTATGACTATGTGTCTGCCAATATGTTTCAAATACTGTTGCATTTTCTTGTTTGTTTTTTTTTTTTCTATTTTTTCATTATTGTTCATGGCTTTTTTGTTAAATAATATTTTTTTAAGTTATGAAGTAAAAATCATCAACATTACTTCTGTAGTTTCTTCTACTAATTCTATGATTAGAAAATGCCTAAATAGCTTCAAACTTGAGAAATATTTTTTTAACTTTTATTAGTTTTCTTGTCTGTGTTTGTTTTTTACACTTAATTCTTTGAAGTCTGGAATTTTGTGATATGATTTTGAAGGAGAGATTTACTGTATTCTCTCTGAATAACTATGTATTTATCCTAAAGCCAATTATTGAGAAACTATTCCTTTATATGATGAGTTTCAATATCAGTTTTCTTTTTTCATATACTACATTTTTACATTTTTCATGGACTAACTTTTCTAACTCTTCAAACTGTACCTCACCATTTGGATTATTTTAAGATGTTATTTGTTCTCTGTACTATATGTGTTAAATATAATGGTCTTTTTCTTCCTTTTTTAATTTTATGATTATTTGACCATTTATTTAAGAAAGGAAAACAACTCTAGAACTTCATTGTTATGTTTCAAAACAACAACAAAAACCTTTTATCTTTTTTAAATTTTTTAAGATTTATTTATTTAAATAAAATAAATAAATCTTTAATAAAAGATATTTATTTATAAAAATTATCTTTAGTAAAATAAATAAAACAAAATAAAAAGATAAATAAAATAAAATAAAAATATAATTTTTATCTTATTTAAATAAAAATAAATTTATTTAAATAAAAATAAAAAATAAAAAATAAAAATTTTATTTATTTATTTGACAGAGAAAGAGAGAGAGCAGAAGCAGGTGGAGTGGCAGGCAGAGGGAGAGGGAGGAGCAGGTTACCTGCTGAACAGGGAGTCTGATGTGGGGCTTGATCCCAGGACCCTGGGATCATGACCTGAGCCAAAGGCAGACGCTTAACCGACTGAGCCACACATGTGCCCCAACAAAACCTTTATAGTTCTTATTGGAGTAACACTAGACTTACCATTCATTTGAAGAGTATTGACATCTTTATAAAGTTTCTTCTCTCAACTAGGAGTGTACTAGACTCTGCTTTAGTTGGGTATTCAGTTACCTTCCTTTGTGAAGAGTTAAATTTGTATGTGGTATGTGGATATTTGTGTGTTTGTGTGTGTGCGTGCTATGTATATTTTTCCATATTTTACATTATATTAATTCTGTATATTTCTCATTAAATTCACTCATAAGTAGTTCATTTGCTATTGTTTTTGTAATTTTTGGTATTTGTCAATGTTTATTGCTGGGAAAGTGAGGGACTTCTGGTTTTTAAATATTAATGTATATTTTTAAGATTTATTTATTTATTTTGAGAAAGAGAGTAAGAGTGTGTGTGAGTGGGGGAGGGGCAGAGGGAGAGAGAGAATCTCAAGCAGACTCCCCATTGGGCATGGAGCCCAACGTGGGGCTCCATCTAACAACCCTGAGATCATGACCTGAGCTGACACCAACAGTTGGATGCTTAGCTGACTGTGCCACCCAGGTGCCCCAAATATTAATGTATTTTTTAATTTTGCTCTCCTACATATAACATCTAATTAGTAAACGGTTTTGTAGAGGGTCACATTGTGTTTACTTTGCACAGTCATCAAATGCAAAAAATAAAGGTTTGATTTTCTTTATTCTAAAACAGAGGGACTTATTTTTTATCTTTATTATATTGCTTAGAATTTCCAAAACTATGTCAATCAATCAACACGGTGAAAATGGACTTTCTTGTGTGTGTGTATGTATGAATGTATTTATTTATTTTCAAAGATTTATTTATTTATTTATTTGTGTGTGTGAGAGAGAGAGAGAGAGGGAGGGAGAGGGACAGAGGGAGAGGAAAAGAGAACCCTAATCAGTCTCCATGCTCAGCACAGAGCCTGCTGCAAGGCTTGATCTCACCACCCGTCATCATGACCTGAGCCAAAATCAACAGTTGCACACTTAACCAACTGAATGTCCCAGGTGCCCTTTCTTGTCTTTATTTTTAATTTATTAATAATGGGTATATTACTTTACCATTATACCTGGATCTTTTCTTAGTTTAAGGCAAGTATAGCGTATCATGGTAAGGAATTATACTTCCACATTTTTTTTTTTTTTGTAATCCTCCAAAATTTTTCTATCAGCAGTGATTTCTGAATTTAACCTCTTGGAGGCCATCTCTCTTTTTTTTTTCTAAAGAGTTTTTATTCAGATTCCACTAGTTAACATACAGTATAATATTAGGTTCAGGTGTACAATATAGTGGTTCCACACCTCCATACATCACCCTGTGACCATAAAAGTGCTCTCCTTAATCCCCATCACAAACTTAACCAACCCCCCCCCCCCCCCCCCCACCTGCACTCTGGTAACCATGAGATTTATCTCTATAGTTAAGAGTCTGTTTCTTGGTTTACCTCTCTCTTTCTCCTTTTTTCTTTTTTGTTTTGTTTTGTTTTGTTTTGTTTCTTAAATTCCACACAGGAGTGAAATTATATGGTATTTTTATTTCTCTAACTGACTTATTTCGCTTAGCATAATGCTCTCTAGCTCCATCCGCATCTTTGCATATGGCAAGATTTCACTCCTTTTTTAAGGCTGAGTAATAGTCCATTGTATGTCTATACACCACATCTTCTTTATCCATGCATCAGTCAATGGACACTTGGGCTATTTCCATAATTTGGCTATTGTGTATGTATCCCTTTGAATTAGTATTTTTGTATTTTGGACGTAAATAGTAGTATGATTGCTGGATCATAGGGTAGTTCTATTTTTAACTTCTTGAGAAAACTCTATACTGTTTTCCAGGATGGTGAGAACAGTTTGCATTCCCACCAACAGTGCAAGAAGGTTCCCCTTTCTCCACATCCTCTCTAACACCTGTTTTTGTGTTCTTGATTTTAGCCATTCTGACCAGTGTGAAATGATATCTCATTATAGTTCTGATTTGTATTTCCTTGATGATGAGTGATGCTGAGCATCTTTTCATGTGTTTGTTGGTCAACTGGATGTCCTCTTTGGAAAAATGTCTATTCATGTCTTCTGCCCATTTTTAATTGGATTATTCATTTTTTGGTTTTTGAGTTTTATAATTTCTTTATATATTTTGGATACTAACCCTTTTTTCAGATGTGTCATTTGCAAATATCTTCTTCCATTCATAGGTTGCCTTTTAGTTTTGTTGATTGTTTCCTTTGCTGTATAGAAGCTTTTTATTTTGATGAGGTCCCAATAGTTTATTTTTGCTTTTGTTTCTCTTGCCTCAGGAGACATACCCAGAATGTTGCTAAGACTGATGTCAAAGAGGTTACTGCCTGTGTTCTCCTCTAAGTGTTTTATGGTTTCAGGTCTCACATTTAGGTCTTTAATTCAGTTTGTGTGTGTGTGTGTGTGTGTGTGTGTGTGTATGGTGAAAGAAAGTGGTCCAAGTTCATTCTTCTGCATGTTGCTCTCCAGTTTTCCCAACACAATTTGTTGACAAGATGGTCTTTTCTCCCTTAGTTAGTCTTTCCTGCTTTGTTCCAGATTAATTGACCATACAATTGTGGGTTCATTTCTGTTTTCTATTCTATTCCATTGATCTATTTGTCTGTTTTTGTGCCAGAACCATACTGCCTTGAGGACCACAGCTTTGTAACATAACTTTGTCTGGAATTGTGGTGCCTCCAGCTTTTCTTTTCTTTTTCAGTATTGCTTTGGCTATTTCGGGTTTTTGTGGTTCCATACAAATTTTAAGATGGTTTGTTCTGGCTCAGTGAAAAAGCTGATGATATTGTGGTAAGGATTGCATTAAATGTGTAGATTGCTTTGGGTAGTATAGAGACTTTATCAATGTGTTTTCTTCAATTCATGACTAAGGAATGTCTTTCCCTTTCTTTGTGTCATCTTCAATTTATTTCATCAGTGTTCTATAGTTTTCAGAGAACAGGTCTTTTACCTCTTTGCTTAGGTTTATTTCTAAGTATCTTGTAATTTTTGGTGCAATTGTAAATGGGATTGATTCCTTAATTTCTCTTTCTGCAGCTTCATTATTGTATAGAAATGCAACAGAGTTCTGTATGCTTATTTTGTATCCTGCAACTTTACTAAATTTGTTTATTAGTTCTAGCATTTTTGGTGGCATGTTTTGGGTTTCCTATATAGAGTATAATGTCATCTGCAAAAACTGAAAATTTTACTTCTTCCTTGTCTTGGCAACCATTTTTTACAAAGTGTGTGTGTGTGTGTGTGTGTGCATGCATTTGTGCTCCTTCATCTCATAGAACACATTACACTTTTTTTCAACAGTTGTTGGGTTTGCTCATCGGCAAAAATAGGTCTGTAGATAAACACATTTGAAGCAAGAGATCTGAATTTTGTGCCAGTGCTGCTGTTGACAGCAAATTGTGTAACCTAATACAGCTTGCTGTACTCTGCTTCCTTACCTCTGTAATGATCAGTTTGAACAAGATCAGTAATCACATATACAGGGCATTTGTACTTGGTACCTAAACCGTGGGACTCATTCCCCAGGATCTAGCCTATGTCCATCCTGGTTAATGAGATTGCATCACTCTTCTTACAAAGCTTAACTCTAGCCTTTGTTCTTGACAAAATCCTCAACACAGAAATCTAGGAAGCCAAGGGCAGTCATTGAAATTGGCACATGACATAAACCCATTTATCAGTCATTGACAAGATTTCCTCTAGAATTACTTAGTCTCTTGAGTTTTTCTCCTGTATGAAGGATTCCCTACATTTCCTTTGGGCATCATTTACAGAGTGCTTATTGATTGTCAGGCCCTTGGGCAGATCCTGGAAGACCAGTGCCTCCCTTGTCCCACCATAGTCCTCAATCGGTTCACCCTCCCTCCTTTCCATGGATGATCCTGTGCTTCTTAGAGACACCAATTAATGACAAAAATCACTATATCTGCTATATATAAGTACATATTTTTAGCAAAACATGTTCATGGTATTCTAAATATCAAAATAGAAACCAAAATTTAAAAACTTTGGTCATGTTTTTCCTGTAGTTGCTGCAAGGGCCTGTGCACTACTCATTGTTGTCAAGGTAATTTCTTTCTGAAGGAATCAGCAATTATATCTGCAAGAATATTGCTCATTCATTTATGGAGAAACTGAGGCTGAAGAAGCAGAGTCATCTAAGTGACAGAGTGAATGACTAGCAGAACTGAGAGCCAAACTGACCACTCTTTCAGTCATTACTAATTATTTAATGAACACAAGTTACACCTTTTGCTTGTGGGTTTCTATCAGAGGGAACACAAAGTTCTGAGACATTTTCCATAGGTTCCAACACTGATGTTCAACCTGATTGTTCTGAACCTATGGCTGGATGGCTCACAAGTGGAGGAATGGCTTCACATTTCTTTAAAGGACTTCAAAATTTTATACTATCTTTGCACAACTATGATTGTCTAAAATACATAACACTTTTAGTGCTTGAGACTTATAATGAATTACAAAATATACTCTGAGAAGAAAACCATGCCACACACTCTAATGAGGGATTTCTCCTGCAGTAGCAGCCTTCTTTTGAAATATTCTTTTCTCCTAGTGTGGAGAAGAATACAGAGCACAGGGAAATATAGACCATTTATTTATCCTCTACACACAGATTGTGCATTACCAGTACCTTCTTACATATTCAGGAGGAGAAAGGATCCTGACCTGGAATGCAGAGTTCCAAGGAAATGCTACCATTAGCACAAGTGAAACAAAATAGAATTTGGTTCATATTATGCTAATTAACTTTTATTTCCAAAATATATTAGCCTTGTTGTTCCCCATCCCCCAAATGCACACAGCCAAATCCTAAAAATAAGACTAATAAGATTAATGAGATTTTATCATTTAATGCTCAGCTCCACCTTATTTCTACAAGCTCTACTATATTTTGGTGACAGCTTCTAAGGATTTCTTTTTTTTTTAAGGACTTTATTTATTTATTTGAGAGAGAGAGAGCACATGCACAAGCAGGGGGTGAGGGGCAAGGGGAAATGGACAAGCAGACTCCCTGCTGAGGAGGGAGTCCAATATGGTGCTGGATCCCGGGACCCTGAGATCATGACCTGAGCTGAAGGCAGATGCTTAACTGACTGAGCCACCCAGGTGCCCCTGATTTCTTGAGTGAAATACAGTATCAGAGGGTTATATGGTTTGTAAGAAGTTTTTTTATTAGTAAAATGATATTCTAGTTTTTTTGGTTTACTGAGAGTTTAGCAGATGGTACAGAGAATTGCCGTATATTCTTTCCCTTTCCCCTATTATTAACAACTTGTATTAGTGTGGTACATTTGTTACAACTAAAGAACTAATTTCATACATTACTATTAACTATAGCCTATAGTTTACATTAGGATTCATTCTATTCTATGAATTTTGACAAATGCATAAGGTCTTATAACTCCCACTACAGCATCATACTGAATAGATTCAGTGCCCTAAAACCCTTTGTGTTCTGACTATTCATCCTTTCCTCTCCATTAGCCCCTGGCAATCATTAATCTTTTATTTTTTCCATAGTTTTTCCTTTTCCAGAATGTCATATAGCTGGAATCATATAGCATGTAGCTTTTTCAGACTATTTTCTTTCACTTAGTACTAAACATTGAAAACTCCTTCCTGTATTTTCATGGCTTGATAGCTCAGTTTTTTATTGTTGTATAATACTCCATTGTTTAAGGCATCAAAATCCAGGAGGCACAGAGGACCCCTCTCAAAATCAATAAAAATAGGTCAACACCCCGACATCTAATAGTAAAACTTATGAGTCTCAGAGACAAAGAGAAAATCTTGAAAGCAGCTCAGGACAAGAGATTTGTAACCTACAATGGTAGAAACATTAGATTGGCAACAGACCTATCCACAGAGACCTGGCAGGCCAGAAAGGACTGGCATGGTATATTCAGAGCACTAAATGAGAAAAATATGCAGCCAAGAATACTCTATCCAGCTAGGCTGTCATTGAAAATAGAAGGAGAGATAACAATCTTCCAGGACAAACAAAAACTAAAGGAATTTGCAAACACGAAACCAGCCTACAAGAAATACTGAAAGGGGTCCTCTAAGCAAAGAGAGAGCCTAAAAGAAACATTGACCGGAAAGGAACAGAGACAATATACAGTAACAGTCACCTTACAGGCAATACAGTGGCACTAAATTCGTAACTTTCAATAGTTACCCTGCATGTAAATGAGCTAAATGCCTCAATCAAAAGACACAAGTTATCAGATTGGATAAAAAAACAAGACCCATTGATATGCTGTCTACAAGAGACTCATTTTAGACCCAAAGACACGCCCAGATTGAAAGTGAGGGGGTGGAAAACCATTTACCATGTAAATGGACACCAAAAGAAAGCTGGGGTGGCAATCCTTATACCAGAAAAATTAGATTTTAAACCAAAGACTGTAATAAGAGATGAAGAAGGACACTATATCCTACTTAAAGGTTTATCCAACAAGAAGGTCTAACAATTGTAAATATCTATGCCCCTAACATGGGAGCAGCCAATTATATAAGCCAATTAATAACAAAAGCAAAGAAACACATTGACAACAATACAATAATAGTGGGGGACTTTAACAACCCCGTCACTGAAATGGACAGATCATCTAAGCAAAAGATCAACAAGGAAATAAAGACTTTAAATGACACACTGGACCAGATGGACTTCACAGATCTATTCACAACATTCCATCCCCAAACAACAGAATACACATTCTCTCTAATGCCCATGGAACATTCTCCAGAATAGATCACATCCTAGGTCACAAATCAGGTCTCAACTGGTACCAAAAGATTGGGATCATTCCCTGCATATTTTCAGACCACAATGCTTTGAAACTAGAACTCAATCACAAGAGGAAAGTCGGAAGGAACTCAAATACATGGAAGCTAAAGAGCATCCTACTGAAGAATGAATGGGTCAACCAAGAAATTAAAGAAGAATTAAAGAAATTCATGGAAACCAATGAAAATGAAAACACAACTGTTCAGAATCTTTGGGATGCAGCAAAGGCACTCCTAAGAGGAAAGTATATAGCAATACAAGCCTTTCTCAAGAAACAAGAAAGGTCTCAAGTACACAACCTAACCCTACACCTAAAGGAGCTGGAGAAAGAACAGCAAATAAAGCCTAAACCCAACAGGAGAAGAGAAATAATAAAGATCAGAGCAGAAATCAATGAAATAGAAACTAAAAGAACAGTAGAACAGATCAACAAAACTAGGAGCTAGTTCTTTCAACGAATTCACAAGATTGATAAACCTCTGGCCAGACTTATCAAAAAGAAAAGAGAAATGACCCAAATCAACAAAATCATGAATGAAAGAGGAGAGATCACAACCAACACCAAAGAAATACAAACAATTCTAAGAACATATTATGAGCAACTCTATGCCAGCAAATTAGATAATCTGGAAGAAATGGTTGCATTCCTAGAGATGTATCAACTACCAAAACTGAACCAGAGAGAAATAGAGAACCTGAACATACCTATAACCACTAAGGAAGTTGAAGCAGTCATCAAAAATCTAACAAACAGAAGCCCAGGGCCAGATGGCTTCCCAGGGGAATTCTACCAAACATTTCAAGAAGAATTAATACCTATTCTTCTGAAACTGTTGCAAAAAATAGAAATGGAAGGAAAAGTTCCAAACTCGTTTTGTGAGGCCACCATTACCTTGATCCCCAAACCAGACAAAGACCCCATCAAAAAGGAGAATTGCAGACCAATATCCTTGATGAACATGGATGCAAAAATTCTCACCAAAATACTAGCCAATAGGATCCAATAGTACATTAAAAGGATTATTCACCATGACCAAGTGGGATTTATCCCTGGGCTGCAAGGTTAGTTCAACATCTGCAAATCAATCAATGTGATACAATACATTAATAAAAGAAAGAACAAGAATCATATGATCCTCTCAATAGGTGCAGAAAAAGCATTCAACAAAGTAAAGCATCCTTTCTTGATCAAAACTCTTCAGAGTATAGGGATAGAGGGTACATACCTCAATATCATAAAAGCCATCTATGAAAAACCCACAGCAAATATTCTCAATGGGGAAAAACTGAGAGCTCTCCCCCTAAGGTCAGGAACATGGCAGGGATGTCCACTATCACCACTGCTATTCAACATAGTATTGGAAGTCCTAGCCACAGCAATCAGACAACAAAAAGAAATAAAAGGCATCTGAATCGGCAAAGAAGAAGTCAAACTCTCACTGTTTGCCAATGATATGATACTTTATGTGGAAAATCCAAAAGACTCCACCCCAAACCTGCTAGAACTCATACAGGAATTCAGTCAAGTGGCAGGATATAAAATCAATGCACAGAAATCAGTGGCATTCCTATACACCAACAACAAGACAGAAGAAAGAGAAATTAAGGAGTCGATCCCATTTACAATTGCACCCAAAACCATAAGATACCTAGGAATCAATCTAACCAAAGAAGCAAAGAATCTGTACTCAGAAAACTATAAAATACTCATGAAAGAAATTGAGGAAGACTCAAAGAAATGGAAAAACATTCCATGCTCATGGATTGGAAGAACAAATATTGTGAAGATGTTAATGCTACCTAGAGCAATCTTCACATTTAATGCAATCCCTATCAAAATACCAACCACTTTTTTCAAAGAAATGGAACAAAAAATCCTAAAATTGTATGGAACCAGAAAAGACCCCAAATAGTCAGAGGAATGTTGATAAAGAAAAGCAAAGCTGGTGGCATCACAATTCCAGACTTCAAGCTCTATTACAAAGCTGTAATCATCAAGACAGTATGGTACTGGCACAAAAACGGACACATAGATCAATGGAACAGAATAGAGAGCCCAGAAATGGACCCTCGACTCTATGGTCAACTCATCTTTGACAAAGTAGGAAAGAATGTCCAATGGAAGAAAGACAGTCTCTTCAACAATGGTGTTGGGAAAATTGGACAGCCACATGCAGAAGAATGAAACTGGACCATTTCCTTACACCACACACAAAAATAGACTCCAAATGGTTGAAAGACCTCAATGTGAGACAGGAGTCCATCAAAATCTTAAAGGAGAACACAGGCAGCAACCTCTTCGACCTCAGTTGCAGCAATTTCTTCCTAGAATCATTGGCAAAGTCAAGGGAAGCAAGGCAAAAATGAGCTATTGGGACTTCATCAAGATAAAAAGCTTTTGCCCAGCAAAAGAAACAATCAACAAAACCAAAAGACAACCGACAGAATGGGAGAAGATATTTGCAAATGATATATCAGATAAAGGGCTAGTATCCAAAATCTATAAAGAACTTATCAAACTCAACACCCGAAGAACAAATGATCCAATCAAGAAATGGGTAGAAGATGTGAACAGACATTTTTCCAAAGAAGACATCCAAATGGCCAACAGACACATGAAAAAGTGCTCAACATGGCTCGGCGTCAGGGAAATCCAAATCAAAACCTCAATGAGATACCACCTCACACCAGTCAGAATGGCTAAAATTAACAAGTCAGGAAATGACAGATGTTGGCAGGGATGTGGAGAAAGGGGAACCCTCCTACACTGTTGGTGGGAATGCAAGCTGGTGCAGCCACTCTGGAAAACAGTATGGAGGTTCCTCAAAAATTTGAAAATAGGGCTACCCTATGACCCAGCAATTGCACTACTGGGTGTTTACCTCAAAGATACAAATGTAGGGATCTGAAGGGGTACATGCAGCAATGTCCACAATAGCCAAACTATGGAAAGAGTCAAGATGTCTATTAACAGATGAATGGATAAAGAAGATGTGGTATATATATATACAATGGAGTATTATGCAGCCATCAAAAGGAATGAAATCTTGTCATTTACAATGACGTGGATAGAACTGGAGGGTATTTTGCTGAGCGAAATAAGTCAATCAGAGAAAGACATGTATCCTATGACCTCACTGATATGAGGAATTCTTAATCTCAGGAAACAAACTGAGGGTTGCTGGAGTGGTGGGGGGTGGGAGGGATGGGGCGGCTGGGTGATAGATATTGGGGAGGGTATGTGCAATGGTGAACGCTGTGAATTGTGTAAGACTGTTGAATCACAGACCTGTACCGCTGAAACAAATAATACATTATATGTTTTTTAAAAAAGAAGATAGTAGGAAGGGAAAAATGAAGGGGTGGAATCAGAGGGGGAGACAAACCATGAGAGAGTATGACTCTGAGAAACAAACTGAGGGTTCTAGAGGGGAGAGGGGTGGGGGGATGGGTTAGCCTGGTGATGGGTATTAAAGAGGGCACGTACTGAATGGAGCACTGCATATAACAATATGCAAACAATGAATCATGGAACACTACATCAAAAACTAATGATGTAATATATGGTGATTAACATAACATAATAAAAAAAAAGAAAAAATATTTCATTGTTTAAATGTACTGTAGTTTGTCCATTCACCTACTAAAGATATTTTTATTAATTCTAAGTTTTTGGTGATTATGAAAAAAGCTGCTATAAATATTCACTTGCAGGTTTTTGTGTAAACTTAAGTTTCCAAATCAGTTGGATAAATCATGAGAAACACAATTGCCAGATTGTATGGTAAGGCTGTGTTTAGTTTTGTAACAAACCACCAAACTGTCTTTTCAAGTAGATGTACTGTTTTGCATTCCCACCAGCAATGAATGACAGTTACTGTATCTCACCAGTTTTTGGCATTGTCAGTATTTTGGATTGTAGCCATTCTAATAGGTGTGTAGTGCTATATACTTATTGTTTTAATTGCTACATTTTGAAAGTATGCCTATTTACCCTTTTTCTAATTGCCCTAGTAAAATTTATTTTCAATTCTTGTAGTTGGAATATTAATTTTACCCATTATCAGTCCTTTGTACCTTAGCATACTTAACAAGGGAGTGTGCTTATATATGTGAAGAATAGAAAATGGAATCTGGGGTAAGTAAAAAAGAAAAGGCACAGATATAATGAAGATGAAAAGCAATTACATTTGTTAAGAATAGCTAAAATAATACTAGAATTTGTTACATTTTTCATATTTAATCTTTAAAATCTTATAACGAAAAACGTATATTAGCTCAAATTTCACAGAAACAGAAATTGGGTACCACTGACATTAAATGATGGACAGAATTTCTTGAAAAAATGGAGCTGAACTATGGATAGCATCCTTAATGACTTAATTCTTTGAAGTTTGGCCATTTTCCATGATTACACTGTAGCAATAGTCTAAACTCAAACCGAGGCAGCACCAGAAACTCAAGGCCACAAGCTTCCCAGTCAGTTCTCAATAATGAACTGTCACTAGAAGCCCTCAGTGGCAACCCACTTAGGACCCCTCTCACTCTAGAGAGCTTCTTCTTTCCTTTCTGCTCTCACCTTCACTTAATAAACTTTCACTTCACTTCAAAAAAAAAAAAAAAAAAAAGAAAGAAAGAAAGAAAGAAAGAAAGAAAGAAAGAAAGAAAAGAAAAAGAAAAAAAATGGAGCTGAAATAAATGCCCAGTTTTGAGGATCAGTTCCCTCCCCATTATGGAGGTTCCTCAGGAAGTTATAAATAGAGCTACTCTACAACCCAACAATTGCACTACTAGGTATTTACCCCAAAGATACAGATATAGTGTAAAGAAGGGGCACATGCACCCCAATATTCATAACAGCAATGTCCACAATAGCCAAACTGTGGAAAGAGCTGAGATGCCCTTCAACAGATGAATGTATAAAAAAGATGTGGTTCATACATACAATGGAATATTACTCGGCCATCAGAAAGGATGGATACCCACCATTTGCATCTACATGGATGGAACTAGAGGGTATTTTGTTAAGTGAAATAAGTCAAGCAGAGAAAGACAATTATCATCTGGTTTCACTCATATGTGGAATATAAGGATTAGTGTGGAGAACAATAGGGGAAGGGAGGGAAAACTGAATGGGAAGAAATCAGAGATGGAGACCAACCATGAGAGACTCTGGATTCTGGGAAACAAACTGAGGATTATAGAAGGGAGAGGGTGGTGGGGATGGGGTAACTGTCTGATGGGCATTAAGGAGGAGACTTGATGTGATGAGCACTGGGTGTTATACACAACCGATGAATTATTGAACACTACATCTGAAACTAATGATGTACTATTGGTTGGCTAATTGAATTTAAATTAAAAAATAAAGTTAAATGAGAAAAACAGTATTAAAATAATCTTGGGGCACCTGGGTGGCTCAGTCGTTTGGCATCTGCCTTCAGCTCAGGTCGTGATCTCAGGGTCCTGGGATCGAGCCCCTCATCGGGCTCCCTGCTCTGCGGGAAGCCTGCTTCTCCCTCTCCCACTCCCCCTGCTTGTGTTCCCTCTCTCTCTGTGTCAAATAAATAAAATCTTTAAAAAAAATCTTAATGAATTGAAGACTTAAAAAGGATTACTGAATTTATGAATTAATGGAGCACTTTTTTCTCTCCCATCTCTCAGTGTCTTCTGATGTAATGACTATTTACCATTTAACAAATATAACACCATAAAATTGACCTATAGAGGATTAATCTGCATTTCTGCAAAAGTGCATGGTTCATTTTCTCCAGCTCCAAATTTACCTAAAGGAAGAATGTTTTCAGTTGCTACTCAAAAAGAGGATGTCTGGATTTTCTAAATATCTGAGCCTATTTAAGTATTCCCTTGGAGGTGTTTTGATATTTTAGTATCTTTTAAATATCTTTCAAATGTATGCACACCTAACCCTTCTATAAACTCCACCAATGGACCATTTAAACAGCGTAATAAAAATCACTAATTCTTGTGAGAACACTGAAAGTGAGCAGAGTATGTAATATTAACCAGACATTTGGGATCAAATATACATTAATTACAATCAGAGAAATAGTATGAGATAATAACTGGAATTGTAACCAACATAAAGGGTCACTCCAGGTGGTATGTAAAGTTATTTCTATAAGATGTTTTTAAGGAACCCAACTCAGAAGAACCACATGAAAAGGCAAAGCACCAACACCTTTAGAAGAGGACATGACATGCACAGATATGAAATCTAACACAAAACCAGTTTGAAACAGGTCAGAGTTGAAGCATGTGCAGAAGCCCCCTGAGACTGCTCTACAGTTAACTTTAGTGCATTATAATACTAAAATCTCCTCTCAGGGTTAGAGCTTAGGCCATTTTTTGAACTTATGGTATATGCTAAGCATGCACAGTAAAACTAGAATGCCTAAGTAATAGGATATATATAAGTTCCCTAGTGTATATGCGATCTTCTGGACTCTGACTCCTCTGCATACTGAATAAAAGCTAACTGCATTATCCCCAGGAGAGACACTGCTTTAGGAAATATCTCCAGTGTTCTGCTTGTTTACTGTAAGTAAACAAAAGCTTCCACACCCAGACTGAGTGTAAGCCTTGGATGTACAATTGGCTTACACTCACTGAGGAAAGGTACCCACTGAGTCCAGTAACAGAATGGGTGGACACAAAGAAGGAATAAACATCAGCGGTATTTAGGCACTTTGGCATTATTCATGTGTGAATGTTACAATTGGTTTCACATTTTTGACGAAAGTAGCGCTGATGCACCTTTCAACGTAATTGGCATTGGCAGTTGCCGAATGCATTTTTCATATTACCCACGGTATAACCCGGAATAACAGCACCCGTGTACCCCTGAGCAGATGTGGATGACTTAGACTTTCAGAATCCTTCCCTTGACACACCAGGATCCCCTTGACATCTTGCCAAAACCCTTTTAAAGGCCCCGGTTACATCTGTGTTCCTCAAGCTGTAGATGAGAGGATTTAACAAAGGAGTGAGAATGGTGTAAAAGGCAGAGAAGACCTTGTCTTTGATTGGTGTGTGGTAGGGTTGGGGAAGCATATATGTGTATAAGGCAGCCCCGTAAAACAACGTCACCACCATTATGTGTGATGAGCAGGTGGCAAAGGCCTTCTTCTTCCCTTCTGCTGACTTCATCTGGTGCACTGTGATGAGAATCCGGGCATAGGAAGCAATCACCACAGAGAAGGGGATCAGCAGCATCACGACACAGCATATGTACATGATCATTTCATAGGCAGCTTTGTCACCACAGGCCAGCCTCAGCATGGTGGGTGCTTCACAGAAGAAGTGATTGATCATGTGGGAACTGCAGAATGGGAGACTCATGGTGATAGGGGTGAGAAGGAAGCTGTCCAAAGCACCACCAAACCAAGAGCTGGCCAAGATCACCCAACAGACCCGGTGGCTCATAAGGACAGGATAGCGAAGGGGGTTGCAGATGGCCACATAGCGGTCATAAGCCATGAGTCCCAGCAGGAAAAATTCAGCCCCCACAAAGCCCATGTAGAGAAAGTACTGGGCTGTACAGGCAATGAAGGAAATGGTCCCCTTGCCCACAAGATAATCGACCAATATCTTGGGCACAATGGTAGAGATGTACATCATGTCAATAAAGGAGAGGTGGCTGAGCAGGAAGTACATAGGGGTGTGGAGGTGAGGGTCTATGTGAATCAGGAAGATCATGACCCCATTAGCTATCATGGCCATGAAGAAGATGGCACAGATGATGCTGAAAAGGAAGCCTGGGGCTGCACTTTGAGTGAAGAGCCCTGTGAGGGTGAAGTCACTTGAAAAGGTTTTATTGTCTCCACCCATGGTGTTGAGTTGGACCTGGGGGTATAAGGAAATAAGTGGGGGTGTTAATGAAAGTTCCAGTATATAATATGTCTTATTATAGAAGCATTATTAAATTAAAATTATTTACATAACTAATATTAAGCCTTTAGTATGTGTGTATATGTTGTAGGGTATATTTGCAACTTTTTCGTTCTTGGATATTTCTTCTTGTTGAAGAATAATTCGAAAGTTGAGTCTCCGTGGCATGAAGATGAATGAACATTTGGCAACTGATGATTGGTTTAAGGGAGTTCAGTTATTACTGCAGAACATGTGAGCCCCAGAGAGTCTTCTTCATCTGGAGTTGACTTCCTTTATCTGAAACATGGATATGACTGCAAAGCAATCGAGTTAGTTCAAATAACCAAACAATTTATTAAGATGTTTTATTGAGTTGAGAATTTTTGTCACAACTATAAAAGTGATCAGCCTCATCTAGAAATAACTATTAAGTTGTTGATACAGCTGAAAATTATGAGCTATAGTAAATTGGATTACAACATTGTCCATCTGATCATTAATCAACCTTATTTGTTTCTTCACTCATTTGTTGATTTTTTTAATCATTCACACTCCAACCTTTATTTATGGAGAGTTTCCTGTGTTCCACACACTATGGATACTATTGTAAACAAAAGAGGAGGTGTCTCATGTGACTTATGGCTCTAGTTGTGAGATAAAGAGAGTAAGCAAATAAAGGACAATGATGGTTCTGGATAATGCTCATCAATACTATGAGGAAAAGTTTAACATAGGCAATGAAGTGTAGCAAAGGAGAATCCATGTGAAGAGTTGGGGGAAAGATGTTTCTGCAGAATGAATATCAATTTAAAATCCCTAAGGCAGAAATGAGCTAATGTTCAGGATAGTTCAAGCAGAGCCTTGTGACTGAGAGGGCAGTGAGTTGCCAGAGGTCAGATTTTAAGGCATGTATGCCAAGGTAAGGAAGTCAAATTATTTTCTAAATATTATCAGCAGAATTGAGGTTAGTTGACAACTTGTAATATTTTTTGAGAATTTAAACAAACGTTCACTCTGTTGTTTTTGTTTGTTTGTTTGTTTCCCTTTTGTATATTTGAGCTAATGATTTTTTTCCACTTGATTTTGCATTTTTGTGGACTTGGAAAGATTTACAAGAGGGGAACTCCCATCCAGGTAATTCTGGGGCAGTCTCAGTTGTGCCTCCTGTCCCAGGATCCCAGTTGTTTTAGCATGTGTTCCTCCCCCTTTTGCTTTACTCTCAAGAGCATCCTGATATGGTCAGTCATAAGCCTTAGGCATGATACCCGAATAAAGGGTACATGAAGTACTACATAGGTTAAAGGGCAACAGGATATCCTGCAAGGTCTCAGAGAGTATAAGGACTGGTAGTATATTTGCATCTTTTATATAGAATGAAAATAAGAGAATCCTCCTACTGGTAGTATATTTGCATCTTTTATATAGAATGAAAATAAGAGAATCCTCCCCCAAAATTCTTCACTAGTTTTGCCATTCTTCCAAGGCCAAATATAATTTTTGAATTATTGGAAAATTATTTTACCCATTGCATGTACTGAGCTATTATACTGTGGAAAGAGGCAGGTGATGCAGCTATATGTGTGTGGAATTAGGAGGCAGTGTCCTGGGCCAAGAACTGCAGTTTGGAGTAAGGGGTCTTTATGGTGTCAGTTCTACTATCCTTATTAAAGGTTATCACCGAAACCCTATGTGTTGCTGTAATGATTAAATATCATATTATTTATGCAAATGTTAATATATATTTAATTATATATTAATTATATTTAATTATATAGTTAAATATATTTAATTGCTAATCTAGCATAAGCTACTATGGTAGGGGGATTATTCTGGTGTTCTGAATACTCACAATTTGTTGCTGTGGTAACATTTCATTTCTTAGTTACAACCCATGGAACACATACTACCCAATCCTTCCATGCACTGTCTTCCAAATTACTTAAAATGATAGACTTTCAGAACATTTTTCTTGATCACACTAATGATTGTCATTTGTGGGAATTCTCAGTGAGAGGTTGGGACTTGTGCAAACTAGTTTCTGGAAAAACTCATTCCAGAAAGATTATCATTTCTAAATTTCACTTTCAGATTAATCACTGAGGAATAAGACACTAGGTAATAATTACCATTGCATGAACAACCAGAACATTAAAAAAAATAATTTGAAGGTATCTGCAAACTCCCCACATAGCCTGGCTCAAATTTACTTTTTTTTCTTTTTATTTACTTTTATTGAGTTTTTTTTTTTAATTTTAATTCCAGTTAGTTAATATACTTTGAAGCTGAAAAAATAATTCCCTCTCAACAATGTTGACAAATAAAAAGATGGACACTAGTCATTACCTGGTTGGGAAAGATCTGTCCAGTTTTGCCCACCAAATTACAGGAGGCTGACAAGTAATGATCCACTCAGACAAAGGACTGGCTGCCTCTTTCTGAGTCATTATCTACTCTGGGGTAGATTCAGCTTTCCCATCTTCATCCCCACACCCCAGAAATAATTTCCTCATGCAATTATTTAGAAGAGGAGTAGAGTTTTGCCAAAATGCCTACAAGAGAGGTGCTTAGAGGAACAGTCTCAACAGAGTGAATTGGAGATCTGACTCAGGAAAGTGGGAAACATGCACAAGTGATGGAAAATACAAGTAAGCTAACTAGAAATCTAATATTTTCTCTAACTTTTTCCTAATCTTTCAACAAAAATTGAAACATAATTGTACAGTTTTGCTTGTTAATTTTAGACAGGCTGAATGGATTGTGTGTTGAGGAGTGGGGAGGAGATGGTTGTTTATTTGGCTTCTATATGTCCAGAGTGGGGATCCTCTAGAAAGAGGTACCAGCATATTTACTAAGTTCCTAGTGGTGAGCTAAAATCAGAAAGAGCCCATAGAAAAGCCAAGGAGACCAAGTAAAGCTAGGGACTTTTAAGGAGAGGAGAAACACATAGATTAATACACTAATCCCTGAAAGGGAAAGAGAAAGTTACCCAGGACAACTAAAACTATGGTACCAGGGTGAGAAATTATAGGAAAGGCAGGAAAGAACAGTGCTGATGATATGAAATTGTATCACAACTGCGGGGAATAAAATTTGAGTAGCTCCCTGGAAACATACAAGGACAGAGATTAAATGATAAGAAACAAAGTAATAGATATGGGATAATGGCAATACAAAATTAAAGTATAAATAATCAGTGGCTTTGAAAAGAGTGCTTCCACAAATATAAGAGAATTATTAAGTTGAAAAGAAGAAAACTGTTGGGAAAGGAACAAACAGACTGTGTGTATGGATGTTTTCCGTAATAAATGATACATATACTTATGTGTGTCCTTGCAAATTATCGAGGTGAAAGCAATATGAAAAGGGAAGAAGAGGAAGAAGGAGAAGAAGAGAAGAGGAAGGAAGGAAGGAAAAAAAAAGGAAGGAAGGGAGAAATAGAGGAAAGACAAGCAGGAAGTAAAGAAGTACAAAAAAATCTAGAAGCATACAGATGGAATAAAAGAAAGGAGAAAAACAGTCACTTACAACAAAATAAAATTCAGACTGGCCACAAATGTCTTTTTGATAATGATAAAAACCAAATAAAAGGGAAGAAATGTCCAAAACAGAAGACATGTGATGTTGGAGTTAAAAGTGGGTGTTCCAGAGAGAGACAATTATCACATGATCTCACTGATACGAGGAATTTGAGAAACAAGACAGAAGATCGTAGGGGAAAGGAGGGAAAAATGAAACAAGATGAAACCAGAGAGAGAGACAAACTGTAAGAGACTCTTAATCTCCGGAAACAAACTGAGGGTTGCTGGAGTGGTGGGGGGTGGGAGGGATGGGGTGGCTGGGTGATAGACATTGGGGAGGGTATGAGCTATGGTGAGCGCTGTGAATTGTGTAAGACTGTTGAATCACAGATCTCTACCTCTGAAACAAATAATACATTATATGTTAATTTAAAAAAAAAAAAGTGAGTGTTCCAGAGCCAGAGTTTTCCTGGGTTTGGTTCTTTCTTCAGTACCCAGATGTGTGACCACTGTCAATTTACTTATCTTGTTTTTGCCTTAGTTTTCCCATCGGTTCTGTAATGCCAGGACTGACACATGTCTCCAGGACTACACCAGTTAATAAACATAAATTTCTCAGACCATGCACAGAATGTGCTAAGTGTTTAATAAGGGTTATTGTCAATATTATTAGGTATATATGAGTTGTCAGTAATATGTGAATGACCCAGGAAGACATTCTGAGATATATGTGAGAAATAAACGCTAAGATAGATCCAGATATTTCTGTAGATGAAAAAAATTGAGAAGTAGGAATAAAGCAGAAACTGTGTAATGTTACTAATAATGACCACTGAAATCAGTTTAAGTATATTCGTTTAAAAAGAGTGTAAATATGATTGCAAAATTGCATATAATTAAAAATAACTCTTAACAACAATTATATATATATATGAAGGTTGGAAAATTGAATGCAAATTATCTACATAAAAAAGCAGATTTCATTTACATTGAAATTTAGGGAACACCAGAAAGCCTGCATTAATTCTTTTTTTTTTTTTCCATTTAACTATGTATCGTGATCCATTGGTTTAGGAGCTGAAGATACATTGACAGTGTTCTCTCTTGGAACAAATATTCTAGTGGAAGGAACCAGTGATAAATGAATATACAATCACCAAAAGTGTAACATTTTTCTTTTAATTAATGAGTGAGGAAAGATAGATTTTTTTAAACTCATGACTCAAAAAGAAAACTATAAGGAAAAGAGCAATTAATCAGTACTAGTATTAGAATGAGACACAAGAATGTGTGTGTGTGTATGTGTGTGTGCATTCTAAAACACTGAAAAATATGAAGAAAAATACATTATATAGTGCAGGAGGTAAAAAAAAAAGCATATAATGAGATTAGATAGAAAACAATTGTTAGTTTGCAACAATGTAATAGATAAAACCCCTGCTTTTAAAGTGTAGTTTCACTCTAAGAAAGCAAATCAGAAGAGGTACAAAAATGGAAGATATAGACTTAAAAGATGTAAAAAAGCGAGTGACTTAAGTATATATGGAATATAATTTAAACCAAGAAACAGACTCTTAACTATAGAGAACCAGAGGGGAGGTGGCTGGGCAGATGGGTTAAATAGGTGATGGGTATTAAGGAATGCACTTGTTGTGAGGTGAGCACTGGGTGTTTATGGAAGTGTTGAATCACTAAATTGTACACCTGAAACTAATATTACACTGTATGTTAGCTAACTGGAATTTAAATAAAAACTTAAAAAAAATAAAGTGATTCTATTATATAGGAAAAACCCAATAAATAAAATTACAGATACATCATTCATTAAAATATCAGAGGACCTGAAAAAAAAAAACACCACTGCCCTATAATTATAAACAACTCTCACTTGTAGATTAAAATTCCCCAAGTTAATATTAGTCATTAAACACAGCAGTGCATTAAGAATAACATATCTGCAAATCTGTTCATATAAACCCACTACCTCTCAACACTCTGTAGAGCTCTGCATTGTTTGTAATCCATAGTCCTGAATGTGGGTTTCATGGCTCTCAGTAGCCTGAACATTCATCCTCTGTTCTCTGGTGCTCCATCGATTTCTAGCATTTGTCTCCTAGCAAGTAACCAGACTCAGAAATTCCCCCTGCGAGGAGCATAATTCTCCCTTCCTCTGGTTTCCATAGCCTCAGGTCTCAGCTCACATAACTTCCCACAGGGACACTCTCTGCTGTCAGTAATAGCATCAAATGCCCTCATAATGTTTATATTTGTTGCATATTTGTTCATAATATCAACAAAAATATCAACAAAATATTGGCACATAATATCAACAAAATGTTGAAATCGCTGGTAACATACTAAACTCGGAGAAAAGTGTGAAACTAATAAAATGCATTCTTAATTGAAATCCCAATAGGAAACTTGGTGAAATAATTCTAAATTTTATCTGAAAGAATGAGCATGTGTTAAATGTCCAGGGGGAAAAATGCTAAAATTTGACAGTATATTCACCTCTGTGAGACCTATATAAAATATAGAAGTTGAACAACTGGACAGAAAAGAGTGGTTAGAAATAAACATCCTTCACCACCATGACCCCCCAAAAGATACACAAAAATCATAGCATATAATTGGTGCTGCACATAAAATAAGAATTCAAATAAATGGAAAGATTAATTTCATAATATGTATATGGAGATGAAGAAAAATGGAATATATCACTCCCAGATGTTTCTCTGACATAAAAATTATTTTGAGCTGAAGGAAATTAAGAAGAGGCAAACTCAGAAAATCCTCTCCCTTTCCTGCCTCAAGGCAAAATATAAATTATCCTTCTCCTAGAGACAGACTCTCAGCAGCCTAGAGAGGGTACCTGATAAATCTGCAAACAAACCTTGCTCTATTAGTTTCCTCTCTTGTATTTACATTCCCAGTTTGCTGCTTTTGGAAGCTTAGAAGTGCTTTCTTTTGTCCTGTCATTTCTCTATGAATTCATCATTCTTTGTTGAACATGTTATTTGAGCCTCATTTCTAATCCATCACCTTGAGTTACTTTTTTGTCGAGGTTTCTCCCAGGTGTTGTACACTGCACATATTAATAAGTTGTTTTTCTTTTGTTAATTCATCATTTTGTTAAAGAGTCCCAGCTAAACATAACATGAGTAGAGGTAAAGTGTTGTCTCCCCTACAGAGATTTAAAAAAAAAATGCAACTTAAAGAATAAAATTTTTATTCTATTTATTTACTTATAAAGATTTTATTTATTTATTTATTTATTTATTTATTTGAGAACGAGAAAGAGCAAGAGCTGGGGGAGGGGCAGGGGGAGAGGGAATCTCAAGCAGACTCTGCACTGAGTGCAGAGCCCAATGTGGGGCTCAACCTCATGACCCTGAGATCATGATCTGAGCCAAAGTCAAGAGTCAGAAACTTAACCAATTGAGCCATCCAGGTGCACCCCTAAGACTTTTCTTTTAAACTCACAATCTTTAGATAAGATGGCTCAAATACTTGAATAAAATAAATATATGTGCATTTCTGAAAGAAAAATTTATACAGTACTCAAATCTGTTTGACAAAGAAATGTTATTTTTAATAAGAAAAAGATATGTTTAAAGGATGACAGTAACATTTAGGATTTTCTTTATTTTAAGATTTCATTTTGTAAGTAATTTCTACACCCAACATGGGGCTCTAACTCACAACCCTGAGATCAAGAGTCACATGCTCCACCAACTGAGCCAGCCAAGAACCCCATACATTTGAGATTTTTTTAAAGATTTTATTTATTTAAGAGAGAGATACAGGGATAGCGAGCGAGAGAGAACAAACAGGGAGGAGAGGGAGAAGCAGACTCCCCGCTGAGCAGGGATCCCGATGCGGGACTCCATCCCAGGACCCCGGAATTGTGACCTGAGCCGAAGGCAGACACTTAACCAACTGAGCCACCCAGGCGCCCCTTAGGATTTTCAATATGAGGAAGTGAGTTCATGCACTCTCATGCACTGCTAGTGTGAGTGAAAATTAAAATAATTTCTCTAGATGTTTTTGGCAATATTTATTGATATCAAATATCTACACTTTAGCTACTTTTATAAATTTATTCTTAGGAAAAAATAGTTTGAAAATGCGAGTGTATGCAAAGATACTAATGAATCATTGCTTTTGATAGTAAAAATAAACTGGAAACAATCTAAATAATCAACATTACCAGATTAACAAAATTAAATTTTATGCAACTTACCTTACACCTGTTGATAATAGTGATGTAGTTTAGTTTTTTTGGTCATGTAAATATGTGCATAATATATTTTTGACTAAAAAAACATATTACTACTCATTTACAGAAATATATATGCATAGAAACATAATCACCTATACTTAGTTCAGCAATTTTAGTACTGAGATAGGAAAGAATAAGCCCAAGGGAAGAAACCCGGCTCAAGAGAAAACATCCTGGAGCCTCTGCAGAACAGAATGGCACTTGAGGAATCAGGAAGACACTTTACCAGAGCATCCTAGAATCTGGTTTATCTTACTTACTGTATATTATAAGCTTTATATTTAATCCTTTTCCAAATAAAACGGACTAGACCCTGATGGTAATCAGAGTTCCATAAAGACACCTTCAATCTCTCCTTGATGCTCTCAAACTTCAGACCAGGGAGAACACCGTCCCCTACCCCCATGGTAGTTTTTCAACTTGTTTCCACAACTTGTAGCAGTCTCCCTGGGGGTTTTATCTGGTGTTTCTGTCTTCCAACTACAATGTGACCTATTTGAGGGTAGAGCCATCCTCTGAATAGCCTTTATATTTACAGCCATTAGAACAGTCTTGTATATAATAGACAGTCTATATATCAATAGATTACTCCTGAGTCTATTATTAGATTAATTAATTGATTAATTAAATTTAATAAAAATAAATTTAATTAACTAAAAATAAATTTAATTAATTAAGTTAATTAATTACTTAATATTTTACCATTGCAAATGTATACATGAGGGGACAGAAGGGTAAATATTTGCTTTTGCTATTCCCTGTAAAGTCACTCTGTACCAAAAGGCTAACTTGAAGGACCTCTTGAGTCAGGACAACATGGGGTCTCTGGGAAAAAAAGAAAGCTAATGACATCAGTCAGAGAGGTGATGCTGTGAGCTATTTGCCCCCTTAACCACATAATGTGCATCACCTTGTACTTCAAACACAGCCTCACAACATCTGACCAACCAGCAGCCACAGCCATTAATAAAGAGCACTCCCATCTTTTGGATACTGCTTCTTGATGTGTCCAAAGTGGGCCACAAAATGCAATAAATAAAATCATTCATGAAATAGTTGGCTTTAATCACAATGCTACCAGAATGATATACCATTTGGTTATCTGTGGCCTAAGCACTTGTGGAAGAAAGTGATATTTGTTTTAAACAAGTGAGTGGATATTTTATAGTTGAAGCAACAGGAAATTTGCAGACTCCTCACAATGTTTCTATGATTATTATTATACTATACCTATATGCCTGTATTATACCATATCTATATACTATTCTATACCTATATCCATTATTATACCCAAATGCTGACCCCATTTTACTGTATTTCATTTTTACCTGAGAAATCTATCTTTATGTGTAATAAATGAAAAATATGACAGTATTTAGAAATAGCTCAATAATAACCCATGTTTTCAGGTTTGACAACTAGGTGTTAGTCTACAGTTTGGGCATTATTAATTCGGTCAAAATTATTTGCCTCTGGACTCCTGGGTTGTGCTTCATTGATTTCCAATCTACTCTTCTTAGGTAAAGCATCCTAATTCCTTACACCTCCACCAAAATTTCTCCTTTCCAAACCTATTCAATTTAATCCTTCTGTCATCTTACCTAAGTCCCCATGCTTTAAACTTATATCAAGTGTGTGAGAAATGAACACACACAAAATATCTGAATTATTGCAAATCATTGACCTTTTTTATCCATTCTCCCACCCCTAGCCCACCCTGGCCCCCATGCACATTATTTAAGAGAGCCAAATGGTTTTCTTACCATTTGAAGAACGGAGGTGAAGAAGTTGATGGCAGTAGATCACCTTTAAGTATAATATACCTAGAAAAAGGTATATTGGTCAAAGGCAAAACTAGTTATGGACAACTTCACAAGAGATAAGACCTTAGAAACTTAGCAAATAAAATGGAACTTCCTTGGTTTCCTTGTCTTCTAACTTCATAGAGGCTTCCTTTCTTCCTTGAAGAGATGGCAGGAGATCCAGATTGAAAGACACAAAGCATCAAAAAGGAGATTGTTAAAAGTATTTAAAGATGACACTCTTAATTGTAGCCATGGATTTCACACTTCAGTGCCACAAAAACTTTGGGACACATAACACCAGGGAACCAAAGAGAGAGTTTAAATAACCTAGACAGTGTCATCATAACCATTCTGAGATGTCTCACAGAGACATCTTCTTCTCAGAATCCAAATGAGTATCAGTTAAACTGTTCTGGTAGGTACTGAACACTTCAATCAAATGTCTAAATTGAAAACAAATGTTCCAAAGCTAAAATGATTGGGCTGAATTCTCCCCAGTTTTTTTTTTCCATTATTAATGGCTTGAGAAAAACTGTTTTCTGGATGTTTCATCAGTAGACACTTATGTCTTTTATTCTCTAGAGAACAAATTAGTAATGTTGGGAAGATAGCCAAAGGAAGGAAAGAGAAATTTTTCATGTGGTCATTTAATTTCTCATTTCAAGAATAATTGTTATTTTTAATCCTGCCATTTTTCTCTTTCATTAATCTACTTCTCATATTAAGTAAATGCCACCAAGATAACTTGTACAATTACCAATTTAATAAAAGCATTGGGGAATTTGATAAGAAAGTATGTTTTTGTTTAACCTATTGAAAGTGTAATTGATATAAAAACCCAGTTTGGTGAAAGTGATTATTATGAAACCTTCTTTAACATGTGGTTAGAAAAAAAATTGATGAAAATGCTTTATTCCAAATTGGGAGTTCTTTTTTTTTTCTTTTCTTTTATTTTATTGTTATGTTAATCCCCATACATTATATCATTAGTTTTAGATATAGTGTTCCATGATTCATTGTTTGTGCATAACACCCAGTGCTCCATGCAGAACGTGCCCTCCTCAATACCCATCACCAGGCTAACCCATCCTCCCACCCCCCTCCCCTCTAGAACCCTCAGTTTGTTTTTCAGAGTCCATCGTCTCTCATGGTTCTTCTCCCCCTCCGATTGCCCCCCATTCATTCTTCCCCTCCTGCTACATTCTTCTTCTTCTTTTTTTCTTTCTTAACATATATTGCATTATTTGTTTCAGAGGTACAGGTCTGAGATTCAACAGTCTTGCACAATTCACAGCGCTTACCAGAACACATACCCTCCCCAGTGTCCACCACCCAGTCACCCATCCCTCCCACCCCACCCCCCACTCCAGCAACCCTCAGTTTGTTTCCTGAGATTAAGAATTCCTCATATCAGTGAGGTCATATGATACATGTCTTTCTCTGATTGACTTATTTCACTCAGCATAATACCCTCCAGTTCCATCCACGTCGTTGCAAATGGCAAGATCTCATTCCTTTTGATGGCTGCATAATATTCCATTGTATATATATACCACCTCTTCTTTATCCATTCATCTGTTGATGGACATCTTGGCTCTTTCCACAGTTTGGCTATTGTGGACATTGCTGCTATAAACATCGGGGTGCACGTACCCTTTCGGGTCTCTACTTTTGTATCTTTGGGGTAAATACCCAGGAGTGCAATTGCTGGATCATATGGTAGCTCTATTTTCAACTTTTTGAGGAACCTCCATACTGTTTTCCAGAGTGGCTGCACCAGCTTGCATTCCCACCAACAGTGTAGGAGGGTTCCCCTTTCTCCGCATCCCCGCCAACATCTGTCATTTCCTGACTTGTTCATTTTAGCCATTCTGACTGGTGTGAGGTGGTATCTCATTGAGGTTTTGATTTGGATTTCCCTGATGCCGAGCGATATTGAACACTTTTTCATGTGTCTGTTGGCCGTTTGGATGTCTTCTTTGGAAAAATGTCTGTTCATGTCTTCTGCCCATTTCTTGATTGGATTCTTTGTTCTTTGGGTGTTGAGTTTGATGAGTTCTTTATAGATTTTGGATACTAGCCCTTTATCTGATATGTCATTTGCAAATATCTCCTCCCATTCTGTCAGTTGTCTTTTGGTTTTGTTCACTGTTTCCTTTGCTTTGCAAAAGCTTTTTATCTTGATGAAGTCCCAATAGTTCATTTTTGCCCTTGCTTCCCTTGCCTTTGGCGATGTTTCTAGGAAGAAGTTGCTGTGGCTGAGGTCGAAGAGGTTGCTGCCTGTGTTCTCCTTTAGGATTTTGATGGACTCCTGTCTCACATTGAGGTCTTTCAACCATTTGGAGTCTATTTTTGTGTGTGGTGTAAGGAAATGGTCCAGTTTCATTCTTCTGCATGTGGCTGTCCAATTTTCCCAACACCATTTGTTGAAGAGACTGTCTTTTTTCCATTGGACATTCTTTCCTGCTTTGTCAAAGATGAGTTGACCATAGAGTTGAGGGTCCATTTCTGGGCTCTCTATTCTGTTCCATTGATCTATGTGTCTGTTTTTGTGCCAGTACCATACTGTCTTGATGATGACAGCTTTGTAGTAGAGCTGGAAGTC